>NC_082640.1:57852982-58156012 GCF_028023285.1 Balaenoptera ricei
TCTCCCATTTTTCTTTCTTGATGATTCTGGCTGATGGTTTGTCGATTTTGCTTATCTTCTCAACAACCAGCTTTTAGTTTTCTTGATCTTTTCTGTTGTTTCCTTCATTTTTTTCCCATTTATTTCTGATCTGATCTTTATGATTTCTTTCCTTCTGTTAACTTTGGGTATTTTTGTTTGGTTTGCTTTGGTTTTCATTCTCTAATTGCTTTAGGTGTAAGGTTAGGTTGTTTATTTGAGATTTTTCTTGTTTCTTGAGGTAGGATTGGATCGCTATATACTTCCCTCTTAGATCTACTTTTGCTGCATCCCATAGTTTTTGGGTCACCATGTTTTCAGTGTCATTTGTTTCTAGGTATTTTTTGATTTCCTCTTTGATTGCTTCAGTTATCTCTTGGTTATTTAGTAGCGTATTGTTTAGATTCCATGTGTTTGTATTTTTTACAGGTTTTTTCCCTGTAATTGATATCTAGACTCATTGAATTGTGGTCCAAAAGGAAACTTGTTATGATTTCAATATTCTTAACTTTCCTGAGGGTTAATTTACGAATCAACCTTTAATCTATCCTGGAGAATGTTCCATGAGCACTTGAGAAGAAAGTGTATTCTGTTGTTTTTGGATGGAATGTCCTATAAACATCAATTAAGTCCATCTGGTCGATTGTGTCATTTAAAGCATTGTTTCCTTATTTATTTTCATTTTGGATGATCTGTTCACTTTGAAAGTGGGTTGTTAAAGTCCCCTACTATTATTGTTTTACTGTAATTTTCCCCATTTATGGCTGTTAACATTTGCCTTATGTATTGAGGTGCTCCTATGTTGGGTGCATAAATATTGACAATTGTTATATCTTCTTCTTAGATTGATCCGTTGATCATTATGCAGTGTCTTTCTTTGTCTCTTGTAATAGTCCTTATTTTAAAGTCTATTTTGTCTGATTTGAGTATTGCTACTGTAGCTTTCTTGTGATTTCCATTTGCATGGAATATCTTTTTCCAAAACAGATATCTTTTTCATATCTTTTCCATCCCCTCACTTTCAGTCTGTATATGTCCCTAGGTCTGAAGTGGGTCTCTTGTAGACAGCGTCTATATGGGTCTTGTTTTTGTATCTATTCAACCAGTCTACATCTCTTGGCTGGAGCATTTAATCCATTTATATTTAAGGTAATTATCTATATGTCTGTTCCTATTACCATTTTCTTAATCGTCTTGGGTTTGTTTGTGTAGGTCTCTTCTCTTGTGTTTCCTGGCTAGAGAAGTTCCTTTAGAATTTGTTGTAAAGCTGGTTTGGTGGTGCTGAATTCTCTTAACTTTTGCTTGTCTGTGAAGGTTTTAATTTCTCCATCGAATCTGAATGAGATCTTTGCTGGTTAGAGTCATCTTGGTTGTAGGTTTTCCCCTTTCATCACTTTAAATATGTCCTTCCACTCCCTTCTAGCTTGCAGAGTTTCAGCTGAAAGATCAGCTGTTAACCTTATGGAGATTCCCTTGTATGTTATTTGTTGCTTTTCTCTTGCTGCTTTTAATATTTTTTATTTGTATTTAATTTTTGATAGTTTTATTAATATGTGTCTTGACATGTTTCTCCTTGGATTTATACTGTATGTGACTCCCTGTGCTTCCTGGGTTGATTGACTATTTCTTTTCCTTTTCCTTTCCTTTCCTGAAGTTTTCAATTATAATCACTTAAAATATTTTCTCAGACACTTTCTTTTTCTCTTCTTCTTCTGGGAACCCTATAATTTGAATGTTGGTTCATTTAATGTTGTCCCAGAGGCCTCTGAGACTGTCCTTAATTTTTTCATTCTTTTCTCTTTATTCTGCTCTGCAGCAGTTAATTCCACTATTTTATCTTCCAGGTCACTTATCCGTTCTTCTGCCTCAGTTATTCTGCTGTTGATTCCTTCTAGAGTATTTTTAATTTCATTTATTGTATTGTTCCTCATTGTTTGCTCTTTAGTTCTTCTAGGTCCTTTTTAAACGTTTCTTGTATTTTCTCCATTCTATTTCTGAAATTTTGGATCATTTTTACTGTCATTACTCTGAATTCTTTTTCAGGTAGACTGCCTATTTCCTCTTCTATTTGTTTGATCTAGTGCTTTTTTACCTTGCTTCTTCATCGGCTGCATACTTCTTTGTCTTCTCATTTTCTTGAGCGTACTGTGTTTGGTGTCTCCTTTTCACAGGCTGCAGGTTTGTAGTTCCCGTTATTTTTGCTGTCTTCCCCCAGTGGGTGATGTTGGTTCAGTGGCTTGTGTAGGCTTCCTTGTGGAGGGGAGTGGTGCCTGTGCTCTGTTGGGTGGGGCTGGATCTTTTCCTTCTGGTGGGCAGGGCCACATCAGTGGTGTTTTTTGGGGTGTCTGTGAACTTATTATGACAGAAGGCAGCCTTTTAGCTAATGGGTGGGGTTGTGTTCCTTTGTCGGTAGTTGTTTGGCCAGGGGCATCCAGCACTGGAGCTTGCTGGCCGTTTGGTGGAGCTTGGTCTTCATGTTGAGACGGAGATCTCTGGGAGAGCTCTTGCCAATTGATATTACTTAGGACTGGGAGTTCTCTGGTGGTGCAATGTCCTGGACTCAGCTCTCCCACCTTGGAGGCTCAGGCCCAACACCTAACCGGAGCACAAAAACCCTGCCAGCCACACGGCTTGGAAGAAAAGGAAGAAAAAAAAACCCAAAAGATATAACCCCAAACCAAATTGTACAATCAAAACTAAACAGACAAAATCACACAAAGAAACATGCACATACACACTCTCAAAAAGAGAAAAAAGGAAAAAATAATAAAAAATATATATATAAAGAAATTAAAAATGGAAGAGAGCAACCAAACCAATAATCAAATCCACCAATGATAACAAGCACTAAAAACTAAACTAAGACTAGCATAAAACAAAAAACATATCAGTTGCAGAAAGCAAACCCCAAGTGTACAGTTGCTCTCAAAGTCCACCATCTCAATTTTGCGAACATTCATTGTCTATTCAGGTATTCCACAGATGCAGGGATTATCAAGTTGATTGTGGGGATTTATTCTGCTGCTCCTGAGGCTGTATGGAGAAATTTCCCTTTCTCTTCTTTGTTCACATAGCTCCTGGGGTTCAGCTTTGGTTTTGGCTCTGCCTCTGTGTAGGCTGCCCTCAGGCATCTGTTTCCCACCCAGACAGGAAGAGGTTAAAGTTGCGTATGATTAGGGCTCTCTTGCTCACTCAGGCCAGGGAGAGGGAAGGGTACAGTAGTCATAATTGGAATGCAAGGGGAGCCTTTGGCAGCAGAGACCAGCATGACTTTGCAACATCCTGAGGTGCGCTGTGTGTTTTCCATGGGAAGTTGTCCCTGGATCATGGCACCCTGGCAGTGGCGTGCTGCACAGCCTCCCGGGGTGGTGGGGAGTGCGTTAAGTAATGTCCTGTGCTTGCACACAGGATTCTTGGTGGCAGCAGTCACAGTGTTAGCAGTTCATGCCTGTCTCTGGGGTTAAAGCTGATAGCCGTGGCTCACGCCCATCTCTGGAGCTCATTTAGGCAGTTCTCTGCCTTCTGTGGGCACACGGAGTAGTAATCCCTTCTCCCCGTGCACCCCAAAACAATGGTCTCTTGCCTATCCAGCAGGTCCAGACTTTTTCCCAGACTCCCTCCCGGCTAGCTGTGGTACACTAGCCCCCTTCAGCATGTCTTCGCACAGCCAACCCCAGTCCTCTCCCTGGGGTCGGACCTCTGAAGCCAAAGCCTCAGCTCCCAGCCCCCACCTCCCCCGGCGGGTGAGTGTGGTTGGCACCAATCCTCTGTGCAGGAATCTCTCCGCTTTGCCCTCTGCACCGCTGTTGCTGCACTCTCCTCCGTGGCTCTGAAGCTTCCCCACCGCCCACACCCTGTCCCTGCCAGTGAAGGGGCTCCCTAGTGTGTGGAAACTTTTCCTTCTTCACAGCTCCCTCCCAGAGGTGTCAGGACCATCACTATTCTTTTGTCTCTATTTTTTCTTTTTTTTTTTTTGCCCTACCCAGGTACGTGGGGATTTTCTTGTCTTTTGGGAAGTGTAAGGTCTTCTGCCAGCATTCAGTAGGTGTTCTGTAGGAGTTGTTCCACATGTAGAAGTATTTCTGATGTATTTGTGGGGAGGAAAGTGATCTCCACAACTTACTCTTCTGCCATCTTAAAAGTCTCTCCAGAATGAATTAATAATGATAAAAATCAACCCAAAGTGCAGTGCCTCTTATGATAATTACACAGACTTCGCCTATTATGGTTGTGTTCACACTGCTATTCTTGAATTCTATAATCCTCTTCGATATTAAGGGCTTAGTTCCATGGAAGATCTCCCTCAAAGCTTGTCCCTTTTTGGCTAAGACAGGTGATCTGGATGCCTAGTAAGATACATATGTGATAGAGAAGTAGGTAAACCACTTCAGTGAAATTTTTAGGGATCCAATAGTGTAGAACAGTGGTTCTCAAGCTTCTTGATATTAGGAACCCTTTATACACAATTAAAATTGTTGAGCATCCAAAAGGATTTTTGTTTATGTGAGTTAAATCTGTCATTATTTACCAATGACAAATTTAAATTAAGAAAATTTAAAAGCTATGTGTTTGTTCATTTAAAAAGTAAAAATAATAAGCCCACTATGTGTTAAAATATTTTCATGAAAATAGCTATATTTTCAAAAAATTTAGTTAGAAAACTGATATTGGATTTATGTTTTAAACTCTCTTCATGTCTCACTTTATAGTACACATCTAGATTCTCATATCTGCATCTACATTCAATGTGTTGCACTATTTTGTTTTGATTGAGGGACATGAAGAAAATCTGTCCTCACACAGATATATAGTTGAGAAAAGGAAAATATTTCATTAGGTTTTTCAGGTTTTCTTCATATACCTCAACCAAAACAATGTAGTGCAACACATTGCCTGTAGAGGTAGATGTGTGAATATTCTTCTCTGATACACCACTGTTTAGTCCATTTGATTTTCTCTAACAAAATACCAAAGACTCAGTAGCTTATAAGCAACAGATATGTATTTCTCATGGTTCTAGACTGGGAGTCCAAGATCAAGGCTTCAGGAGATTTTCTGTCTGGTGAGAGATTCCTGTCTGGTGAGAGATTCAGATAGACAGCTGTCATTTCCAAGTGTGCACAAAGGGTAGAAGGGGTGAGAGGTCTTTCTGCAGTCTCTTATATAAATGTTCTCTTATATAAATTCATGAGGGCTCTGCCCTTATGACGTAATTATCTCCCAAAGGCCTCACCTCAAAAAATACCAACACATCAGGGATTAAGTTGGAATACATGAATTTGTGGGGTGACACCAACATTCAGTCTATGACAGCCATCAACACTCAACAAGTGGTAGTTATTTTTAAATGTGGCTATGAGCACTTGAAATGTGGGTAGTGAGATTAAAGAACTAAATGTTTAATTTTATTTTACCTCAATTAAGATTTAAATTTAAATAGCCACATGTGACCAGTGGATACCATATTGGACAGCACAGTTTTGTAGCATCATGCATTAATCGTTTGGAAAAAGTTTGTTCCCTGAGTCATGCACCTCTTTCAAATGTTGATATTTTATTGTGAATTATCAAAAGCTCACTTTTGTTAACATCACCACCATTCTCATCAGAAAAGTCTTTAAGTATATATATATTTTTGGGGGGTCTGCTTTGAGTCTTTGTTGTTGTGTGAGGGCTTTCTCTAGCTGTGGCGAGTGGGGACTACTCTTTGTTGCAGTGCATGTGTTCTTATTGTGGTGGCTTCTCTTGTGGCAGAGCATGGGCTCTAGGCACACAGGCTTCAGTAGTTTTGGTGCACAGGCTCAGTAGTTGTGGCTCGAGGGCTCTAGAGCACAGGCTCAGTAGTGTGGCACACGGGCATAGTTGCTCTGCGGCATGTGGGATCTTCCTGGACCAGGGATCGAACCCATATCCCCTGCATTTGCAGGCAGATTCTTAATCACTTTGCCACCAGGGAAGTCCAAGAAAAGTCTAAGTATTAAAAAGCTATCCAAAATTCTAATTTTTTCTTGAAAGGCCTCATTTTACCATTGGAAACAGATACTATCAGTAGTTTTTTTTTTGAAGGTTCTTGCTCTCTTTGTCATTTTTGGGAAAAAAATGGATAAATATGCAAACATGTCTGAATAACTGCAGTTTACTTGTCACTCAGTTAAAAATGGTGTCCGATGAAGAAAAGCAGTGTAGTTTACAATTCAACCAGTCATACTAGTGTTTCTCCGTTAGACAACCATCCTTGAAAATGTAGCAGAATCTCTTCATGTAGATTTCCAACTTCTTCACATAAAGCAGTTAAAGCATATGCATGGAAGGGCTAAAATTTAATATGATTAATAATTTTTACTGCTTTATCAATGGAATTCCTAAGTGACTTCAATTTTTTTTTCTTACAAATGCATGATGTTGAAAAATACATTGTACTGGTGCATTTTGGTGCCACAGTATTAATTAATGTTTAGGTATCAGCAGTTTTTACCCACCATACTTTTGCCCAATCAGTACAAATGTCAAACAGTTTAAAAGGCAAATAGTATCTTGTTAATATTATGGAATTTTTTGACCTCTCCCCCAATTAAAATGCTCTCAAGGATCCCCAGGAATCCACAATCAACCTTTTAACAACTGTTAGTCTAGAATATGCTAGGATATGTCCTGCAAGGTAAAGGACAAATTATTGTATGCATTAATGGTGCAATGGTAAACATGTCATTAAGAAAGAGGCACACACCATAGCTTGACTTGCGGTATAAGAGTTTGGTAAAAGTCTGCAAAAGCATTCTATGGATAATCAATTGGCTATATGGTATTTACAGAAGGAATGTTGTTTATATTTTTATTATTTGTAAATTATGTTTTGCATATCCTTTATACCAGTAAAACTGATGATTACATTTAGAAAGAAAGAAAGAAAGAAAGAAAGAAAGAAAGAAAGAAAGAAAGAAAGAAAGAAAGAAAGAAAAAGAAAGAAAGAAAGAAAGAAAGAAAGAAAGAAAGAAAGAAAGAAAGAAAGAAAGAAAAAAAAGAGGCACACCCCTTGGTGAATGTCTTTGGATTTTGGAAGTGTACACTTGGAAATTCTGCTGTCACTCATATGTTGGGTAACTTGAAAGGCTGAGAGGCTTGGGTTGGACTCAGAACAAGAGAGAACTTTGCAGCAGATCCAGGCTGTGGCACAAGTTTCCCTGATGTGAAATCCACATGACCTGACAAATTTAATGGTAAGTTACTGCATTGTTTTTTAAAATCCTAATTAAATGAATACTGCATAGTGGTAGGCTTTCAGGAGACACTCAGGACACAGAGGTGAACTAGAACCAAGCACAGAGGGAGACTGATATATGGCAGATAACCACTTAAAGAAGAGAACTCAACAGTACAGACTCAGCTACATTTCCTTTGGTCACACCTGCCTAATCATTTTACCAACTGCCTAGTCTGTAGGATTGACATTGAGCAGTAAAAGGTTTAACTGAAAGGCATAAAATAATCTTCAAATCTGAAACACTTATAATGCCTTGAGTGATGTCAGATTAACACTCTAATAAGAAAGACAATATCCAGAAGGGTTCCATAACAAAATGGAAATGGTTTGTACATTAACATGCTAATAGGGAAATTCAAGGAGGTACTCATTATATCCATACACAGGTAGCCTCTGTTCCCCTGGGCTGACTTTGAAACACCTGACAAGCTGCCAGATTGCGGTTCCCTGTACACTGCTCCCAACTGTCCAAAAAGATATTTAGTTTGTGGTTAACAGCTCCAATAAGGATGGACTGCATCCTTTATAGAAAGCCACCTCAAAATGACTGATGGAAGTCTTCTGATTGAAGAAAAGACATATCAGCCCAGGGATGAATTGCACACTTTTTTTTCTTGCAGTGGTGAAAGAATTGAGCCGTAATAAGCACCCCTATGTTTGGGTTTCTACAGACTCATGGACAGTGGCCAATGGCCTGACCAAATGGTTATTATGGGCACTGGAAAACTGGAACATAAAAAGATGCTCATATGGGATATGTTAAGAAAAAAATCAATGACACTGGTTAAAGATGGTAAGAAGACTATTTAGAATCTTCACACCAGAAATAGGGACCACTGCAATGGGATTTTACAGTGAGGGAGAGATATGGGGCCCAACTCTGAATGCAGACAGGGCCAGTGGGAATTTATAGCCAAGGAGCAGGATGGGGATCAGTGGATGGAAAATTACTAAGAGGAAACATCAAGGGTTAGGGGGATTCTGGCTAAACTGACCTAACAGGATTCTTTACTGAAGACAGGCCAGGGGCGAAAGTTGAGGCTCAGGACCCCATCAGATATCTAGAGGGCGTAATTCTGGCTAAACTCACTTACTGAGGTTCTTGTTAAAACTGGCTTTTACAAGGATGTGCACAATGGGCTTAGGAGAAAGTCCAGGAGCCTGACTACAGCTAAAATCTTGACCAGGCCCCCTCTTGTTCCAGGAGAGAAGACATTCTTCTTTCCTTTGAACAAGGTAAGTTGCCTTGTCAGTTGCCTTTTGTTATTAAGGACCAGCTGGATCGCCTGTTGAGACTTGGTAGTAAAGGGTGTATGCTGAAATGGTGCTAACCATCATGCATTTAATGAGGGGTGTTTCTATGAAAATAAAAGAAAAACAAAGATTAATTAGTGAGAAACCCAGTTTCTAACTATTCTGGTGAACTTTCTTATTGGCCCACACAGGAGAAGGCATAAAGGTTGCCCATATATGAGCTGTTGTGATTTTTTGAAATTTATGTCAAGTCGTCAAGATTCAGCTTTCATGACTTCAGGAAAAGGGAAGCTTTAGTTCTCAATAATTTTAAGTCAGAAGTGAAAAAATGCAAATATTAGTTTGGAGAATTACAGACACACATTGGAAGAAACTACAAGAATTCAGAACTCAGTCCAGTCACAGGTAGGTAACGAAACTTTAAAGACAGTGAATGAGACTAGAATTTAATACCAACAAAGGTGTGCTTCAGTTTTCCATTGAAACAGAATTTTCCCCTCTACACTCACTCCCATTTATATCAAAGATAATCAAAATAAGACGAATTTGTTTGCAAAAAGTCTCATTATACTTGGCCTGGATATTTACATAAGCACAGGAAGAATAGTGAGTCATCCCAAAGGTCTCTTGAATTTGCTTTGCTGGAAATTTTCATAAGGAATGTCAGTTTAACCTTTTCAGATCCTCTTGAAACTGGGAAGTCAAGCCAAGAACTTGGAAATAGAATAAACCTGTATTTTTTTATATAGATTTTGGTGAATTCCTCTAATTTTGAGGTCCAAAAACATATCCTGATGTTCCTGGGCCTGCCAGGAATTATCTTCTTTACTTACCTGGTAAAGCTGCTGGGAACCCTGTAAGGAAGATACCAAGTGGGTTTTTCCAAAACATTTTTATTAACATTGGCTTCATAACGTCAACCCTATTTCCTTAAAGCTCTTAGGTCATATCTGATTCCATGCAGATCATTCTCAAATATGACATTCCAGTCAAAGCCTTGATAATATAACCACCAATGTTTCCAATTGTGTCCTGTTACAAGGAGAACAGATTCTTATTGAGCTTATTCAAATAACTATATTGCCATGGAAATAAGAATACTCATGGAGAGTTTCTGTATTCTAGAGAGGTTAAGCAAGGAGGAAGAATAATTGTTTCATCTTTGTTCACAAAGGTATAGTTTACCAAATTGCTGTAAGTTATAAATAACTTTATAGAAAAGAGAAAAAATTTCCTTAAATCTGGAAAACAAAACATTAAAGAGCCAGCAATGTTTAAACAAAGAACCATAAAAAGATTATAATCATCCTCATCAGTTCATTCACGTCCCTGTGATTAATTTTTGTTTTACCTGGCCTTGAGTTGGCAGTTTTATAAATCCATCAGCTTCTTCTTTAGTTCTGAAAATTCTTAATGAATCTAGAATCATGGCCTCCAAGTTATTTAAGTGGGGCCATCATGAAGCATTTCTGTGGTAGCTAATTGTAAATGCTTTAAGAAAAGAACCAGAGTGAGATAACAAAATAACTGTTAATGGTAAATGACTTAAAATGGTCGAGGTTAAACATCTGATGAGAATTCATTTAACACAAATTAGTTATTTACGTGGTGTACATCATTTTAACATAATAACCAGACAACAAGTGTGTTTACAAATTTCTATGAACTTTATAGATCTTCTGGAACAACTATATTAGTAACATATATCCATGCACTTACAACTGAAGATGGCTTATCATCACTGCTTATTTGACAGTGCTCCCCACATAATTTAACATACCAAATAAACTGAATTAGTTTAAAGTCTCTTTTTTATAAAGTGAGAAACAAATAATTTGAGATTTTCCAGGGGATTTCTGGGAGATTTCAAAGTTTGTTCTAGGTCAATAAGACTACATTTAGAATTTGATTTAGGGGAAGTTTTCACAAAAATTTTGAACATTTGATTAAATAGGGTCTTGATTACCATTTAACCAAAGTGACAATAAAAGATTTCAAAGACAAATACAGAAGGCTACATAATTGTTTAAAAAAATTTTACAATTATGAATACTCGGTTTTCTTAATTAGTTAAAGACCTGAAGAAGGCAACATGGAGCACAGGAAATTATTCTAAGGCACAAAATCTTCGTTTCCCAGGCAGATTACTTAAAAGGTAAAGAAATACCCTTTTTATGATTTCTTATTAAGAGCAGATGAATAATCTAAGAAAGCAATTATTTGTACAGAGATAGAAAACCATTCTCTAGTAGGTCTGCATCTTTATTCCCGTCTTGCCCCTAGGTTCTTCATGACCTTTTTTTTTTCTTAGATTCCATATATATGTGTTAGCATACAGTATTTGTTTTTCCCTTTCTGACTTACTTCACTCTGTATGACAGACTCTAGGTCCATGTGTGTGTTAAATCACATTTGGTCATTTGTTCAGTTAATGAAGGTTTTCTGTTTTCTCTGTCAATGTATAAATTTGCGTGTAAGGGTTAGTTTTATGTTTCATTGTTCAGAGGAATGAGGGGTCAGTAAAATAACTGATAATCATGGGAGGAGTTTCCAACATTAGGCTTTCTTTGATGTGATTTTAATAAATAAAAATTGCTTCTCAAAAAAAAAAAAAAGAAAACTAAATTCTAGTTTTGTACCAGTATACTTGTTATATTAAGGTTCATTAAAATACATATATATTTAATCTTAATAGCTTTGACCAAACAAGATAACAGTCTTTTTTTTTAACATCTTTATTAGAGTATAGTTGCTTTACAATGGTGTGTTAGTTTCTGCTTTATAACAAAGTGAATCAGTTATACATATACATATGTTCCCATATCTCTTCCCTCTTGCATCTCCCTCCTTCCCGCCCTCCCTATCCCACCCCTCTAGATGATCACAAAGCACCGAGCTGATCTCCCTGTGCTGTGCGGCTGCTTCCCACTAGCTATCTATTTTCCATTTGGTAATGTATATATGTCCATGCCACTCTCTCACTTTATCACAGCTTACCCTTCCCCCTTCCCATATCCTCAAGTCCATTCTCTAGTAGGTCTGTGTCTTTATTCCCGTATTACCACTAGGTTCTTCATGAACTTTTTTTCTTTCCCCCTTAGAATCCATATATATGTGTTAGCATACTGTATTTGTTTTTCTCTTTCTGACTTACTTCACTCTGTATGACAGACTCTAACTCCATCCACCTCACTACAAATAACTCCATTTCATTTCTTTTTATGGCTGAGAAATATTCCATTGTATATATGTGCCACATCTTCTTTATCCATTCATTAAATGATGGAAATTTAGGTTGCTTCCATGTCCTGGCTATTGTAAATGGAGCTGCAATAAACATTTTGGTACATGACTCTTTTTGAATTATGGTTTTCTTAGGGTATATGCCCAGTAGTGGGATTCCTGGGTCGTATGGTAGTTCTATTTTTAGTTTTTTTTTTTTTTTTTAAACATCTCTATTGAAGTATAATTGCCTTACAATGGTGTGTTAGCTTCTGCTTTATAACAAAGTCAATCAGTTATACATATACAATATGTTCCCATATCTCTTCCCTCTTGCATCTCCCTCCCTCCCACCCTCCCCATCCCACCCCTCTAGGTGGTCACAAAGCACCGCGCTGATCTCCCTGTGCTATGCGGCTGCTTCCCACTAGCTATCTATTTTACATTTGGTAGTGTATATATGTCCATGACACTCTCTCACCCTGTCACATCTCACCCCACCCCCTCCCCATATCCTCAAGTCCGTTCTCTAGTAGGTCTGTGTCTTTATTCCCATCTTGCCACTAGGTTCTTCATGGCCTTTTTTTTTTTTCTTAGATTCCGTATATATGTGTTAGCATACTGTATTTGTTTTTCTCTTTCTGACTTACTTCACTCTGTATGACAGACTCTAACTCCATCCACCTCACTACAAATAACTCCATTTCATTTCTGTTTATGGCTGAGAAATATTCCATTGTATATATGTGCCACATCTTCTTTATCCATTCATTAAATGATGGAAATTTAGGTTGCTTCCATGTCCTGGCTATTGTAAATGGAGCTGCAATAAACATTTTGGTACATGACTCTTTTTGAATTATGGTTTTCTTAGGGTATATGCCCAGTAGTGGGATTCCTGGGTCGTATGGTAGTTCTATTTTTAGTTTTTTAAGGAACCTCCATACTGTTCTCCAGAGTGGCTGAATCAATTTACATTCCCACCAACAGTGCAAGAGTGTTCCCTTTTCTACACACCCTCTCCAGCATTTATTGTTTCTAGATTTTTTGATGATGGCCATTCTGACCGGTGTGAGATGATATCTCATTGCACTTTTGATTTGCTTTTCTTTAATGATTAACGATGTTGAGCATTCTTTCATGTGTTTGTTGGCAATCTGTATATCTTCTTTGGAGAAATGTCTATTTAGGCCTTCTGCCCATTTTTTAATTGGGTTGTTTATTTTTTTGTTATTGAGCTGCATGAGCTGCTTGTAAATTTTGGAGATTAATCCTTTGTCAGTTGCTTCATTTGCCAATATTTTCTCCCATTCTGAGGGTTGTCTTTTGGTCTTGTTTATGGTTTCCTTTGCTGTGCAAAAGCTTTTAAGTTTCATTAGGTGCCATTTGTTTATTTCTGTTTTTATTTCCATTTCTCTAGGAGGTGGGTCAAAAAGGATCTTGCTGTGATTTCTGTCATAGAGTGTTCTACCTATGTTTTTCTCTAAGAGTTTGATAGTGTCTGGCCTTACACTTAGGTCTTTAATCCATTTTGAGTTTATTTTTGTGTATGGTGTTAGGGAGTGTTCTCATTTCATACTTTTACATGTACTTCCCCAGTTTTCCCAGCACCACTTATTGAATAGGCTGTATTTTCTCCACTGTATATGCTTGCCTCCTTTATCAAAGATAAGGTGACCATATGTGCGTGGGTTTATCTCTAGGCTTTGTATCCTGTTCCATTGATCTATATTTCTGTTTTTGTGCCAGTACCATACTGTCTTGATTACTGTAGCTTTGTAGTATAGTCTGAAGTCCAGGGAGCCTGATTCCTACAGCTCCATTTTTCATTCTCAAGATTGCTTTGGCTATTCAGGGTCTTTTGTGTTTCCATACAAATTGTGAAATTTTTTGTTCTAGTTCTGTGAAAACATACCAGTGGTAGTTTGATAAGGATTGCATTGAATCTGTAGATTGCTTTGGGTAGTTGAGTCATTTTCACAATGTTGATTCTTCCAATCCAAGAACATGGTATATCTCTCCATCTATTTGTATCATCTTTCATTTCTTTCATCAGTGTCTTATAATTTTCTGCATACAGGTCTCTTGTCTCCTTAGGTAGGTTTATTCCTAGACATTTTGGGGGTTTTTTGCAATGGTAAATGGGAGTGTTTTATTAATTTCACTTTCAGATTTTTCATCATTAGTGTATAGGAATGCAAAAGATTACTGTACATTAATTTTGTATCCTCCTACTTTACCAAATTCATTGACTAGCTCTAGTAATTTTCTGGTAGCATCTTTAGGATTCTCTAAGTATAGCATCATGTCATCTGCAAACAGTGACAGCTTCACTTCTTCTTTTCTGATTTACATTCCTTTTATTTCTTTTTCTTCTCTGATTGCTGTGGCTAAAACTTCCAAAACTATGTTGAATAACACTGTTGAGAGTGGGCAACTTTGTCTTGTTCCTGATCTTAGTGGAAATGGTTTCAGTTTTTCACCATTGAGGACGATGTTGGCTGTGGGTTTGTCATATATGGCCTTTATTATGTTGAGAAAAGTTCCCTCTATGCCTACTTTCTGCTGGGATTTTATCATAAATGGGTGTTGAATTTTGTCGAAAGCTTTCTCTGCATCTATTGAGATGATCATATGGTTTTTCTCCTTCAGTTTGTTAATATGGTGTATCACGTTGATTGATTTGCGTATATTGAAGAATCCTTGCATTCCTGGAAAAAAACCCACTTGATCATGGTGTATGATCCTTTTAATGTGCTGTTGGATTCTGTTTGCTAGTATTTTGTTGAGGATTTTTGCATCTATGTTCATCAGTGATATTGGCCTGTAGTTTTCTTTCTTTGTCTGGTTTTGGTATCAGGGTGATGGTGGCCTCGTAGAATGAGTTTGGGAGTGTTCCTCCCTCTGCAATATTTTGGAAGAGTTTGAGAGGGATAGGTGTTAGCTCTTCTCTAAATGTTTGATAGAATTCGCCTGTGAAGCCATCTGGTCCCGGGCTTTTCTTTGTTGGAAGATTTTTAATCACAGTTTCAATTTCAGGGCTTGTGATTGGTTTGTTCATGTTTTCTATTTCTTCCTGGTTCAGTCTCGGCAGGTTGTGCATTTCTAAGAATCTGTCCATTTCTTCCAGGTTGTCCATTTTATTGGCATAGAGTTGCTTGTAGTAATCTCTCATGATCGTTTGTATTTCTGTAGTGTCAGTTGTTACTTCTCCTTTTTCATTTCTAATTCTATTGATTTGAGTCTTCTCCCTTTTTTTCTTGATGAGTCTGGCTAATGGTTTATCAATTTTGTTTATCATCTCAAAGAACCAGCTTTTAGTTGTATTGATCTTTGCTATTGTTTCCTTCATTTCTTTTTCATTTATTTCTGATCTGATCTTTATGATTTCTTTCCTTCTGCTATCTTTGGGTTTTTTTTGTTCTTCTTTCTGTAATTGCTTTAGGTGCAAGGTTAAGTTGTTTATTCGAGATGTTTCCTGTTTCTTGAGGTAGGCTTGCATTGCTATAAACTTCCCTCTTAGAACTGCTTTTGCTGCATCCCATAGATTTTGGGTCGTCGTGTCTCCATTGTCATTTGTTTCTAGGTATTTTTTGATTTCCCCTTTCATTTCTTCAGTGACCACTTGGTTATTAAGTAGTGTATTTTGTAGCCTCCATATGTTTGTATTTTTTACAGATCTTTCCTGTAATTGATATCTAGCCTCATAGCATTGTGGCCGGAAAGGATACTTGATACGATTTCAATTTTCTTAAATTTACCAAGGCTTGATTTGTGACCCAAGATATGATCTATCCTGGAGAATGTTCCATGAGCACTTGAGAAAAATGTGTATTCTGTTGTTTTGGGGTGGAATGTCCTATAAATATCAATTAAGTCCATCTTCTTTAATATATCACTTAAAGCTTGTGTTTCCTTATTTATTTTCATTTTGGATGATCTGTCCATTGGTGAAAGTGGGGTGTTAAAGTCCCCTACTATGATTGTGTTGCTGTCGATTTCCCCTTTTATGGCTATTAGTATTTGCCTTATGTATTGAAGTGCTGCTATGTTGGGTGCATAAATTTTTACAATTGTTATACCTTCTTCTAGGATCAATCCCTTGATCATTATATAGTGTCCTTTTTGTCTCTTGTAATAGTCTTTTTTCTTTTTATTTAATTTAATTTATTTATTTATGGCAGTGTTGTGTCCTCGACTCCACGCGAGTGCCCTCTCCAGCTGCAGGAAGCCGGGGCACTCCTCAACGTGGTGCGTGGACCTCCCACTATCACGGCCTCTCCCGTTGCAGAGCACAGGCTCCAGACGCGTAGGCTCAATAATTGTGTCACACGGGCCCAGCCGCTCCTTGGCATGTGGGATCCTCCCAGACCGGGGCTCGAACCCGTGAACCCTGCATTGGCAGGCAGACTCTCAACCACTGCACCACCAGGGAAGCACAATAATCTTTATTTTAAAGTCTATTTTGTGTGATATGAGAATTGCTAGTCCAGCTTTCTTTTGATTTCCATTTGCATGGAATATCTTTTTCCATCCCCTCACTTTCAGTCTGTATGTGTCCCTAGGTCTGAAGTGGGTCTCTTGTAGACAGCATATATATGCGTCTTGTTTTTGTATCCATTCAGCCAGTCTGTGTCTTTTGGTGGGAGCATTTAATCCATTTACTTTTCAGATAATTATCGATATGTATGTTCCTATTCCCATTTTCTTAAAAGTTTTGGGTTTGTTGTTGTAGGTGTTTTCCTTCTCTTGTGTTTCTTGCCTAGAGAAGTTCCTTTAGCATTTGTTGTAAAGCTGGTTTAGTGGTGCTGAACTCTCTCAGCTTTTGCTTGTCTGTAAAGGTTTTAATTTCGCCATCAAATCTGAATGAGATCCTTGCTGGGTAGAGTCATCTTGGTTGTACGTTTTTCTCCTTCATCACTTTAAATATGTCCTGCCACTCCATTCTGGCTTGCAGAGTTTCTGCTGAAAGATCAGCTGTTAACCTTATGGGGATTCCCTTTTGTGTTATTTGTTGTTTTTCCCTTGCTGCTTTTAATATGTTTTCTTTATATTTAATTTTTGATAAATTGATTAATATATGTGTTGGCGTGTTTCTCCTTGGATTTATCCTGTATGGGACTCTCTGTGCTTCCAGGAGTTGATTAACTATTTCCTTTCCCATATTAGGGAAGTTATCAACTATAATCTCTTCAAATATTTTCTCACTCTATTTCTTCTTTTCTTCTTCTTTTTCTGGGACCCCTATAATTCGAATGGTGGTGCATTTAATGTTGTCCCAGAGGTCTTTGAGACTGTCCTCAGTTCTTTTCATTCTTTTTTCTTTATTCTACTCTGCAGTCGTTATTTCCACTATTTTATCTTCCAGGTTACTTATCCGTTCTTCTGCCTCATTTATTCTGCTATTGATCCCTTCTTGAGTATTTTTAATTTCATTTATTGTGTTTTTCATCGTTGCTTGGTTCCTCTTTAGTTCTTCTACGTACTTGTTAAATGTTTCTTGCATTTTGTCTATTCTATTTACAAGATTTTGTGTCACCTTTACTGTCATTATTCTGAATTCTTTTTAAGGTAGACTGCCTATTTCCTCTTCATTTGTTCGGTCTGGTGTGTTTTTACCTTGCTCCTTCATCTGCTGTGTGTTTTTCTGTCTTCTCATTTTGGTTATCTGATTGTGTTTGGGGTCTCCTTTTCACAGGCTGCAGGTTCTTATTTCCCGTTGTTTTTGGGGTCTGTTCCCAGTGGCTAGGTTTGGTTCAGTGGGTTGTGTAGGCTTCCTGGTGGAGGGGACTAGTGCCTGTGTTCTGGTGGATGAGGCTGGATCTTGTCTTTCTGCTGTGCACGTCCACATCTGGTGGTGTGTTTTGGGGTGTCTGTGGCCTTATTATGATTTTAGGCAGCCTCTCTGCTAATGGAATGGGCTGTGTTCCTGTCTTGCTAGTTGTTTGGCATAGGGTTTCCAGCTCTGTAGCTTGCTGTTCGTTGAATGAAGCTGGGTCTTGGTGTTGAGTTGGAGGTCTCTGGGAGATTTTCGCCATTTGGTATTACGTTGAGCTGGGAGGCCTCTTGTGGACCAGTGTTCTGAAGTTGTCTCTCCCACCTCAGAGGCACAGTCCTGATGCGTGGCTGGAGCACCAAGAGTATTTCTCCCACATGGCTCAGAATAAAAGAGAAAAAATAGAAAGAAAGAAATAAAGAGGATAAAATAAAATAAGATAAAATAAAGTAAGATAAAACAAAATATAGTTAGTAAAATAAAAAATAACTATTTTGAAAAAAATTTTTTTAAGTAGAAAAGAAAAAAAAAAGGATGGACAGAACTCTAGGACAAATGGTGAAAGCAAAGCTATACAGACAAAATCTCACACAGAAGCATTCACATACATACTCACAAAAAGAGGAAAAGGGGAAAAAATAATATATCTTTCTCCCAAACTCCACCTCCTCCATTTGGGATGATTCGTTGTCTATTCAGGTATTCCACAGATGCAGGTACATCAAGTTGACTGTGGAGCTTTAATCCACTGCTTCTGAGGCTGCTGAGAGAAATTTCCCTTTCCCTTCTTTGTTCACACAGCTCCCTGGTTTCAGCTTTGGATTTTGACCCGCCTCTGCGTGTAGGTCGCCTGAGGGCATCTGTTCTTTGCTCAGACAGGATGGGGTTAAAGGCATAGCTGCTTCAGGGGCTGTGATTCACTCAGGCCGGGGGGAGGGAGGGGTACGGATGTCGGGCGAGCCTTCGGCGGCAGAGGCCAGCAGGACATTGCAGCAGTCTGATGCGCGCCATGCATTTTCCCTGGGAAGTTGTCCCTGGATCACTGGACCCTGGAAGTGGCGGGCTGCACAGGCTCCTGGGAGGGGTGCCTGGTGTGGATAGTGACTTGTGCTTGCACACAGGCTTCTTGGTGGTGGCAGTAGCAGCCTTAGAGTCTCATGCCCGTCTCTGGGGTCCGTGCTAATAGCCGCGGCTTGTGCCCGTCTCTGGAGCCCCTTTAAGCAGCGCTCTTAATCCCCTCTCCTCATGCACCAGGAAACAAAGAGGTGAGAAAAATTCTCTTGCCTCTTCGGCAGGTCCAGACTTTTTCCTGGACTCCCTCCCGGCTAGCTGTGGTGCACTAACCCCTTCAGGCTGTGTTCATGCAGCCAACCCCAGTCCTCTCCCTTCGATCCGACCGAAGCCCGAGCCTCAGTCCCAGCCCCCGCTCGTCCCAGTGGTTGAGCAGACAAGCCTCTCGGGCTGGTGAGTGCAGGTCAGCACCGATCCTCTGTGCAGGAATCTCTCCACTCTTCCCTCTGCACCCCTGTTGCTGCGCTCTCCTCCATGGCTCTGAAGCTTCCCCCCTCTGCCGCCTGCAGTCTCTGGCCACCAAGGGGCTTCCTAATATGTGGAAACCTTTCCTCCTCCACAACTCCCTCCCACTGGTGCAGGTCCTGTCCTTATTCTTTTGTCTCTGTTTATTCTTTTTCCTTTTGCCCTACCCAGGTACCTGGGGAGTTTCTTGCCTTTTGGGAGGTCTGAGGTCTTCTGCCAGCCTTCAGTGGGTGTTCTATAAGAGCAGTTCCACGTGTAGATGTATTTCTGATGTATCTGTGGGAAGGAAGGTGATCTCCGCATCTTACTCTTCTCCTCTCTCTAAGATAACAGTCTTTCCCCAAGATTTCTCTACAATTTTTTTCCTCACTTTTTTTTTAACATCTTTATTGGAGTATAATTGCTTTACAATGGTGTGTTAGTTTTTGCTGTATAACAAAGTGAATCAGCTATACATATAAATACATCCCTATATCCCCTCCCTCTTGCATCTCCCTACCACCCTCCCTATCCCACCCCTCTAGGTGGACATAAAGCACTGTGCTGATCTCCCTGTTCTATGCGGCTGCTTCCCACTAGCTATCTATTTTACATTTGGTAGTGTATATATGTCCATGCCACTCTCTTATTTTGTCCCAGCTTACCCTTTCCCCTCCCCATGTCCTCAAGTCCATTTTCTATGTCTGTGTCTTTATTCCTGTCCTGCCCCTAGGTTCTTCAGAATCATTTTTTTTTTTTTTTAGATTCCATATATATGGGTTTCTCAGTCAGTTTTTGTTCTACTCTTCTGTCTTTCCCATTCTGGAACAACCAATCACTCTAGTATAGGACACAATTATTCTCTTCTATGAAAAGTAGCAAATTTGTGAATACATAATTTCATCATTTTCTGGAGTCATGTTTTCCATAGTACAATTTTCATGTTTATTAACAAATCTAAATATATTAAGCTTTTTGTACCATATAAAACAAGATGCCAAAAGTAAATAAACTTATGTTCTAATAAGAACCTGCTGTATAAAAAATACATAAATAAAATAAAATTCAGAAATTCAAAAACAAAACAAAACAAAAGTAAATAAACTTATGTTCAGCAAGCATGTTTCAATATTTAATCTTATTTGTTTTTTTTTAAATTTTTAATGGAGTATAGTTGCTTTACAATGTTGTGCTAGTTTCTGCTGTACAGTAAAGGGAATCAGTTATATGTATGCATATAGTCACTCTTTTTAAAATTTCCTCCCCATTTAGGTCACCACAGAACACTGAGTAGATTCCCCTGTGCTAAACAGTATGTTTGCATTAGTTATGTATTTTATGCATAGTGGTGTATATATATCAATCCCAATCTCCCAATTTGTCCCATGCCCCCGTTGCATCCTTGGAAACCATAAGTTTGCTCTCTACATCTGTGTCTCTATTTCTGCTTTACAAATAAGATCATCTATACCATTTTTCTAGATTCTGCATGTATGCATTAATATATGATATTTCTTTTTCTCTTTCTGACTTACTTCACTTTCTATGACAGTCTCTTGGTCCATCCATGTCTCTACAAATGACCTAATTTCGTTCCTTTTTATGGCTGAGTAATATTCCATTGTATATATGTACCACATCTTCCTTATCCTTTCCTCTGTTGATGGACATTTAGGTTGCTTCCATATCCTGGCTATTGTAAATAGTGCTGCAATGAACATTGGGGTGCATGTGTCTTTTTGAATTATGGTTTTCTTCAGGTATATGCCCAGTACTGGGGTTGATGGGTCATATGGTAGTTCTATTTTTATTTTTTTAAGGAACCTCCATACTGTTCTGCCTAGTGGCTGTACCAATTTACATTCCCACCAACAGAGTATGAGGGTTCCCTTTTCTCCACACCCTCTCCAGCATTTATTGTTTGTAGATTTTTTGATGATGGCCATTCTGACCAGTGTGAGGCAATAGTTGTAGTTTTGATTTGCATTTCTCTCATAATTAGTGAGGTTGAGCATCTTTTCATGTGCTTGTTGGCCATCTGTATATCTTCTTTGGATAAATGTCTATTTAGGTCTTCTGGCCATTTTTTGATTGGGTTGTATGTTTCCTTGATATTGAGCTGCATGAGCTGTTTGTATATTTTCGAGATTAATCCTTTGTCCATTGTCTCATTTGCAAATATTTTCTCCCATTCTAAACATTGTCTTTTTGTCTTGTTAATGGTTTCCTTTGCTGTGCAAAAGTTTTAAGTTTAATTAGGTTCCATTTGTTTATTTTTGTTTTTATTTTCATTAATCTAGGAGTTGGGTCAAAAAAGATCTTGCTGTGGTTTAGGTCAAAGTGTGTTTTTCCTATGTTTTCCTCTAAGAGTTTTATAGTATCTGGCCTTACATTTAGGTCTTTAATCCGTTTTGAGTTTATTTTTGTGTATGGTGTTAGGGAGTGTTCTAATTTCATTCTTTTACATGTAGCTCTCCAGTTTTCTTAGCACCACTTATTGAAGAGGCTGTCTTTTCTCCATTGTATACTCTTGCCTCCTTTGTCATAGATTAATTCACCATATGTGCGTGGGTTTATCTCTGAGCTGTCCATCCTGTTCCATTGATCTATATTTTTGTTTTTGTGCCAGTACCATACTGTCTTGATTACTGTAGCTTCTAGTATAGTCTGAAGTCAGGGAGTCTGATTCCAGCTCCATTTTTCTTTCTCAAGAGTGCTTTGGGTATTCACGGTCTTTTGTGTTTCCATACAAATTGTAAATTTTTTTTGTTCTAATTCTGTGAAAAATACCATTGGTAATTTGATAGGGATTGCATTGAATCTGTAGATTGCTTTGGGTAGTATGATCATTTTCACAATATTGATTCTTCCAATCCAAGAACATGGTATATCTCTCCATCTGTTTGTGTCGTCTTTGATTACTTTCATCAGTATCTTATAGTTTTCCGTGTACAGGTCTTTTGCCTCTGTAGGTACGTTTATTCCTAGGTATTTTATTATTTTATTGCAGTGGTAAATGGGACTGTTTCCTTAATTTCTATTTCTGATATTTTGTTGTTAGTGTACAGAAATGCAAGAGATTTCTGTGCATTAATTTTGTATCCTGTGACTTTACTAAATTCATTGATTAGCTCTAGTAGTTTTCTGGTAGCATCCTTAGGCTTTTCTACATATAGCATCATGTCATCTGCAAATAGTGACAGTTTTACTTCTTCTTTTCCAATTTGGATTCCTTTTAGTTTTTTTTTTTCTTCTCTGATTGCCGTGGCTAGTACTTCCAAAACTATGTAGAATAATAGTGGTGAGAGTAGACATCCTTGTCTTATTCCTGATCTTAGTGGAAATGGTTTCAGTTTTTCAGTATTGAGAATGATGTTTGCTGTGGGTTTGTCATATATGGCCTTTATTATGTTGAGGTAGGTTCCCTCTATGCCCATTTTCTGGAGAGTTTTTATCATAAATGGGTGTTGAATTTTGCCAAAGGCTTTTTCTGCATCTATTGAGATGATCATATGGTTTTTATTCCTTATTTTGTTAATATGGTGTGTCACGTTGATTGATTTGTGTATATTGAAGAATCCTTGCATTCCTTGGATAAACCCCACTTGATCATGGTGTATGATCCTTTTAATGTGTTGTTGGATTCTGTTTGCTTGTATTTTGTTCAGGATTTTTGCGTCTGTGTTCATCGGTAATATTGGCCTGTAATTTTCTTTTTTTGTGTTATCTTTTTCTGGCTTTAGTGTCAGGATGATGGTGGCTTCATAGAATGAGCTTGTGAGTGTTCCTCCCTCTGCAATTTTTTGGAAGAGTTTGAGAAAGATAGGTGTTAGCTCTTCTCTAAACCTTTGATAGAAATTGCCTGTGAGGCCATCTGTTCCTTGACTTTTGTTTGTTGGAAGATTTTTAATCACAGTTTCAATTTCAGTGCTTGTGATTTGTCTGTTCATATTTTCTACTTCTTCCTGGTTCAGTCTCGGAAGGCTGTACTTTTCTAAGAATTTGTCCATTTCTTCCAAGTTGTCCCTTTTATTGGCATACAGTTGCTTGTAGTCATCTCTCATTATACTTTGTATTTCTGTGGTGTCAGTTTTAACTTCTTTTTCATTTCTAATTTTATTGATTTGAACCTCTCCCTTTTTTATTGATGAGTCTCACTAAAGTTTTATCAATTTTATTTATCTTCTCATAGAACCAACTTTTAGTTTCATTGATCTTTGCTATTGTTTTCTTTCTTTCTATTTCATGTATTTCTGCTCTGATCTTTATGATTTCTTTCCTTCTACTAACTTTTGTTTTGTTTATCTTCTTTCTTTAGTTGCTTTAGGTGTAAGATTATGTTGTTTATTGGAGATTTTTCTTGTTTCTTGAGGTAAGATTGTATTGCTATAAACTTCCCTCTTAGAACTGCTTTTGCTGCATCCATAACTTTTGGGTCATCGTATTTTAATTGCCATTTGTTTCTAGGTAGTTTTTGATTCCCCTTTGATTTCTTCAGTGATCTATTTGTTATTTAGCAGCATATTGTTTAGCCTCCATGTGCTTTTTTTTTTACAGTTTTTTTTTCTTCCTGTAATTGATTTCTAATCTCATAGTGTTGTGGTCAGAAAAGATGCTTTACTGATTTCTATTTTCTTAAATTTACTGAGGCTGTATTTGTGACCCAAGAAATGGTCTATCCTGATGAATTTTCCATGTGCAGTTGAGAAGTAAGTGTATTCTGCTGCTTTCAGATGGGAAGTCCTAAAATTATCAATTAATTTGATCTGGTCTAATGTGTCATTTAAGGCTTGTGTTTCCTTAATATTTTTCTGACTGGATGATCTGTCCATTCATGTAAGTGGGGTGTTAACCTCCCCTACTATTATTGTGTTACTGTCGATTTCCCCTTTTATAGCTGTTAGAATTTGCCTTATGTATTGAGGTGCTCCTATGTTGGGTGCATATATATTTACAATTGCTATGTCTTCTTCATGAATTCATTCCTTGATCATTATGTAGTGTCTTCCCTTGTCTCTTGTTAACAGTCTTTATTTTAAAGTCTGTTTTGTCTGATATGAGTATTGCTATTCCAGCTTTCTTTTGATTTCCATTTGCATGGAATGTCATCTTCCATCCTCTCACTTTCAGCCTGTATGTTTCCATTGTTCTGAAGTGCATCTCTTGTAGATGGTGTATATATGGGTCTTATTTTTGTATCCATTCACCCTATCTATCTGTGTCTTTTGGTTGGAGCATTTCATCTATTTACTTTTAAGGTAATTATGGATTGCCATTTTCTTAATTGTTTTGGATTTGTTTTTGTAGGTCTTTTTTCTTCCCTTCCTCTTTTGTTCTCTTCTCTTGTGTTTCTTGCCTAGAGATGTTTCTTGCCTAGATATATTCCTTTAGTAATTGTTGTAAAGCTGGTTTAGTTTTGCTGAATTCTCTTAGTTTTTTTTTGTCTGTAACCTTCTGATTTCTCCATCCAATCTGAATGAGATCCTTGCTGGGTAGAGTAATCTTGGTTAGAGGATTTTCCCTTTCATCACTTTAAATATATCTTGCCACTCCTTTCTGGCCTGCAGAGTTCCTGCTGAAAAATCAGCTGATAACCTTATGGGGATTCCCTTGTATGTTATTTATTGCTTTTCCCTTGTTGCTTTCAATATTTCCTTTGTATTTCAAATTTTTATTTTGATTAATATGTGTCTTGGTGTTTTCCTCCTTGGGTTTATCCTATATGGGATTCTCTGTGTTTCCTGGACTTGGGTGACTATTTCCTTTCCCATGTTAGGGAAGTTTTTGACTATGATCTCTTCAAATATTTTGTCAGACCCTTTCTTTTATTCTTCTTTTTCTGGGACCCCTATAATTCGAATGTTTGAGCATTTAATGTTGTCCCAGAAGTCTCTGAGACTGTCTTCATTTCTTTTCATTCTTTTTTCTTTAGCCTGTTCCATGGCAGAGATTTCCACCATTCTGTCTTTCTGGTCACTTATTCATTCTTCTGCCTCAGTTATTCTGCTATTGATTCCTTCTAGTGTATTTTTCATTTCGGTTACTCTCTTGTACATCTCTGTTTTTTTGTTCTTTAGTTATTCTAGGTCTTTGTTAAACTTTTCATGTATCTTCTTGATCTGTACCTCCATTCTGTTTCTGAGATCTTGGATCATCTTTACTATCATGACTCTGAATTCTTTTTCGGATAGATTGCTTATCTCCTCTTCATTTTGTTGCTCTTGTAAGTTTTTATCTTTCTCCTTCATCTGCAACATATTCCTTTGTTGTTTCCTTTTGTTAGACTTACTGTGTTTGTGGTCTCCTTTCTGCAGGCTGCAGGATCACAGTTCCTCTTGTTTGTGGTGTCTCCCCCCCTGGCGGGTGGAGTTTGGTCCAGAGGCTTCTGCCATTGTCCCCTTGATAGTGGGTTTGATTGGTGTTGTGGTGACCAGAGCCTCCCCTGGATATTGAGCAGGGCCTCCCCTTTGCTCTGTGGTTGTCACTGCCCTGTCAGAGGCAGGGTCTGCTCCCTAATTGTTGGAGTAGAGGCTCCCAGATCTGTCTCTTAGCTGTGATTCTGATCTGTGGTGTGTGGTGGGATTGGAGCACTCCTACTGGGAGAGAAGCCACTGAATTTTCCTCCTTTCAGGCTGTTCACCTGTGAATATGCTCTGTTATGTCCCCTTCTGCTTGTTGTGTGGGCTCACCATGTATACTGTTTTTGGCACTGTTTTCAGTCCTGCCTTAACTGTGGGTATGTTGGCAATTGGCCCTCGTGACTCTCAGGCATTGTTTTCACCCAGTCACTGTTGCAGGTCCACTGAGGCTAAGTCCCAGTTCTGCAGTAGTCTTGCACCTGGACCCACTGTGGGAGCTATGGAGGCAGCTCAAACTCTGGTCTGGCCCAACCCCCACATGTATGTGCCCACAGAGCCCATAGTTGCTAAAGCAGGACCCGTCCCAGCTGCAAGAGCACTTGTTGTCCTTTCAGATGTTTCACAGGCACTGAATTTAGGAAGTCATCAGTAGAGGTGCAACTCCACAGTTCATACAGCCGTGAGGAGAGATTTCAGCTCTTCTTCATTAGTTACACAGCCCCTGTGGCTCAGCTGTGGTTTCAACCCCTCCTGTGGGAGAATTTCCTAGTGAGAGTTATCTGCACCTCCCAGGACAGTGAGGCAGGTCCCGGCACCCACTGGCAGATTTCCTAGTAGTGAGAGGTTTCTGCACACTCCAGGGACAGTGGGGGAGCTCCTGGCACCTGCTGATGGATTTCTTAGTGAGGAAAGTTATCCATGTACTCCTGGGACAGGAGGGTGGGTTCCAGCACCCACTGATGGATTTCCTAGTCATGGAAGATTTCTGTGCCCTCCTGAGATATGGAGCGGGTCCTGGCACCCACTTTTGGGCTTCCCAATAGCAAGAGCTATCCTCACACTCCCAGGACAGCATAGGCAGGTCCTGGAGCCTGCTGGTGGAATTCCCAGAGGCTGGATCCATCCACATTCCTCCAGGTCAGCAGGGGCAGGTCCTGTGGCCCACCAGCAGAAAGCTGTCTGCGTCCTTCCAGGTCAGCTTGGACAGGTCCTGGGGCCCGCTAGCAAAGTTGTTAGTGGCTGGATCTGTCTGCACCCTTCCAGTTCAGCAGCAGCAGGGTCTGGCATCTGTGATGGGCCTGGAAGAGTCGGCCAGTGCCTGCTTCTGGAGCCCAAGATGGTGGCAGTGATTAACGTCTGCCCACAGAGCTTCTGTAGGTGGTGTCCTCTTGCCTGGGAGCACTCACAGGGAAAGAAACTTTTATGGTGGTCCCACCCCTCTCCTCGCACACTCCCAATAATGGTAACTTTCTGCTCTGGTGGGCCTAGGCTTTTTCCTAGTACACCTTCAGTTGCCACAGTCCAACCTCTTCAGGCTGTTTCCACACCTAACCCTGGCCCTCTCCCTTGGAATGAGCCTTGGAGTCTGAGCTTCAGCACCCAACCCCCATCCTTACTGACAGAGGAGTGTCTCAGCTTGGGGAACACAGGGGGGCAGTACCGACCCTCTGTGCAGGTTACTCTCTGTTTTGTCTTCCACAAACTTGTTGCAGCTCTCCCCCTTTTTAGGTTCCAAAACTCCCCTCTCCATCCAGTCTAATTTCTCCAATGGTGAGAAGCCTTCCCAAGGTGCAAGAAACTTTCCTTCTTCACAGCTCCGTCCCCAGGAGTGCAGGCCCCATCTTGATACCTTCCTTTTCTTTTTCCTTTTGTCCTACCCAGTTATGTGGAGGGTTTTTTTTTTTTTTTTTGTCTTTTTGGATGTCTGAGTGCCGATCTTCTGTCGGCACTCAGTAGCTGTTCTGTGTGAACTGTTCCACTTGTAGATATATTTTCAGTGTTTCTGTGGAGGGAGATGAACTCTGCTTCCTACTCCTCCGCCATCTTGATCCCAATCGAAACATGCCTCTCCTCTCCTAGAAAAGAGCTTCAACAGGGGCTGCTCTCAAAACATCACACAGAGCCATCTGGATGTCTTTGTTGAATTTGCCTCAGGGCCCAGGACAGAAGCAGCCCAGCAAGGGGTTCCCAGACTGTGTTTGAAAGAGGCTCATTTGCTTGTCTTGGAGCATCAGCCTGAGACACAAGCATCTACTCTGGCCACTGAGGCACCCATCGGGATGGAAACTGGCTGATGCCATCCTCACCCCTCTTATCTTATTTTTAAATGATCTAAGTATTCAATGAGTATCCATCATTTAACTTAACTTAGTGTAGCTTTAAGATTTCAAGTTATCAAAAAGAGTTTTGAAGCTATTTTTAAGTAAACATGTTATAAAACATAATTATTGTTTAAAAAGTCATATATGAAATTTTATCCCACTTACTTCTATTTAATCCACTTCCTCTGAACAATTATGCTTGAATTAATAATGAAGATTTATTGTACATTAAATGAAAGCCATCATGTTAAGTTATTTTTCTTGACAAATCAGGGAAATATATAAAAAAAAAACAAAACATAGAGGCAAAGAACCTAAAAAGTTAAAAAGTTCTTCCACCTCCCCAACGTCCTTTTTTTCACTGACATGCTTGACATGCATCAAACAGTTCATTTTTATTGTACATTTTGTCCTTAGGTTGGATTTATAGTTTTATAATCTTAAACATCTAATAAGAGATAGCATAAGCTTGTTTCACTAGTAAACCTAGGTGGCATAAATTGTATGCTGAATTATATGTAACGCTGACAATTCTGAAGACATGCCTATTTTTATTTTATGAACAGCTTTAAAACTAGCTTATTTACTAATTATCCTAGACCACAGGAACTTAATAAACATTTGAGTTACAGTCTATATTTCCGAAAGTTTTGGGAATACTTAATTATTATGAGCACTCATTTATGTATAAGGCAATTTGAATAGAATTTCTTTAAGGTATTTTATAAATTAATTTGGTAATATTATCCAGAGGTAGAAAATATCACACATATATAGCATACATACATACATACATACGTACAAGTTGAGGTTACTTAATAAGGGCTAAATTCTTTTACGAATATTTTTGGAGGAAATTTAAAAATTTTTCTTTTGCCCTGACATTTCATCTGATGGAGGCTGTGGGGTAGATTTTAGGTCAGTGACTGAGGAGACAGGTAGCAACTGTTTGGATGTCTGCAAAACCTAACTGAATGGTCAAAACATCCAGTTTTGTTTCCAAATAGCTTTTTCCTCTTTTCATCCTGACATGGTTCCTTTTGGGAGTTCTTAGTCCCTTGAGAGCCTTTGATGGAGGGCAGGGAGCCTAAAGTTCAAGTGACTTCAGGGAACTGAGGGGCTGAGGTGGGAAATGTCTGGCTAGTGGACAGAGGGATGAAGGAGGTAGGGGTTTGAAGGGGAACGTATCAAATGACACAAAGGAACTAGAGGGAAGAACCAAAGCAATAAAAGGAGGAAGCAGGAGCAACTATGAAAGGTAGGAAGTGGTTTTAGAGAAGCCAGTTGGGGAAGGTTATAAGTTTCCCAAAGAGACCATTGAAGTTTCCAGTTATCCTTAATAAACGAATTTCAACAAGAAAGGAAGCACAGAGTTGATGGAGCATATATTCAGCAAGGGTTAGAGAAGGGGGTTTTCAAACCACCAAGAAGCTCCCACATTCTTAATTAATGGTCCCTTTATACTTATGAACAGAGAAATTGAGACTCCAACACAGCTTCAATTTCTTGCAGAGACTAACCAGCCCCTTACAAACAGAGAAACTTGGGACGCTATCTCAGCTGATTTTACACAGAGAAACCTAGGATTCTAACCTGGTTTCTAGAGCATTCTCAAAATCTTAGGAATCAAAGTCTATCCTTACCAGCTTCAGTGGATGTTTGTCCAGAGCAATGGTTTAGGAATCAGACTCACCAATCAGTCAGTCAGGAATGAACACAAAGATTTCAAAGGTGCACACAAAGGATCTTGGTGAGAGATACAGGGTTTCTATGATGAATTTTATTCTAGGAATACATGTTGGAAAAAAAATATTCAGTGATACTGGTTAAAGATGGTAAGGCGGCTTTATCCAGAACCATTGTGATAGATATAAGGACCACTGCAATGGAATTTTACAATGAGGGAGAGAGATGGGGCTCAATCCAGAATACAGCATTGGGCAAGTGGGAATTTATAACTGAGGAGCAGGATGGAGGTCAGTGGACAGAAAATTACTAAGAGGAAACATCAGGGGTTAGGGCGATTCTGACTAAAGTGACCTCACAGGATTCTTTGCTGAAGACAGGCCAGGGTGATCAGACATCACCTGGGGGACGGTGGAGGCTCAGGACCCCATCAGATATCTAGAGTGTGTGTGTGGGATTATGGCTAAACTGACTTATTGGGGTTCTTGCTAAAACTAGTATTTACAAGGACATATACACTGGGCTTAGAAGAAGGTCCAGGAGCCTGACTACAGTTTAAATCCTTGTTAGGCACAGCCTGGAAATCTCTTTGGAAATGTAATTGGTTCATTAATGTTGGACATGTCAGTGCCTATCAGAAGAACCCTCTTTCAGGATTGGAATGTTATTAGAACTATTAAGTGCATATCCTGATGTGCCTACTTGATGTGGCCACCTGGCTTCCATGGGATGAGAGGATGTGGAGAGCTACAACAATGTAGAGAAGGGGTGACCATCAACATATCCCTCTCGCATTCTACGGGGCTTAAAATGTCAAGAAATACTTTTCTGTGTCCCAGCAGGAGAGACAGAAACTGCAGATGGCTATGGAAGATTCCCCAGGGGTGAATACCCCTCATAGCTGGCAAATAGACTGCATTGGACTGCATATCGCCCCTGAATTTACACATGTATCCTCATGAGGATAGACTCTTACTCTAGACTGTGCTTTGCTTACCTGCTGGTAAATGCAAATACTCAAAATACTACAAAATGACTGGAACAGAAGATAATGTATTAATTTGGACTGCTGAGTTATATTTTTTCAAATGAAGGAAAAAAATTTAGCGCCTATAGTGTCTAACAATGAACAAAGAGACAGCACATCCAATGGACGTATCATGTTGCAGACCATCCTCAGAGTAATGGTTTAAAAGAGAATTGGAATAAGAAACAGAAACTCTTGTCATTTAAGATGGGGTAAAATACAAATACATATATCAACTTTTTTTTAGATTATTTTTCCATATAGGCCATTACAGAGTATTGAGTAGAGTTCCCTGTGCTATACAGTAGGTCCTTATTAGTTATCTATTTTATATATAGTAGTGTGTATGTGTCGATCCCAATCTTCCAATTTATCCCTCCCCACCTCCACCCACCAGTAACCATAAGTTTATTTTCTACGTCTGTAACTCTATTTTGGTTTTGTAAATAAGTTCATTTGTACCCTTTTTTTTTAAGATTCCAAATATAAGCGATATCATATGATATTTGTCTTTCTCTGTCTGACTTACTTTACTCAGTATGAGAATCTCTAGGTCCACCAATATTGCTGCAAATGGCATTATTTTGTTCTTTTTTAATGCCTGAGTAATATTCAAGTATATATATGTACCACATCCTCTTTATCCATTCCTCTGTTGATGGACATTTATGTTGCTTCTATGCCCTGACTATTGTGAATAGTGCTGTAATGAACATTAGAGTACATGTATCTTTTCAAATTATTGTTTACTCTGTATATATGCTCAGGAGTGGGATTGCTGGATGATATGGTAGCTCTATTTTCAGTTTTTTAAGGAACCTCCATACTGTTTTCCATAGTGGCTGTACCCTGAAACTAACACAACACTGTAAATCAATTATACCCCCAATAAATTTTTTTAAATGTCTGAAACTGCAGCAACTACATTGAGATCATGAAGAGAGAAGTTTAAGTGCTGAGGATGGTAAAGCAGAAAAGATATAACTTTTATCTTATTTTTAAACAGTTCATTTACCAATGTTTCAACCACTCTACCTCTAGATATTGTCATGTGAGCTAATAAGTATTCTTATTGTTAAGACCCCACACACACAAAAAAGATAGGGAAAGATAAAGGAATGAAGGACTGGCTGACATGCCTTCATGAATGTGTGCTTATATCTTCACTAGACAGAGTCCTCCACTTTTCTGGGGGCTGTGGGGGAAGGGGGGGTCAATGCTGGTAAAACTATACAATTCTTTCCCACATCAAATCAACTTTCTTTTTTTCCCATTTGATGCAGTGGTCCTGGGATCAGAGCTATAACAGTGGGTACTAGAAGCAGGGGTGATTCTTAAGGAAGAAACAGTAACCATACCTTTAAATCTTTGTGCCAGAATTTCTAAGGACCTCATGGAGTGGATTGTACCTTTAGCTCATCTGGCAAAGTTCAGTTGACAGTGAATATATCTTCATTGCTAATAACCAAGAAAACTTAATAGTTCTGTCCCTCTGTAACCCTCCCTTACGTGACTGGGAATGGACTGAGAGGGATGCGCTTGCTAAACTGGTGTTATGGAAAGCAATCTGGACCATCAGAGTGGCAAACATGTCTCCTAAAGATGGAAAAGTTTGACTTAAAATAAATGACAAATGTAAAGAAGGAGATACAGTAATTGTGGGGAAAAGAATGAATAAATGGTTTATGCAATGAGGGAAATACAATATTACCTTGGTGTCTCAAGAGAGGGTTGTAGCTAATGATGATATTGTAACATAGCTCAATTACACCAGGTGCCCAAAAGGGTGAAGCTATATGTTTGCCAAGAACATCCCTGGTTTTGGAACCTGACAAGGTCAAATGGAATCTTGCATACCCAAGTGACATTGCTCTGGGAGAAATTTTGGTCATAAAATATGATGATGAACTGAACCAATTGTTAATGATTGAGTGGAATGCTAGTAAGGACCAGTATCTTTAACTCTTATTTTTCAGGTTACCTTTACTACCATACTGTGGTATAGTGTAACACTGGCATTGTTGGTAAGATCCAACTACTGTATGCAAAGAAATCCTATGATAATACTGATATGAATGACCAAATGTATTGGGAGATTGAGTCAAATTCTCATCAGGATGCAATACCAATGTAAAATGACTGGACTGGGGAAAATCTATACCTAACCATTATCTAATCTATGCTAAAGAGTTTAGCACAAGTTTGTCATTAGATATAATTAGCAGTAGATTGATGAGGAAATAGGTAGTCAAATTAGGACAGCGATATGAAAATGTATGTAATGGCTTTATAGGATGGTGGGATGATTAATTTTATGTAAACCTGACTGGGCCACGGGGTGCCCAGATATTTGGTCAAACATTATTCTGTTTGAGAGATCTTGGCATTTCTGTCAGGATGTTTTTGGATGAGAATAACATTTAAATCAGTAGCTGAGTAAAGCAGATTGCCCTCCATAATGTAGGTGGGCCTCATCCAATCAGTTGAAGGCTTGAGGAGAACGAAAAGGCTGACCCTCCCCCAAGTAAGAGAAAATTTTTCTTGCCAGATAGCCTTTGAGCTGGGACATTGGCTGTTTTCCTGCTTTCAGACTTGGACTGGAACATCAGCTCTTCTTGGGGTTCAAGCCTGTGGGCCTTCAGACTTCAGCCACACCATTGTCTCTTCTGGGTCACCAGCTTGTCTTCTCACCCTGCAAAACTTGGGACTCACCAGCCTCCATAACAGTATGAACCAATTCCCTATAATAAATCTTTGTGTGTGTGTGTCTATATATAAATCCTAATTATTTTTACCTCTGAAGATACAGGTAGATTTGTTGTTTCTTTAAATCTATCCACAAACCACCCTGGATCCTCCAAATGTTAAGCATATTCACACTGATACTCTTAGAATATGTGTTATATAAATGCTGCTTTATACGTAGATGCTCAGACAAATATGATTTTTTTTCTGTAAAAGATCCAAGAGCCTAGGGCAAGTGCCAGGGGGACTAACTGTGAAGTAAAGGTTGACTCTGCAGGTTTAGGTAGTTAATTCCTGCATGTTCCAAAGAAATTGACCTTTGACCTACTTTTGGGAAGTAATGTCTAAGTCCTTGGAATATCCTATCTGATAGCATTAGCTTTGTATACCTGGGGATTTGGGCCACACCAGAGACTTTATGTAATTTATGGTGGGGACCCTGGGCCACGCTGTATTTGTTTTGACCTCTGGAGTAGATGGAGACTGAGTAATTCATGGGGACTCCATGCCTACATAATCAACACCAGTAAAGCTCTCGCTAGGGGGAGATTTTCTGGTTGACAGCACTCCATATGTGTTGTCACACATTATGCTGGGAGAAATGAGCCTTTCCTATACAACTCCCCTGGGAAGGAAAACTGGAAGCTTGTGCCTTGTCTGTCCTGGACTCTTCTTTATTTGCTTTTCACTTTTATTGATCTTAAGTTGTATACTTTTGCTGTAATAAAGTAGAACCATGATTAGAACAGCCTTAGTTAGTTCTCTTTCTATTGAATCATATAACCTGACGGGGGTTTGGGGAATCCCTGACACAAATAACCTTATTATTGATAGTTTTAAAATATATATTGTTTATAAGTACACACACCTGCATGCATTATACTTATACATCTATATATTGGTGGTGTGTGTGTGTGTGTATTTGCTTAGATCAGTTCCTTCCTCTCATGGGTTAAGTCATTAACAGCTAATTGTTTTTGTCATTATAAAGTTCAAAGGTAATAAAGTAATAACTAATATTTATTTAGTCTTAATTTTGATCTAGGTCATATATTATAGCCTTTACTTCATTTTCTAAACTAACCTTGAAGGAAAGTTTATCCACTCTACTTTGGAGCAGAAGCCACAGAGCCTCATATGAGTTAGCTAAGGTGCCCAGTGTTTCACAGCTAATGGACTCAATCCCAGTTCTATCTGCTGCTGCTCTTTCTGGGTGGGTCCAACTTCCTGTTTCCATTGATATTTTGCTGCCCAGGTGCTTCATCATTTCCTATAGAGAAGGATCTAAACACAGGTCTTTCCTTTCTCTGTATATTACACTTTATATTTTAAAATAGACTTTTGCACTGAATTCTTCAAAGGATGCCCACATTTTATACATGAAGAAACTTGGAGCCTCAAAGAAGACATTTGTCCTGCTCAAGTCTACACAGCCAGAGTGAAGACATAGAAGAAGAACTCTGATTCCAAAGTACACACATGAAAATGACAAGATTTAAGTCTTTGTTCTTTCTGAGTCTGTGATGGTATAATAACTTCTAGGGTAAAACCTCCTGCCTGCTATTAAAGATTAATAGGGTCCACAATATCAAAAACTCTGCAAAAACACTACAGCACATTTACTTTCTGAATTTTCCCAGTTCTTGTGTTTCACTTGGAAATGACTAAATAAAAATGGTTAGCCTTGACTTTGCCTTTCTATTTCTGTTTAACTTAGCTTATGATTATTACATTGAATCCAGATTGAAATTGTATTTTCTATTAAGACATTTTATTTGTATAAACCCTGAGGCAACATTGACTTTACCTCAAAATATCCTTCTATGCTCTTCTCATAATGAATGAACACTTCATTCCTAAAGTGCAGAGACCCTAGAAGAAGAGGTCTAAAGGTTACAGAGTTGCTTGATCCTGGTGTGTTGTTGTTTTAATACGGAAACCCTACACAAGCAAGACACTGAATATTATTGTCATATCCTGGAAAGAGGTAAGATTAACATATTTGCTTATGTATATCTAAATGTATCTGAAGAAAGGTTTGTTATGTCCTTACATATGAGGTGAGCTGAGCACAGGCTGTAATGTTAGAAGATGTAGAGTTAAGCTTTGATTCCATGGTGTGACTTCATGGACAAGACACTTCATCATCCTCAGCTTTGGACTTCTCATCTGTGGAGTGAGGAGATGGGCCAGTAGTGATTAAGATCTCTCTCAATCTCTTTTCTCTTTATTTGTTTAAAGCATCATAAGGAATTCAACAGCTTTGTTGAAGGACAATTTAACTACCATAAAATTGACCTATTTTAAGTGTACAGTTAGATTAGTTTTAGTACATTTACAGAACTATACAACCATCAACACAACCCAGTTCTATGTATTTCTGTCATCCAATAATTTTCCTCATACTGCTATTCCCTTCCCTGCCCCAGGCAACCACAGATCCACTTCTTGTTCTCATATAGCCCTGCCTTTTTTAACAGCTTTACTGGGATATATTTGACATATAATGTTGAGTAAGTGTAAGGTGTTCAATGGATGTTTTGATACACATATGTATTAGGAAATGCTTACCACAATAAGGCTTGTTAATACATTCATCTCCTCACATAGTTACCACTTCCCCTGTGGTAAGGACATTTCAGATTTGCTCACTTAGCAACTTTCAGGTATTATAATACGGTATTGTAACTATGGTCGCCATGTTGTACATTAGATCTCCAGAACTCATTCATCTTATAATTGAAGTTTGTATCCTTTGACCACCACCACCCACTTCCTCCTCCCTCCAGCCCCTGGCAGCCACCAATCCACTCTCTGTTTCCATGAGTTTGGTTTTCTTAGATTTCATATATAAGTTATACAATATTTATCTTTCTCTTTTACTTATTTCACTCAGCATAATGCCCCAAGGTTCAACTATGTCGTTACAAATGTCAGGATCTCCTTCTTTTTTATGGCTGAATAATATTTCATTGTGTGCGTGTGTGTGTGTGTGTGTGTGTGTGTTTTCCTTTATCCATTCATCCATCAACGGATATTTAGGTTGTTTCCAACCTAAATTATTGTGAATAATGCTGCAATGGGGGTGCGTATATCTCCTCAAGATAGAGATGTCATGTTCATTAGATAAACACCTGCAAGTGGAATTGCTGGATCGTAGGGTCATAATGAAATCATACAATGTTTTGTGTTTGCCTTCTTTCACTTAGGGTGATAGTTGAGAGTCATTTTCTTTGTAGTGTGTAGTGTGTTCCTTTTTGCAGAGTAGTATTCATCCCTTAAGTTTTAAAAACTATCACACTCTTTCCTGAAGATCAGTCTGGGTTTATGATTCCCCATTATACAGTACTTTGCTGTCCATACTTTCCTCAGAGCTCTGACACTGTATTATTCAAAAAATCGTGTAGCTCAAATGTACTGTGTAGAGTACAAAAGGTTTTGTGGCACAAAACATTCTTAAAAATATTGTTGCCATTTCTGTCCTAGTGAATGATCTGTATTCCATGCTTCTAAAGCCATAGTGGGTCACTTGTTTGGAGAAAAATACCACCAGCTCCAGCTCCAGTTGTTCAAATTCATAAGTGATTTGTTGGGTAAATATAACTTTAAAATTTCTGGTTTTCAAGGCCTCTTCTGCATCTCTAAGTTCTCTTCTTGTTTATTGTTTTCCCATTAGTGATCTCTTTTGTGAAAATACAATTTGAAGGTACTCCTGTATGTATGCAATCACTTTCCCAGTTTAAGTACAATAAGAATCCTTTCCAATGGAACAAAATTTACTTTCCCTCTCTCCCAATTTTCCACATAAATGACCCTAAAGAAGGTTAAATGTTGAAAAACCCTAAGAACGATAAGAACAGACGTCAGGTTAGGGGTGGCAATGGTGGTATCATCAGAGGGGTGCTGGTGGTGGTGCTGGTGAGTTTTCAAGAAATTTCTGGAAGATGGGAAAGAGTGAGCATGTTTTGAGGAGATGTTAGTCAAAGGGTCAAACTTGCACCTAGGAGAGAAATAAGTTCTGGGGAGCTAATGAATGGCATAGCAATTACAGTCAACAATACTGTGTGATATAGTTCAAAGTTGCTAAAAGACTAGATCTTAAATGTTTTCACACAAAAAGGAAATAATAAAATTATGTGACTTGAGACAGGTGCTAGCTAATGTTATAGTGGTAATTATATTGCAATATATAAGTGTATCAAATCAACACATTGTACCTCTTAAACTTACACAATGTTATATGTCAATTATAAAATAAAATGGTGGGCATGTATTAAAGGATGATGCACAACAGAAAAAGGCAAGCTCAGGTGTGCAGGACAGGCTTGGTGGGGTCGGCTGAGGTCATGAAGGGAAGAAGTGAGGCAGAAAATGGGGAGCACCTAAGATGTGCTCTCAGAACCTTTGCTTCACTATCTTCTTTCCCACCCCTACCTCCCTGTATATTCATTTTGCATAATTACCAGCTGGAGTTTCCCTTGGATAAAACAAACAAACAAAAAAAAAAACAGAAAAAAGAATAAAACTAAGAAACAAAAACAAAACTGAACAACTATTCTCTTGTTAAAAAGCTGTCTGAGGAGCTATGGGTAGTTTAAACCTGCAGAAGAATACCTAAAAATTCTGATGCATTTGAGCTATAGAGCAGGAAACCTACTATCCTCCTTCCATTCAGCACCCTGAAGCTCACTCTCCACCTAGGCAGGGCTTTGACCAAGCCTTCCAGATTGCTAGTGATTAATTAACCTACTTCTTTATTTTTAAATATGAGTAGCAACCAAGAATCAAAAGATCTATGAAGAATATCAACAGACTGAAAAAATAAATAGGGGCTAACAAACAACTGACACCATCAGAAATAGAAACAGTTTAATAAGCACCATAATTCAGTGAAAGAAGTTAAAACACACAAACAAAGAAGTATCTTCAGAGAGACTCAAGAAAATATTGCACCTGTACAATTACAGCATGATGTTATGAAAAACGAGGTGAGGAACAAAAGCCTTTTGGAAATTGGAAACTAGATTGCTGAAGTAAAAATTCAGTAGAAGAATTAGAAGAGAAAATTGAGACAGTATATTAGAAATTAGAGAAAAAATACAGAAATAAGAATGATAAAAGAAAATATAAGAGAATTAAATAATCTGCAAGTTATGACTTCCAAAAAATAGCAATTCCTGAAAGAGAGACAATGGAGGTAAATAAATTATCAAAAACATAAAAGAAGAATATTTTTCAGAGCAGAAGAATAAATTTCCCAGAGTTGACTATTTGGCAGGGTGAATGAAACAAAGACTCATACTTTTCTATGTTCTGGATTTTGTTTCATATCCAAAAAATAAAAACATGATTAAAAACAGTTCCAGAGAGCAAACAGTGTTATCAACAGCAGAACAAGAATCAGCCTGAACAAGAATATTCAGAGGAAGCACTTAATGCTAGAAATTGAGTAATGTCAAAATTAGCAAAATTTTTGGTATTTTGGCTATAGTGTTTTAGATCCAGGTAATATATTTATCAAGAGAATTTTTTTAAATCTAGGAGTAAGAAAATTCACCTCCCATGTACCCTGAAATAAAATTACTTAAGGCTGTATCACCCCCCAAAATGAGAAGGATAGAAAGCAATAGAGTAAGGTGGCTGTGGTAGGCTGAAAAATGGCCATCCCAATGGGGTCCTTGTCCCTAGAACCTGCCAATGTTACCTTATATGGCAAAAATGACTCTGTAGATGTGATTAAGTTAAGGATCTTGAGATGGGGAGATTATTCTGGATTATCCTGGTGGACCCAACATAAATACGAGGCACTTATAAGGTAGATGATACATAGTAGGTACGTAGGTAGATAGATAGACAGATGGACAGACAGATAGATAGAAACATACATACATGCATGCATACATACACACAGGTAGATAGAGAGATACATAAATGAATAGAAACTTTTGAAAATGTGATCTCCCATCCTGATTTTGTCAGTTGAATATGTCTACTTATATGTCCTTTGTCATCTCAAATTCAAAACTAAATTTTAAAAAGTATTTCTTGCCACAAACCAGTTTCTCCTTTGAGTTTCCATTGATAATTGGCTATAAATATTCCTTATTCCTTTCTTTTCCCATCTCCAGTGATTGATCTCCCATTAATTCTACTTTTGAATCTTTGGGTCTATTTCCTGATACATTATGTTTTGACACTCTCAAAATATTTTATTTTACTATTACTAAGAGTGATAGATGAGAGAGGCGGAGACAGAGAGAGACAGAAAGGGAGAGATAGAGCTCCTCACAAGTGGTAACTAACATTCTTTCAACCCATGACGTTTGTCAACACACCTTTTTTTAGCTGAGCTATTACTTTTTTTACTATTATTTTTATCCAGTTTTATTGAGATATAATTGACATACAGCACTGTATAAGTTTAAGGTGCACAGAATAATGATTTGACTTGCATAGATCATGGAAGGATTATCACAGTAAGTTTAGTGAACATCCATCATCTCAGATATACAGAAAATAAAAGAAAAATAATTTTTTTCCATTGATACGAGCTCTTAGGATTTACTCTCTAGACAGCTTTCATATATAACATACAACAGTGTTATTTATATTAACCATGCTAATCATGTTGTACATTACATCCCTAGTACTTATTTACCTTATAACTGGAAGTTTGTACCTTTTGACCAAATAACTTTTATGCAAATTAATACTGTTTCTAAAACAGATTTAATTGTCAATACACTGTCCCAAATATTTTCCTGGCTCCCTTCGACCTCCATGATAAGATTCAAATTTTTAGCATGACATTAAATACCCTCCATTGTCTGATTCTCTCAAACAATCTTTCCAACCTTAATTGCCTGACTCTACTTCTCATTCTTTCTCTGAATCCATGTGGGATCTTCAGTACTTGTTTTCTGTAAACACCCTATACTTCTACCTCCTTCTGCTCAGAATGCCCTTTCCCTACTTCCTTCCATCTGTTTGCCTCCAATCCTCCAAGGTAAGTTTCAGGCCAATACTGTATACTACTCTTCCCCAATTACCCAGATTAATTTTACCTTTTCTTCCTTGGGGTCCTTTTATATATTCTTTTTAAAATGAAATTGGACATTTTGGTTTCTTGTTATAGGTACACAAATGTCCAATTTCCTTTATTAGACTCTATACAACAAGAAGACATGACCCATACTTTGACATATTGTATTGTTGTTGTTTTACTATTTTTTTGTTCTGTTGCAATCCCTTTAAATGGAATTGCTTTCCCATGTGGTTCCTGGGAATACATAACTCCATCATTGTGTTTTGTATCATTATTTCCTGGTATTTGCTATTTAGTCCATTCAGTTTTTTATACTGCCTTTTTTCTTTAATTCTCTGACATGTATTGGCTGTTTAGATGGATTTTTGATATATCACTTATATGTCCTGCTTTGAGGACCTATGTTGAATATTCTACTTCAACTCGTCCTTCATACTTTCCTCTGACACTGGATTTTTTAGTACAAACACTGACAGTATACTTACCAAGGCTTCTGAGTACAAGCAAACCAAAAAAATCCAAATTTAATTTACATAATTGATGTTAAGTTTCCAGTAAAACTCTGAAAATGGGCAGAAACCAAAGGAAGCATGGCAGTCAGAACCACAGTCAGAACCATGCCACAGAAAAAGCCTTCTGCTGTGGGACACTGGACTCTCTTCTTTATATAATGGACTCCACAACTGCTGTCCACTTGAATTTTCCAGTGTCCCTGGAATGACTTGTTTCAGATTGAAATTGCTGGAGAGAAACATCTGATTTGCTGGATTATGATTCAGGCACAAGCAGAAGTTGCCATGGGTTACAGAGACACTGTATCTTGACATTTTGCCATTTGTAATGATATAGATCAAGATTACAAAGTGAGTACTGGGGCAACTTGAAGAATTTCCAGATGTTTTCAAGTTGAAAATATTACAAGTTCCAAATACGCCACCCCTTTGGGTGTTTACCATTCATACACACCCTTCTTCTAAAAATAGCATACCCAAATTGACATCTTCATAAAATGGAAAATGTGCACTTACCCTCTACCAACATTGGAAAATAGCATCAACAACTACATCCAGTAACCAATCCACATATATGGTAGCTATCCTTTTTCTAGTTTCACCAAATTTGCTTTGGAATATCTCTCATACAACAACATGAAGAAATAACAGCAGTAGGAGACATAATTCTGGCAATGATTAAGTAGTTTTTATCAGACTAAGCTTCCTGCCAAGAAAGCTGTATTTAAAAACAAACAGAAACAAACAATGACCAACAGCTCTTTGAAGTTTCTGGAGAGAAACCAAGGCACCCAGAACTTGAGCACCATGATCTTGGGGAAAGGAAAACATTGAGGTAGGTTAGATACTCTCTTCCACATTTTCCCCTTGGAACATCTGCTGATTTTCAGCATTGAGACTTCTTAGGGCTACCAAGTCAGTCAGATCTTGATTGATCTGATTCCAGAGAAAAGGACCTCAGACAAGGGAGCCCTGAATTCTGTGAGATTTTACTCTCATGTCAAAACCTAAGCTATGGAAGGGTAAGAAGCTGAAAAATTAATCACTGAGCAGATATTGAGAGGTTAAATGTTTATGCAGACCTTTCATTTGTCTCATGGTGCTGGTGGGAAAAATGGAGTTTAGAGTTCAGCAAGGAGGGAAAATGATTTGTAAATATGGTACCACTTGGGTTGAAACCCTGAAAGTCTATTTTCCAGGAACAAGGACAATCCAGAAATAAGCCAGCCTTTAAATAGTCTTATATCCAGACTCAAAACTTTTACTCTTGGTTGAATCAGGTTGCCCTCCTCCTGGTATATATGCCTGAAAGGAGAGCATTAAATCCTATCTGGAGAAAAGTAATATCCCCCAGAGTTTCCACAAATTTTCATACACAGTGACAAGCATTTAATACAAAATTATAAGGAACACCAGGATACAGGACCAAATGGCTAACTCTAAGAAAATAGATAATAAGAACAAATTAATTGGTTACCTAAAAATTAGAATTATTAGACAGGGTCTTTAAAATAATTATAATTAATATATTCACAATAGAGGACACAATAACAAGTTTTAACAGAGAACTGCATAAAAATAAATCAAATGGACAGTCTTGTAAATAAAAGTATTACTAAAATTACTAACTCAGATGAGTATAAAGATAGATTAGACAGGGAAGAAGAAAGTACCAATAAACTGGTAAACATGTCAGTAAAAAATATCCAGATGGAAGCCTAAAGAGAATAAAGATTGAAAAATACAGAAATGAATACCAGAGGCACATGAAGCATGGAAAAGAGCTCTACCATATATGTTACTCTCATCCTAGAGAGAGAGAAGTGATAATGAATGAAATAAACACAACAAACAAAATAACACTGGCCACAGATTTTTCTAAAATAGATGAAATATGACAAGTCATACAATCAAGAAAGTCTCTGAATTCCATGCTGGTTAAAAAGAAAAGTACACCAAATCACATCAGAGTAAAACAGCTGAAAACTAAAGACAAGAACAAATCCATAAAAGCAGCCAGAAGAAAAGATGCTCCATCATCTTCAATGGAGCAACAATCATACAAGGAAGACACACATAACCAAGTACACTTTTTTAAAAAAATTAATCGGTATTATCTATTACATGTACAGAATAAAGGAGAAGAGACAAATGGTCATGTAAAACAGCAGTCCCCAACTTTTTGGCACCAGGAACCGGTTTTGCGGAAGATGATTTTTCCATGGACGAGGGGGGGCATTGTTCAGGTGGTAATGCAAGCGATGGGGAGCGATGGGGAGTGGCAGATCAAGCTTCACTCACTAGCCCACCACTCACCTCCTGCTGTGCGGCCTGGTTCCTAACAAGCCACAGACTACCAGTCTGTGGCCTGGGGGGTTGGGGACCCCTGATGTAAAAGGTAAAGAACAAAACTTTTGATAAAATCAACAATTGTTTATAATTAAATATTCCTAGTTAACTAGTATCCTAGTCTGTTCAGGTTGCCATAACAAAATACCAGAGATTGAGTGGCTTATAAACATCAGAACTTTGTTTCTCACAGTTCTGGGGGCTGAAAGGCCAAGATCACAGTGCCTGCCAGCATGGCCAGCCTCTGGTGAGGGCCCTCTTCCAGGTGGGAGACTGCTGACATGTTTCAGTGTCCTCACATGGTGGAAAGGGCTAGGGAGGGCTGTGGGATCTCTTTTATAAGAGCAGGAATCCCATTCATGAGGGTTCCACCTTCATGACCTAATCACCTCCCAAAGGCCCCACTTCCTAAAATCATCACACTGAGCATTAGGATTTCAACAAAAAAATTTGGGGGTGTCACAAACATTCGGACCATAGCTACTAGAAATAGAAATAAGTTTCTAGTATCTTTAAGGGTACCTATGAAAAAAACCACAGTTCACAGTAAAATAATGATGATATTGGATGTTTCTCCTTGAGGTGAGGGACAAGACAAAGACGTCCACTACGCCACCTATATTCAGTATTGTGCTGGAGGTTGTATGCTGTGTAAAAAGGCAAGAAAGGTAAGACTAGTAGAAATTAGGAAGGTGAATACTCACTATTTGAAGATTGTTTACACAGAAAACCCAAAAGAATCTATAAATAAATGATTTTGATTTTAGAAAACCTGCTGATATCAAGGCCAATATAACAAGTTAGCTTCATTTCTATTGTTTTTATAAACACTATCAGCAAACAATAAGAAAACAATTTAAAAAGCAACTTAACACTATTTACAATAGTATCAAGAATATAAAGTTACCTATGAATAAATCTAATCAAAGTCAAAACATTGTTGAGGGAAATTTAAGAGACTTAAATAAATGGAGCTAAATACTCTTAAATAGATTGGACATTTCAATGTTGTTAAGATGTCAATCTCCTCTGTCTCCAAACTGATCTATAGATTCAATGCAATCCAGTCAAAATCCAAGTAGTTTCTAAATTAGGATTCTAAAATTTATATGATATGAAAGAATGTAAATAGCCAGAGCAATCAATTAAAAAAACACACACAGTAGAACAAAGCTGGAGGATTTATACTACTACATATCAATAACTATTATAAATCATTAGTAAATAATTAAGCATGGATACTGGCACAAGGAAAAAATAAAACATTGAAATAGAGTAACAAACAAGAAACACACCCATAAATTTGTAGTCACTTGATTTACAACAAAGGAATGACTGCAATTCAGTAAAAAAATGATGATCATCATTTCAATAAATAATGCTGTGTCAACTGGCTAGGCATATGTAATAAAAAAATAAATCTTGACGTCTACCTAACACCATACATAAAATTTCATTTGGAATGGATAATAGATGTAAAAGTTAAAGATAAAAACAATAATATTTCTCAAAGAAAACATGGGAAAATATCTTTGCAAGTTTAGAGCAAGAACAGGACACAACACCACCAACTACAAAAAGTAACTAATAAATTTGACTTTATAAAAATCAAGAATTTCCATTTAGCAAAGTACAATATTATGAGAATAAAAAAGGCAAGCCACATACAGGAAGAAGATACTTACCATACAATAAATTAAACAATCACTCATCTAAATTGTAACAAGAAATTTTACAAATGATTATGAAAATATCAATGGTCCAATATAAAATGAGCACAATATAAAATGAGTCAAATATACTTGAACAGGTACTTCAGTATCTATTTACCATAATGGCTAAAATTCATATATTGCTGGTAGAAGTGTAAATGGGTGTACCAGTTTGGTAATAATTGCACAGTACCAACCAACTATATATAACAACCATGTATACACACTATAGTAGGGAGTATCAGACAGATAGATGACAGATAGATAGCCTATCTGATCCAGCAATTTGGGGATATATGGCTAAGAGTTGAAAGTGCTATGCTTACCAAAAAACATGTACAATAATGTTTACAGCAGCATAATAGTCCCAAACAGAAATAACACAAATGTTTATTAATAGAATGAGTAAATAGGTATGTTAACAATGTGAAATGCAACACAATAATAATAAATATTAAACCCTACAACACACAACATTGTGCATGAATATCACAGATATAAATTTGATTTTAAAAGGCCATACTCAAAAAGATATATCCTGTCAATCCCAAACTCTCAATCTATCCCACTGCTATGTTTAAAATAGATAAACAACAAGGACCTACTATTAAAAATAAATAAATAAATAAATTTTTAAAAGGCATATCCTGTGTGCTTCCAAATATAAAATTCAAACACAATGTTGTCTCTGCTACTAGAGGTCAGAATAGCTGTTACCTTTGGGGGAGAGGTATCAATTAGGAAAGAGCACAGAGATTCTGCTGAGGTGCTGAAAATATATTACAGCCTGTTCTAAATGATGATTACATATGTACCTGGATATCTAAAAGCTAATCTGGTTGAACACTTCAGATTTGTGAACTCTACTCTGTTAATAAGACAGAGAAAAGAAAGAAAGGAAGGATGTGCAAGAAAACTACACAGAAGGCTCAATAACATTACTGAAAAATATTAAAGAACACCTAAATCATTAGAGAAATATACCATGGTCCAAAATTGGATGATATAATGTTGTAAAGACATGAGTTCTCTCTGCTTTGATCTATAGATTCAATTAAATCGTCAAAATCCTAGCAGGCCATTTGTGGAAATTTATAAGCTGAATCTTGTAAAGACATAAGAAAAACCAAGAACATCTTCAACAAGGTTGGAGGGCTTATCCACTGGATATAGAGTCTTATTTAAAAGCTACTATAATTAACAAAATATGATTTTGGCACAGAAAGGGACAAAAGGACTGAAGTAACAAAAGAGAATTTTTTTAAAAAGACACACAGATCTATCTATTTATCTATTATCTATCTATCTATCTATCTATCTATCTATCATCTATTTATCTATCTATCATCTTTGCCACCATAGTATAACAGGGGAAAGATGGTCCTTGCAATAAATTTCACTGGATTCATTGAATATCCAAATGGATAAAAGAAGGAATCTTGAACCTAACAACAAACTCTACACAGAAATCAATTCCAGATGGTTTATAGAGCTAAACATAAAAAATACAAATAGTTTCTAGAAGTTAACATCTTCACACACAAAAAACATTAAACCAAAAGGAAAAGATTGATAATTTTAAATTCATGAAAATTAAGAGTTTCTGTAGCAGAAGACACCATTAAAAGAATGAAAAGAGCAAGCCACAGATTGGTGGAAAATATTTGAAATAAAAATATCCAACCAAATCTAAAGAAGTCTTCATTTTTCTTAGTCACATAGTAACAATTATAAAAATAATTACAGTAATGATAATATGAGTAAAGGAACTAATAACTGACATTTCTTAAAAATATATTTCAGAGACTTCCCTGATTATCCAATGGTTAAGACTCCTTGCTCCCAATGCAGGGGACATGGGTTTGATCACTGGTCAGGGAACTAAGGTCCCACATGCCACCAGGCATAGCAAAATATATATATGTATGTATATATTTCTGACTTTAAGTATTTTGCATAGGTTGTTTCTTATAACTCTCCTAAAAGCCTTATGAAGTGTTATTATTTTTATTTCCAGTTTACCAGTGAGCAAACCAAAGCAGGATAGATTTGTCCAAGATCACACAAAATGGTGGCTCTGGGACCTGAATGCAATCATCCTCTGGCTCTCACTGGAGAATGCTCTTCTGCTCTGAGACCCACCCATGCCTGGATATCTGCAGACCGCTTACTATTGGGATCAGCACAATATATGCAATAGTGTTTTGTGTTTCCTCTAAAATTCAAAGATGCCCACAAGTGAGGTGCATATTTCTTAGAAGTCAGGAATTTAAAACAGAAATTGTTTTCCATTTTGGGAGGTTTGTCCTAATGTGCCCACACTATTGGACACCCAGAACTTCCAAGATTGCAGGTGCTTGAATTTTATTAGAATTTATCTTAATTTTAGTAGCATGTATACTACATACTTACAGGGCATAATATGAGGAAAATTAAAGTCAAAATTGTATTTATCACCTGGATCCCAAGAGTATTCACGCTGACTAGTGGAGACAAATGGTATTTGGAGACCCCAGGAAGTAGCATTAACCCCAAGTCAATATCTAATCATTGCAAGATGTCTTGGATATTCCCATCCACAGTACAGGACTTCTTTGGAGATTGACAGGAGGAATATTCAGAGGAAGAACTTGTGCTTCCTCATTATACTTGCATTCCTCAAATATACTTGCATTTCTCCTTCATTATATAACCTCTGTGTCTGTAGGACTGAACCTCATCTAGAAAATGGGAGAGAGGCTATCAGTATCAGATATCTATTTGCCAGATCCAGAGACTTTATTCTTAATTTTAAAATTGAAATAGAGAACTCAGGACTTTGAGCTAAGATGGCACTGACATCTCTCTCTGCTCCTCTCCACTGAGAACAATAATAAACACTGGAAGTAATACAAGGAACAATTAAAGGAGAACGCTGAAAGATGGTAAAAGGAAGGTGAACTGCTTAGGGACCCCTGGTATTGAGGAATAAAGTATCAGGAGAGGTGATACAGACCCAGAATCTCCCAATCCCCTTATAGCAACATAAGGTAGCCCAAGTAGGTACATTCCTCCCCAGGATCAAATGGGAGTCCTACCACTAACACTAGGTGAGCCCAGGGGAACTAACCAGGGGAGTCAATTGATTAGAAGCTTTGCTAACAGTAAGTACCTAGGATAAGAGCTCTCCTTTCCCAGCAAGTCTGAAGCCCCCTTCCCACCTCTTTACCCCTCACTTCTCTACCACAACACATGGTCCAGGGGCACTAGGAAGGGGAATTGCCACAACAGGCAGCCCAGCCTGGAAAATGACTCCTTCCCATCAAGGTCTGACACTCCCCTCCCCCACCCAGACAAACCACTCAGCCAAGGGCACAGGGAAGGGGGTTCATACCACCACCAGCACTTTGTCTCTGCAGAACAGTGTTTCCCTCACCCATTGAGAGACACCAGGTAACCCAGTTTGGAGAAGTTCCTTCCTCACTCTCAAGCAGCACCAGCAGGGACCAGTACAGATCCAGAGGAATGAGATACACCAAAAAAACAAAAATAATACTGCAAAGATGGAAAATTAGATTGTCCTTGGAACAAACCCCCCTTATTGGGACAGGACTGGCATAATAAGCTAAAATCGTGAATACCTACTAAGTTTTATTTAAAAAAGAAAGAATCCAGATCTTCTAAATTAATATTGAAAACTGTACAAGAAACAAACAGGAACTGAAATGACAAAAAATTAACTGATGCCAACACTGAAATGAATCAAATGTTAGTATTTTCTGACAATTATTTCAAAGAAACAAGCATAAAATGATTCAACAAGCAATAAAAAAAATCTTGAAACAAATGCAAAAATGGAAAATCCAAGCAAAGGAATAGAAGTTAGCACAGGGAGAACAGCTCGGTGCTTTGTGACCAGCTAGAAGGGTGGGATAGGGAGGGTGGGAGGGAGGGAGATGCAAGAGGGAAGAGATATGGGTATATATGTATATATATAACTGATTCACTTTGTTATAAAGCAGAAACTAACACACCATTGTAAAGCAATTATACTACAATAAAAACGTTTTTTAAAAAAAAAGAAAAGACATGGAACAGAAAAATACAAAACAGAAATAAAAAGCTTGCTGGATGTGCTGACTAGTAGAGTGAAGATGACAGAAGGAATAATCAGAGGACATGAGAACATACAATAAAATTTATCTAATCTGAACAACAGAGTAAACAGACTGAATATAATGAACAGAACCTCAGGGATTGGCAGGTCAGTAATAAAACATTCAACATTGATATTTTCAGTCTCAGAGGAGGAGGAGAAAGAAAGTAACACTGAAAGAAATAATGGCTAAAAGTCTCCCAAATTTGGTGAAACAAATAAACTCACATTCAAGAAGTTTATTATGTCACAAATAGGATAAATTGAAACACAACCACAACAGGACACATCATAATTAAACTTCTGAAAGCTCAAGAGAAAGAAAAGATTACTGAGAGGACAGAGAGCAGAAACAAGAAGAACTACAATTCTGCAGCCTGTGGAAGGAAAACCACATTCATAGAAAGAATGACAAAATGAAAAGGTAGAGGACTTTGTGCCAGATGAAGGAACAAGATAAAACCTCAGAAAAACAACTAAATGAAGTGAAGATAGGAATTCTTCCAGAAAAAGAATCCAGAAAAATGATAGTGAAGATGATCCAGGACCAAAGAAAAGAATGTAGGCAAAGACTGAGAAGACGCAAGAAATGTTTAACAAAGACCTAGAAGAATTAAAGAACAAACACTTAGAAGAATTAAAGAACAAACAAACAGAGATGAATGATACAACAACTGAAATGAAAAATACACTAGAAGGAATCAATAGCAGAATCACTGAGGCAAAAGAACAGATAAGTGACCTGGAAGACAAATGGTGGAATTCATTACCATAGAACAGAATAAAGAAAAAAGAATGAAAAGAAATTATGACAGCCTAAGAGACCTCTGGGACAACATTAAACACAACAACAGTCACATTATAAGGGTCCCAGAAGGAGAATAGAGAGAGAAAGGACCCAAGAAAATATTTGAAGTGATTATAGTCAAAAACTTCCCTAACATGGAAAAGGAAATAGCCACCCAAGTCCAGGAAGCACAGAGAGTCCCATGCAGGATAAACCCAAGAAGAAACACAACAGACACATAGTAATCAAATTGACAAACACTAAAGACAAAGAAAAATTATTGAAAGCAAAAAGGGAAATACAACAAATAGCATACAAGGGAACACCCAAAATGTTAACAGCTGATTTCCCAGCAGAAACTCTACAAGCCTGAAGGAAGTGGTATGATATATTTAAAGTGATGAAAGGGAAGAACCTACAAACAAGATTGTTCTACCCGGCAAGGATCTCATTCAGATTCGACGGAGAAATCAAAAACTTTACAAACAAACAAAAGCTAAGAGAATTCAGCACCATCAAACCAGCTGTACAACAAATGCCAGAGGAAATTCTCTAAGTGGGAAACACAAAAGAAGAAAAGGACCTACAAAAACAAACCCCCCGAAATTAAGAAAATGGTAATAGGAACGTACATATCAATAATTACCTTAAACATGCTTGGATTAAATGCTCCAACCAAAAGACGAAGGCTCACTGAATGGATACAAAAAAAAAAGACCCATATATATGCTGTCTACACGAGACCCACTTCAGACCTAGGGACACAATCAGACTGAAAGTGAGGGGATGGAAAGAAATATTCTATGCACATGGAAATCAAAAGAAAGCTGGAGTAGCAATGCTCATATCAAATAAAATAAACTTTAAAATAAAGGGAGTTACAAGAGACAAGGAAGGACACTACATAATGACCAAGGCATCAATCCAAGAAGAAGATATAACAATTATAAATATATATGCACGCAACATAGGAGCACCTCATTCCATAAGGCAACTGCTAACAGCTATAAAAGAGGAAATTGACAGTAACACAATAATAGTGGGAGATTTTAACACCTTATTTACACCAATGGACAGATCATCCAAACAGAAAATTAATAAGGAAACAAGCTTTAAATGACAAAATAGACCAGATAGATTTAATTTATATTTATAGAACATTCCATCCAAAAACAGCAGATTACACTTCTCAAGGGCACATCGAACATTCTCCAGGAAAGATCACATCTTGGGTCACAAATCAAGCTTTGGTAAATTTAAGAAAATTGGAATCATATCAAGCATCTTTTCTGACCACAACACTATGAGATTAGAAATAAATTACAGGGAAAAAACGTAAAATATACAAACACATGGAGGCTAAACAATATGTTATATATAACCAAGAGATCACTGAAGAAATCAAAGAGGAAATCAAAAAGTACCTAGAGAAAAATTATAATGAAAACACGACGACCCAAAACCTATGGGATGCAGCAAAAGCTGTTGTAAGAGGGAAGATTATAGAAATACAAGCCTACCTCCAGAAACAAGAAAAATCTCAAATAAACAATCTAACCCTTCACCTAAAGGAACTAGAGAAAGAAGAACAAACAAAATTCAAAGTTAGTAGAAGGAAAGAAATCATAAAGATCAGAGCAGAAATAAATGAAATAGAAACAAAGAAAACAATATCAAAGATCAATAAAACTAAAAGCTGGTTCTTTGAGAGCGTAAACAAACTTGACAAACCTTTAGCCAGACTCATCAAGAAAGAGGGAGAGGACTCAAGTCAGTAAAATTCGAAATGAAAAAGGAAAAGTAACAATGGACACAAAAGAAATACAGAGCATCCTAAGAGACTACTACAAGCAATTCTATGCCAATAAAATGGACAACCTGGAAGAAATGGACAAATTCTTAGAAAGGTATAACCTTCCAAGACTGAACCAGGAAGAAATAAAAAATATGAACAGACCAATCACAAGTAATGAAATTGAAACTGTGATTAAGAATCTTCCAACAAACAAAAGTCTGGGACCAGATGGCTTCACAGGTGAATTCTATCAAACATTCAGAGAAGAACTAACACCCATTGTTCTCAAACTCTTCCAAAAAATTGCAGAGGATGGAACACACTCAAACTCATTCTAAGGGGCCACCATCACCCTGATACAAAAACCAAAGATGCTAGAAAAAAAGAAAATCACAGACCGATATCACTGATGAACATAGATGCAAAAATCCTCAACAAGATACTAGCAGACAGAATTCAAAAACACATTAAAAGGATCATACACCATGATCAAGTGGGATTTATCCCAGGGATGCAAGGAGGTAAATCAATCAATGTGATACACCATATTGACAAATTGAAGAATAAAAACCATATCATCATCACAATAGATGCAGAAAAAGCTTTTGACAAAATTCAACACCCATTTATGATAAAAACTCTCCAGAAAGTCAGCATAGAGGGAACCTACCTCAATATAATAAAGGCCATATACGACAAACCCACAGCAAACATCATTCTCAATGGTGAAAAACTGAAAGCATTTCCTCTAAGATCAGAAATAAGACAAGGATGTCCCCTCTCTACACTATTATTCAACATAGTTCTGGAAGTCCTAGCCACGGTAATCAGAGAAGAAAAAGAAATAAAAGGAATACAAATCGGAAAAGAAGAAGTAAAACGATCACTGTTTGCAGATGACATGATGCTATACATAGAGAATCTTAAAGATGCCACCAGAAAACTACTAGAGCTAATCAATGGATTTGGTAAAATAGCAGGATAGAAAATTAATGCACAGAAATCTCTTGCATTCCTACACAATAACAATGAAAGACCAGAAAGAGAAATTAAAGAAACATTCCCATTCACCATTGCAACAAAAAGAATAAAATACCTAAGAATAAACCTACCTATGGAGGTAAAAGACCTGTACTCAGAAAACTATAAGATGCTGATGAAATAAATCAAAGATGAAACTAAAAGATGGAGAAATATACCATGTTCTTGGATTGGAAAAATTAATATTGTGAAAATGACTCTACTACCCAAAGCAATCTACAGATTCATTGCAATCCCTATCTGATTACCAGTGGAATTTTTTACAGAACTAGAACAAAAAATCTTAAAATTTATATGGAGACACAGAAGACCCCGAATAGCAAAAGCAGTCTTGAGGGGAAAAGAACAGAGCTGGAGGAATCAGACTCCCTGACTTCACAATATACTACAAAGCTACAGTAATCAAGACAATATGGTACTGGCACAAAGACAGAAATATAGATCAATGGAACAGGATAGAAAGCCCAGAGATAAACTTATGCACCTATGGTCAACAAATCTATGACAAAGGAGGCAAGGATATACAATGGAGAAAAGACAGCCTCTTCAATAAGTGGTGCTGGGAAAACTGGACAGCTACATGTAAAAGAATGAAATTAGAACACTCCCTAACACCATACACAAAAATAAACTCAAAATCGATTAGAGACCTAAATGTAGCACCAGACACTATAAAAGTCTTAACAGGAAAACACAGGAAGAACACTCTTTGACATAAATCACAGCAAGATCTTTTTTGATCCACCTCCTAGAATAATGGAAATAAAAACAAAAATAAACAAATGGGACCTAATGAAACGTAAAAGCTTTTGCAAAGCAAAGGAAACTACAAACAAGACCAAAAGACAACCCTCAGAATGGGAGAAAATATTTGCAAATGAATCAACAGACAAAGAATCAATCTCCAAAATATATAAAAAGCTTATGCAGCTCAATATTAAAAAAACAAACAACCCAATCCAAAAATGGGCAGAAGACCTAAATAGATATTTCTGCAAAGAAGACATACAGATGGTCAAGAAACACATGAAAAGATGCTCAACGTCACTAATTACTAGAGAATTGCAACTCAAAACTACAATGAGGTATCACCTCACACCAGTTAGAATGGGCATCATCAGAAAATCTACAAACAACAAATGTTGGAGAGGGTGTGGAGAAAAGGGAACCCTCTTGCACTGTTGGTGGGAATGTAAATTGATACAGCCACTATGGAGAACAGTATGGAGGTTCCTTAAAAAGCTAAAAATAGAATTACCATATGACCCAGCAATCCCACTACTGGGTATATACCCAGAGAAAACCATAATTCAAAAAGACACATGCACCCTAATGTTCATTGCAGCACTATTTACAGTAGCCAGGTCATGGAAGCAACCTAAATGCCCATCAGCAGACGACTGGATATAGAAGATGTGGTACATATATAAAATAGAATATTACTGAGCCATAAAAAGGAAAGAAATTGGTCATTTGTAGAGACATGGATGGATCTAGAGATTGTCATACAGAGTGAGGTAAGTCAGAAAGAGAAAAACAAATGTTGTGTATTAATGCATATACATGGAACCTAAAAAAAATGGTACAGATGAACCAGTTTGCAGGGCAGAAATAGAGACACATGTAGAGTACAAACGTATGGACACCAAGGGGGGAAAGCAGTTGGGGGAGGATGAATTGGAAGATTGGGATTGACATATATACACTAACATGTAGAAAATAGATAACTAATAAGATCCTGCTGTATAAAAAGTAAATAAAATAAAATTCAAAAAAAATATCTGGACTGTTGGAAAAAAAAAAGAGTATTGAAAGCAAGCAGAGAAAAATATCCTGTAGGGAAACACCGATTTGAATGACAGTAGTGTTCTCATCTGAAACCATGAAGACAAGAAAGAAGTGACAAAACATTTTTCAAGTGCTAAAGAAAACAATGGTTAATCATATTGAGTGTAACTATCCTTCGGGAAATGAGTACTAGACATCAATAAAAAGAAACAAACTATTGATTCACACAATGACTTTAATGGATCTTAAAGAAATTATGCTGGTTGAAGAAGATAGTCTCATGGCATGGTTATATACTGTATGATTCCATTTTTGTGACATTCAAGAGAAGACAGAAGTACAGTGATGTAGAACAGATCAGTGGTCATCAGGGGTTAAAATGTGACTATAAAGAGATAACATGAGGTCATTTGGGGCAGTGATGAAACTGTTCTTTATCCTGATTTTTGTGGAGTTACACAAATCTATACATTTGTTAAAATTATAGGTTTAATAGAACTGTTCTTCAAAAATAACATTCAGATTTACTATGTAATAACTTACAAAACAACTTTTTACAAGTCACATTTGTGCATTTGACAAGCTGTAATTACAAAGCAAAATTGAGATTTTAAAATAAAATAAAAGTATAGCAAGCATAAAAGCTTTCTATGCTTGACATAGCAAGCGTGGATTTACATAAGGCTAGTTACCTTTTAACCTAGATAATTTTACATGAGTTTTCTAGGCATTTTTGGGGGGTTCCTTTTTCAAAAAGACTTTATTTTTTGGAGCAGTTTTAGGTTTACAACAAAATTAAGAACGAAGTGATCTCAGTTGGCCTTGGCCTGGAGCAGCTTGAAGCAGAATTTCAGTTCCCTGGCCAGAGACTAAAGTCAGGCCATGGCAGTCAGAGCACCGAATCCTAGACACTAGGCCAGTGGCCAGTGACAATGCCCTGGCCCTTTGGCTTTGCAAAAATAAATTCCCACAAAGATGGAAAGTAGTGAAACAAAATAAAGTGTTTATTAGGAGGAAAAAGAGTATTTGTGGATAGACATACAGGTGGTCTCAGAGAGAGAGAGAGAGTTGTGTGCTCGTGGTAGTTTGAATCACTTATATGGAGCATTTCTTCTGGGTTTATTTTGGCCAATCATCTCACTTTGCCTGGTTCTGAGTCCATATTTGGTTTTTCTCAGGGTTCTCCCCTGTGTGCGTGCACATCTCTTAACCAAGATGGATTCTAGCAAAGAGGCCTATGGGTAGGTTGACATCACTCCCTTTTTGACCTCCAAGGAACCTCTCTGTGCTTATATAGTCGGGAAGGTCTCCTTGACCTCGAAAATGAGAAATATGTAGTCTCTCATCTAAGCACGTCTCAGCTCCTCCTCCTCTTCATCTTGGAGTATCTGTCCATAGGGGACAAGTCAAGCTGCTCAGCCTGAAGCCCATCTATCTCCTGTCTCAAATCCCCCCTGAGAGATATGAACCCCAAGAAATCTTTATTGGGAGGATGAAGTGCAAAAGTCTGTCTTTTGTAGCTTCTTCAGGCTGGCATGGGGCTCATAGACCCTACCTACTTGGGGTCACAGAGCTCTCACCCAGTCTTATTAAGGAGCCCAGGGTTACTCCTATTGTTATTCCAGCAGGATCTCTTCCAAGGAGTGGCTGGAATCTCTGCATCACTGTCAACTTGTCTGGGAAACTGTTGTGTCCTTAGAAAGAACAAACTAGACAAGTAAATTAAGAAGGCAGGGGCCAAATATCAGTAAGAGAATTATTGTAATCAGGGACCCAGTTAGGAGTAACAACTAGGTTACATTTGGTAGCAATTGTGATCCTGGTCCAGATAGAGTCAGCGCTTGCGTCACCCTCTCCAAAGGAATGGAGTTCTTTGGCATGGTCACATACATTGTTTTTTTTTAACGTCTTTATTGGAGTATGATTGCTTTACAATGGTGTGTTAGTTTCTGCTGTATAACCAAGTGAATCAGCTATACACATGCACATATACGCAAGTCCCCTCCCTCTTGCACCTCCCTCACACCCTTCCTATCCCAGCCCTCTAGGCGGTCACAAAGCACCGAGCTGATCTCCCTGTGCTATTCGGCTGCTTCCCACTAGCTATCTACTTTACGTCTGGTAGTGTATATATGTCCATGCCACTCTCTCACTTCCTCCCAGCTTACCCTTCCCACTCCACATGTCCTCAACTCAATTCTCTACGTCTGCGTCTTTATTCCTGTCCTGTCCTTAGGTTCTTAAGAACCTTTTTTTTTTAGATTCCATATATATGCGTTAGCACACAATATTTGTTTTTATCTTTCTGACTTCACTCTGTATGACAGTCTCTAGGTCCATCCACCTCACTTCAAGTAACTCAGTTTCATTTCTTTTTATGGCTGAGTAGTATTCCATTGTATATATGTGTATATATATCTTCTTTATCCATTCATCTGTTGATGGACACTTAGGTTGCTTCCATGTCCTGGCTATTGTAAATAGATCTGCAATGAACATTGTGGTACAGGAATCTTTTTGAATTATGGTTTTCTCAGGGTATATGCCCAGTAGTGGGATTGCTGGGTTGTATGGTAGTTCTGTTTTTAGTTTTTTAAGGAAACTCCATACTGTTCTCCATAGTGGCTGTATCAATTTACATTCCCACCAACATTGCAAGAGGGTTCCCTTTTCTCCACACCCTCTCCAGCATTTGCTGTTTGCAGATTTTCTGATGATGCACATTCCAACTGGTGTGAGGTGATATCTCATTGTAGTTTTGATTTGCATTTCTCTAATAATTACTGACGTTGAGCAGCTTTTCATGTGCTTCTTGTCCATCTGTATGTCTTCTTTGGAGAAATGTCTATTTAGGTCTTCTGCCCATTTTTGGATTGGGTTGTTTGTTTCTTTAATATTGAGATGCATGAGCTGCTTGTATATTTTGGAGGTTAATCCTTTGTCCGTTGATTCATTTGCAACTATTTTCTCCCATTCTGAGGGTTCCCTTTTCATCTTCTTTATGGTTTCCTTTGCTGTACAAAAGTTTTGAAGTTTCATTAGGCCCCATTTGTTTATTTTTGTTTTATTTCCATTACTCTAAGAGGTGGATCAAAATAGATCTTGCTGTGATTTAAGCCAAAGGGTGTTCTTCCTATGTTTTCCTCTAAGAGTTTTATAATGTCTGGTCTTACATTTAGGTCACGAATCCATTTTGAGCTGATTTTTGTGCATGGTGTTAGGGAGTGTTCTAATTTCATTCGTTTACATGTAGCTGTCCAGTTTTCCTAGCACCACATATTGAAGAGGCTGTCTTTTCTCCACTGTATATCCTTGCCTCCTTTCTCATAGATTAGTTGACCATAGGTGCATGGGTTTATCTCTGGGCTTTCTATCTTGTTCCATTGATCTATGTTTCTGTTTTGGTGCCAGTACCATATTGTCTTGATTACTGTAGCTTTAGAGTATAGTCTGAAGTCAAGGAGTCTGATTCCTCCAGCTCCGTTTTTTACCTTCAAGACTGCTTTGACTATTCAGGGTCTTTTGTGTCTCCAAACAAATTTTAAGATGATTTGTTCTAGTTCCATAAAAAATGCCTTTGGTAATTTGATGGGGATTGCATTGAATATGTAGATTGCTTTGGATAGTAAAGTCATTTTCACAATATTGATTCTTCCAATCCAAGAACATGGTATATCTCTCCATCTATTGGTATCATCTTTAATTTCTTTCATCAGTGTCTTATAGTTTTCTTCATATAGGACTTTTTTCTCCCTAGGTAGGTTTATTCCTAGGTATTTTATTCTTTTTGTTGCAATGGTAAATGGGAGAGTTTCCATAATTTCCCTTTCAGATATTTCATCATTAGTGTATAGGAATGAAAGAGATTTCTGTGCATTAATTTTGTATCCTGCAACTTTACCATATCATTGATTAGCTCTAGTAGTTTTCTGGTGACATTATTAGAATTCTCTACATATAGTATCATGTCATTTACAAACAATGACAGTTTTACTTCTTCTTTTCCAAACTGTATGTCTTTTATTTCTTTTTCTTCTTTGATTGCCGTGCCTAGGACTTTCAAAACTATGTTGAGTAATAGTGGTGAGAGTGTACATCCTTGTCTCATCCCTGATCTTAGAGGAAATGCTTTCAGTTTTTCACCATTGAGAATGATGTTTGCTGTGGGTTTGTCATATATAGCCTTTATTACGTTGATGTAGGTTCCCTCTATGCCCACTTTCTGGAGAGTTTTTATCATAAATAGGTGTTGAATTTTATCAAAAGCATTTTCTGTATCTATTGAGATGATCATATGGTTTTTATTCTTCAGTTTGTTAATATGGTGTATCACATTGATTCAATTGCGTATATTGAAGAATACTTGCATCCCTGGGATGAATCCCACTTGATCATGGTGTATGATCCTTTTAATGTGTTGTTGGATTCTGTTTGCTAGTATTTTGTTGAGGATTTTTGCATCTATATTCATCAGTGATATTGGTCTATAATTTTTTTTTTGTAGTATTGTTATCTGGTTTTGGTATCAGGGTGATGGTGACTTCATAGAATGAGTTTGGGAGTATTCCTTCCTCTGCAATTTTTTGGAAGAGTTTGAAAAAGATGGGTGTTAGCGCTTCTCTAAATGTTTGACAGAAGTCACCTGTGAAGCCATCTGGTCCCGGACTTTTGTTTGTTGGAAGAATTTAATCCCAGGTTCAATTTCATTATTTCTTTCTAGGTATTTTTTGATTTCTATTTGATTTCTTCAGTGATCTCTTGGTTATTTAGTAATGTATTGTTTAGCCTCGACGTGTTTGTGTTTTTTAAATTTCTTTCCCTGTAATTCATTTCTAATCTCATAGCATTGTGGTCAAAAAGATGCTTGATATGATTTCAATTTTCTGAAATTTAATTTTCTTTAATTTAATGTAATTTTTCTTAAATTTCTTTAAATGTGAGGTAATTATCGATATGTATGTTCCTATTCCCATTTTCTTAAAAGTTTTGGGTTTGTTACTGTAGGTGTTTTCCTTCTCTTGTGTTTCTTGCCTAGAGAAGTTCCTTTAGCATTTGTTGTAAAGCTGGTTTGGTGGTGCTGAACTCTCAGCTTTTGCTTGTCCGTAAAGGTTTTAATTTCTCCATCAAATCTGAATGAGATCCTTGCTGGGTAGAGTCATCTTGGTTGTAGGTTTTTCTCCTTCATCACTTTCGGTATATGGCTACCACTTCCTTCTGGCTTGCAGAGTTTCTGATGAAAGGTCAGTAGTTAACCTTCTGGGGATTCCCTTGAGTGTTATTTGTTGTTTTTCCCTTGCTGCTTTTAATATGTTTTCTTTATATTTAATTTTTGATAATTTGATTAATATGTGTGTTGGCGTGTTTCTCCTTGGATTTATCCTGTATGGGGCTCTCTGTGCTTCCAGGATTTGACTAAATATTTCCTTTCCCATATTAGGGAAGTTTTCAACTACAATCTCTTCAAATATTTTCTCAGTCCCATTCCTTTTCTCTTCTTCTTCTGTGACACCTATAATTCGAATGTCGGTGCGTTTAATGTTGCCCCAGAGGTCTCTGAGACTGTCCTCAGTCCTTTTCATTCTTTTTTCTTTATTCTCTTCTGCAGTCGTTATTTCCACTATTTTACCTTCCAGGTCACTTACCCGTTCTTCTGCCTCAGTTATTCTGCTCTTGATCCCTACTAGAGTATTTTAAATTTCATTTATTGTGATTTTCATCGTTGCTTGGTTCCTCTTTAGTTCTTCTACGTCCTTGTTAAGTGTTTCTTGCATTTTGCCTATTCCATGTCCAAGATTTTGGATCATCGTTACTATGATTATTCTGAATTCTCTTTCAGGTAGACTGCCTATTTCCTCTTCATTTGTTAGGTCTGGTGTGTTTTTACCTTGCTCCTTCGTCTGCTGTGTGTTTTTCTGTCTTCTCATTTTGCTTATCTGACTGTGTTTGGGGTCTCCTTTTCACAGGCTGCAGGTTCGTAGTTCCTGTTGTTTTTGGTATCTGTCCCCAGTGGCTAAGGTTGGTTCAGTGGGTTGTGTAGGCTTCCTGGTGGAGGGGACTAGTGCCTGTGTTCTGATGGATGAGGCTGGATCTTGTCTTTCTGGTGGGCACGTCCACGTCTGGTGGTGTGTTTTGGGGTGTCTGTGGCTTTATTATGACTTTTGGCAGCCTCTCTGCTAATGGATGGGGCTGTGTTCCTGTTTTGCTAGTTGTTTGGCATAGGGTGTCCAGCACTGTAGCTTGCTGGTCATTGAGTGAAGCTGGGTGTTGGCGTTGAGACGGAGACCTCTGAGAGATTGTCACCCTTTGGTATTACGTGGAGCTGGGGAGGTCTCTTGTGGACCAGTGTCCTGAAGTTGGCCCTCCCACATCAGAGGCGCATCCCTGATGCCTGACTGGAGCACCGAGAGCCTTTCATCCACATGGCTCAGAACAAAAGGGAGAAAACATAGAAAGTAAGAAGTAAAGAGGATAAAATAAAATAAAATAAAGTAAGAGAAAATAAAATAAACTTATTATAATAAAAAATAAGAAAAAAATTATTAAGGAAAAATTTATTAATAAATTTTTTTTAAATTTTTAAAATAAATTTTTTAAAATAAAGAATAAGAAAAAAATTAAGAAAAAAGTTTTTTATTGTTTCTAATAAAAAATAAGAAAAACAGTATTATAAAATTATGTAGAAAAATTTTTTCTTAATTATTTAAAATAAAAAATAAACAAAGTTCTTAAGAAAAAACGTATTTAATTTTTTTAAATAAAAATAAGAAAAAAATTATTAAGAAAAAATGTATTAAGAAAAAAATATTTTTAAATCAAAACAAACAAACCCCCCCCCCAAAAAAACAGATGGATCTAACCCTAGGACAAATGGTGAAAGCAAAGCTATACAGACAAAATCTCACACGGAAGCATACACATATACACTCACAAAAAGAGGAAAAGGGGAAAAAATATTATATCCTGCTCCCAAAGTCCACCTCCTCAATTTGGGATGATTCGTTGTCTATTCAGGTATTCAACAGTTGCAGGTACATCAGATTGTTTGTGGAGCTTTAATGCACTTCTTCTGAGGCTGCTGGGAGAGATTTCCCATTCTCTTCATTGTTTGCACAGCTCCCGGGTTTCAGCTTTGGATTTGGACCCACATCTGCGTGTAGGTCGCCTGAGGGCATTTGTTCTTTGCTCACACAGGACGGGGATAAAAAAGCAGCTGACTCAGGGACTCTGGCTCACTCAGGCCTGGGGGAGGGAGAGGTACCTATGCCGGGCAAGCTTGCGGCAGCAGAGGCAGCCGTGACGTTGCAGCAGTCTGAGGCACGCCGTGCGTTTTCCCGGGGAAGTTGTCCCTGGATCATGGGACCCTGGCAGTGGGGGTTGCACAGTCTCCCGGGAGGGGCCGTGTGGATAGTGACCTGTACTCACACACAGGTTTCTTGGTGTTGGCAGCAGGAGCCTTAGCGTCTCATGCCCGTCTCTGGGGTCAGCGTTGATAGCCGTGGCTTGCGCCTGTCTCTGGAGCTCGTTTAGCGTGCGCTCTGAATCACCTCTCCTCATGCACCAGGAAACAAAGAGGCAAGAAAAAGGCTCTTGCCTGTTCGGCAGCTCAAGACCTTTTCCCGGACTCCCTCCCGGCTACGTGTGGTGCACTAGCCCCCTTTAGGCTGTGTTTATGCCGCCAACCCCAGTCCTCTCCCTGGGATCCGACCGAGGCCCGAGCCTCAGCTCCCAGCCCCCGCCCGCCCCGGCGGGTGAGCAGACAAGCCTCTCGGGCTGGTAAGTGCTGCTCAGCACCGGTCCTCTGTGCAGGAATCTCTCCGCTTTGCCCTCTGCACCCCTGTGGCTGCGCTCTCCTCCGTGGCTCTGAAGCTTCCCCCCTCTTCCACCTGCAGTGTCCGCCCACGAAGGGGCTTCCTAGTGTGTGGAAACCTTTCCTCCTTCACAGATCCCTCCCACTGGTGCAGGTCCCATCCTTTTTCTTTTGTACCTGTTATTTCTTTTTTCTTTTGCCCTACCCAGGTACGTGGGGAGTTTCTTGCCTTTGGGGAGGTCTGACGTCTTCTGCCAGCGTTCCGTGTGTGTTCTATAGGAGCAGTTCCACGTGTAGATGTATTTCTGATGTACCTGTGGGGAGGAAGGTGATCTCCACGTCTTACTCTTCCGCAGTCTTACCCAGACCCCTCCCTTTTCTTCTTGATGAGTCTGGCTAATGGTTTATCAATTTTGTTTATCTTCTCAAAGAACCAGCTTTTAGTTTTATTGATCTTTGCTATTGTTTCCTTCATTTCTTTTTCATTTATTTCTGATCTGATCTTTATGATTGCTTTCCTTCTGCTATCTTTGGGGTATTTTTGTTCTTCTTTGTCTTATTGCTTTAGGTGCAAGGTTAGGTTGTTTATTCGAGATGTTTCCTGTTTTCTGAGGTAGGCTTGTATTGCTATAAACTTGCCTCTTAGAACTGCTTTTGCTTCATCCCATAGGTTTTGGGTCGTCGTGTCTCCATTGTCATTTGTTTCTAGGTATTTTTTGATTTCCCCTTTGGTTTCTTCAGTGATCACTTGGTTATTAACTAGTGTATTAAGTAGTGTATCATTTTGGAAGATCTGTCCATTGGTGAAAGTGGGGTGTTAAAGTCCCCTACTATGATTGTGTTACTGTCGATTTCCCCTTTTATGGCTGTTAGTATTTGCCTTATGTATTGAGGTGATCCTATGTTGGGTGCATAAATATTTACAATTGTTCTACCTTCTTCTTGGATCGATCCCTTGATCATTATATAGTGTCCTTCTTTGTCTCTTGTAATAGTCTTTATTTTAAAGTCAATTTTGTCTGAAATGAGAATTGCTACTCCAGCTTTCTTTTGATTTCCATTTGCATGGAATATCTTTTTCCTTTCCCTCACTTTCAGTCTGTATGTGTCCCTAGGTCTGAAGTGGGTCTCTTGTAGACAGCATATATACACGTCTTGTTTTTGTATCCATTCAGCCAGTCTGTGTCTTTTGGTGGGAGCATTTAATCCATTTACATTTCAGGTAATTGTCGATATGTATGTTCCTATTCCCATTTTCTTAAAAGTTTTGGGTTTGTTATTGTAGGTGTTTTCCTTCTCTTGTGTTTCTTGCCTAGAGAACTTCCTTTAGCATTTGTTGTAAAGCTGGTTTAGTGGTGCTGAACTCTCTCAGCTTTTGCTTGTCCGTAAAGGTTTTAATTTCTCCATCAAATCTGAATGAGATCCTTGCTGGGTAGAGTCATCTTGGTTGTAGGTTTTTCTCCTTCATCACTTTCAGTATATGCTGCCACTCCCTTCTGGCTTGCAGAGTTTCTGCTGAAAGAACAGCTGTTAACCTTACGGGGATTCCCTTGTGTGTCAATTGTTGTTTTTCCCTTGCTGCTTTTAATATGTTTTCTTTATATTTAATTTTTGATAATTTGATTAATATGTGTCTTGGCGTGTTTCTCCTTGGATTTATCTTGTATGGGGCTCTCTGTGCTTCCAGGACTTGACTATTTCCTTTCCCATATTAGGGAAGTTTTCAACTATAATCTCTTCAAATATTTTCTCAGTCCCTTTCTTTTTCTCTTCTTCTTCTGGGACCCCTATAATTCGAATGTTGGTGCGTTTAATATTGTCCCAGAAGTCTCTGAGACTGTCCTCAGTCCTTTTCATTCTTTTTTCTTTATTCTCTTCTGCAGTCGTTATTTCCACTCTTTTACCTTCCAGGTTACTTACCCGTTCTTCTGCCTCAGTTATTCTGCTCTTGATCCCTTCTAGAGTATTTTAAATTTCATTTATTGTGTTTTTCATTGTTGCTTGGTTCCTCTTTAGTTCTTCTACATCCTTGTTCAGTGTTTCTTGCATTTTGCCTATTCCATGTCCAAGATTTTGGATCATCGTTACTATCATTATTCTGAATTCTTTTTCAGGTAGAATGCCTATTTCCTCTTCATTTGTTAGGTCTGGTGTGTTTTTACCTTGATCCTTCATCTGCTGTGTGTTTTTCTGTCTTCTCATTTTGCTTATCTGACTGTGTTTGGGGTCTCCTTTTCACAGGCTGCAGGTTCGTAGTTCCTGTTGTTTTTGGTATCTGCCCCCAGTGTCTAAGGTTGGTTCAGTGGGTTGTGTAGGCTTCCTGGTGGAGGGGACTAGTGCCTGTGTTCTGGTGGATGAGTCTGGATCTTGTCTTTCTGGTGGAGAGGTCCACGTCTGGTGGTGTGTTTTGGGGTTTCTGTGGCCTTATTAGGTTTTTTGGCAGCCTCTCTGCTAATGGATGGGGCTGTGTTCCTGTCTTGCTAGTTGTTTGGCATAGGGTGCCCAGCACTGTTGCTTGCTGGTCATTGAGTGAAGCTGGGTCTTGGTTTTGAGAAGGAGATCTCTGCGAGATTTTTGCCGTTTGGTGTTACGTGGAGCTGGGGAGGTCTCTTTTGGACTAGTGTCCTGAAGTTGGCCCTCCCACATCAGAGGCACATCCCTGATGCCTGGCTGGAGCACCGAGGGCCTTTCCTCCACACGGCTCAGAACAAAAGGGAGAAAAAATAGAAAGAAAGAAATAAAGAGGATAAAAGAAAATAAAATAAAGTAAGAGAAAATAAAATAAACTTATGATAATAAAAAATAAGAAAAAAATTATTAAGGGAAACTTTATTAATAAAAATTTTTTTTAAATTTTTAAAATAAATTTTTATAATAAAGAATAAGAAAAAAATTAAGAAAAAATTTTTAATTGTTTAAAATAAAAAATAAGAAAAACAGTATTATGAAATTATGTAGAAAATAAGTTTTTTAATTGTTTAAAATAAAAAATAAGGGAAACTTCTTAAGAAAAAAGGTATTTAATTTTTTAAAATAAAAATAAGAAAAAAATTATTAAGAAAAAATTAAAATAAAATTTTTTTTAAGTTAAAACAAATAAACAAAAAAAAGAAACCCAGAATAACAGATGCACCAAAACCTAGGACAAATGGTGAAAGCAAAGCTATACAGACAAAATCTCACACAGAAGCATACACATATACACTCACAAAAAGAGGAAAAGGGGAAAAAATAATATATCCTGCTCCCAAAGTCCACCTCCTCGATTTGGGATGATTCGGTGTCTATTCAGGAATTCAACAGAGTCAGGTACATCAAGTTGTTTGTGGAGCTTTAATGCACTTCTTCTGAGGCTGCTGGGAGAAATTTCCCTTTCTCTTCTTTGTTCGCACAGCTCCCGGGTTTCAGCTTTGGATTTGGACCCACGTCTGCGTGTAGGTCGCCTGAGGGCATCTGTTCTTTGCTCACACAGGACGGGGTTAAAGGAGCAGCTGACTCGGGGGCTCTGGCTCACTCAGGCCGGGGGGATGGAGGGATACAGATGCGGGGCGAGCTTGCGGTGGCAGAAGCAGGCGTGACGTTGCAGCAGACTGAGGTGCGCCGTGTGTTCTCCCGGGGAAGTTGTCCCTGGATCACAGGTCCCTGGCAGTGGGGGGTTGCACAGGCTCCCGGGAGGGGCCATGTGGATAGTGACCTGTGCTCGCACACAGGTTTCTTGGTGGCAGCAGCAGCAGCCTTAGCGTCTCATGCCCGTCTCTGGAGTCCGCGATGATAGCCGTGGCTCGCACCCATCTCTGGAGTTCGTTTAGGGGGCGCTCTCAATCCCCTCTCCTCACGCACCAGGAAACAAAGAGGCAAGAAAAAGGCTCTTGCCTGTTTGGCAGCTCCAGACCTTTTCCCGGACTCCCTCCCGGCTACCTGTGGTGCACTAGCCCCCTTCAGGCTGTGTTTATGCCGCCAACCCCAGTCCTCTCCCTGGGATCCGACCGAGGCCCGAGCCTCAGCTCCCAGCCCCCGCCCGCCCTGGCGGGTGAGCAGACAAGCCTCTCGGGCTGGTAAGTGCTGCTCAGCACCGGTCCTCTGTGCGGGAATCTCTCCGCTTTGCCCTCTGCACCCCTGTGGCTGCGCTCTCCTCCGTGGCTCTGAAGCTTCCCCCCTCTTCCACCTGCAGTGTCCGCCCACGAAGGGGCTTCCTAGTGTGTGGAAACCTTTCCTCCTTCATAGCTCCCTCCCACTGGTGCAGGTCCCATCCTTATTCTTTTGTACCTGTTACTTCTTTTTTCTTTTGCCCTACCCAGGTACGTGGGGAGTTTCTTGCCTTTGGGGTGGTCTGACGTCTTCTGCCGGCGTTCAGTGGGTGTTCTATAGGAGCAGTTCCACGTGTAGATGTATTTCTGATGTATCTGTGCGGAGGAAGGTGATGTCCGCGTCTTACTCTTCCGCAGTCTTGCCCAGACCCCTCCCTTTTCTTCTTGATGAGTCTGGCTAATGGTTTATCAATTTTGTTTATCTTCTCAAAGAACCAGCTTTTAGTTTTATTGATCTTTGCTATTGTTTCCTTCATTTCTTTTTCATTTATTCCTGATCTGATCTTTATGATTGCTTTCCTTCTGCTATCTTTGGGGTATTTTTGTTCTTCTTTGTCTTATTGCTTTAGGTGCAAGGTTAGGTTGTTTATTCGAGATGTTTCCTGTTTTCTGAGGTAGGCTTGTATTGCTATAAACTTGCCTCTTAGAACTGCTTTTGCTTCATCCCATAGGTTTTGGGTCGTCGTGTCTCCATTGTCATTTGTTTCTAGGTATTTTTTGATTTCCCCTTTGGTTTCTTCAGTGATCACTTGGTTATTAACTAGTGTATTAAGTAGTGTATCATTTTGGAAGATCTGTCCATTGGTGAAAGTGGGGTGTTAAAGTCCCCTACTATGATTGTGTTACTGTCGATTTCCCCTTTTATGGCTGTTAGTATTTGCCTTATGTATTGAGGTGCTCCTATGTTGGGTGCATAAATATTTACAATTGTTCTACCTTCTTCTTGGATCGATCCCTTGATCATTATATAGTGTCCTTCTTTGTCTCTTGTAATAGTCTTTATTTTAAAGTCAATTTTGTCTGAAATGAGAATTGCTACTCCAGCTTTCTTTTGATTTCCATTTGCATGGAATATCTTTTTCCATCCCCTCACTTTCAGTCTGTATGTGTCCCTAGGTCTGAAGTGGGTCTCTTGTAGACAGCATATATACGCGTCTTGTTTTTGTATCCATTCAGCCTGTCTGTGTCTTTTGGTGGGAGCATTTAATCCATTTACATTTCAGGTAATTGTCGATATGTATGTTCCTATTCCCATTTTCTTAAAAGTTTTGGGTTTGTTATTGTAGGTGTTTTCCTTCTCTTGTGTTTCTTGCCTAGAGAAGTTCCTTTAGCATTTGTTGTAAAGCTGTTTTGGTGGTGCTGAACTCTCTCAGCTTTTGCTTGTCCGTAAAGGTTTTAATTTCTCCATCAAATCTGAATGAGATCCTTGCTGGGTAGAGTCATCTTGGTAGTAGGTTTTTCTCCTTCATCACTTTCAGTATATGCTGCTACTCCCTTCTGGCTTGCAGAGTTTCTGCTGAAAGAACAGCTGTTAACCTTACGGGGAGTCCCTTGTGTGTCATTTGTTGTTTTTCCCTTGCTGCTTTTAATATGTTTTCTTTATATTTAATTTTTGATAATTTGATTAATATGTGTGTTGGCGTGTTTCTCCTTGGATTTATCTTGTATGGGGCTCTCTGTGCTTCCAGGACTTGACTAACTATTTCCTTTCCCATATTAGGGAAGTTTTCAACTATAATCTCTTCAAATATTTTCTCAGTCCCTTTCTTTTACTCTTCTTCTTCTGGGACCCCTATAATTCGAATGTTGGTGCATTTAATGTTGTCCCAGAAGTCTCTGAGACTGTCCTCAGTCCTTTTCATTGTTTTTTCTTTATTCTCTTCTGCAGTCGTTATTTCCACTATTTTACCTTCCAGGTCACTTACCCGTTCTTCTGCCTCAGTTATTCTGCTCTTGATCCCTTCTAGATTATTTTAAATTTCATTTATTGTGTTTTTCATCGTTGCTTGGTTCCTCTTTCATTCTTTTACGTCCTTGTTAAATGTTTCTTGCATCTTGCCTATTCCATTTCCAAGATTTTGGATCATCGTTACTATCATTATTCTGAATTCTTTTTCAGGTAAACTGCCTATTTCCTCTTCATTTGTTAGGTCTGGTGTGTTTTTACCTTGCTCCTTCATCTGCTGTGTGTTTTTCTGTCTTCTCATTTTGCTTATCTGACTGTGTTTGGGGTCTCCTTTTCACAGGCTGCAGGTTCGCAGTTCCTGTTGTTTTTGGTATCTGCCCCCAGTGGCTAAGGTTGGTTCAGTGGGTTGTGTAGGCTTCCTGGTGGAGGGGACTAGTGCCTGTGTTCTGGTGGATGACTCTGGATCTTGTCTTTCTGGGGGACACGTCCACTTCTGGTGGTGGGTTTTGGGGTGTCTGTGGCCTTAGTATGATTTTTGGCAGCCTCTCTGCTAATGGATGGGGCTGTGTTCCTGTCTTGCTAGTTGTTTGGCATAGGGTGCCCAGCACTGTAGCTTGCTGGTCATTGAGTGAAGCTGGGTCTTGGTGTTGAGACGGAGATTTCTGAGAGATTTTCGTCATTTGGTATTACATGGAGCTGGGGAGGTCTCTTTTGGACTAGTGTCCTGAAGTTGTCCCTCCCACATCACAGGCACATCCCTGATGCCTGGCTGGAGCACAGAGGGCCTTTCATCCACAGTGCTCAGAACAAAAGGGAGAAAAATAGAAAGAAAGAAGTAAAGAGGATAAAATAAAATAAAATAAAATAAAGTAAGAGAAAATAAAATAAAATTATTATACTAAAAAATAAGAAAAAATTATTAAGGAAAAATTTATTAATAAAAAAAATATTCATTTTTTAACATAATTTTTTTAATTTTTTCAAGTAAAGAATAAGAAAAAAATTATTAAGAAAAAAATTTATTAAGAAAAACATTTTTTAATTATAACAAATAATAAGAAAAACATTATTATGAAGTTATGTAGAAAAAAATTTTTCTAATTCTTTAAAATAAAAAATTAAAAAAAGTTCTTAAGAAAAAACGTATTTAATTTTTTTTAAAAAATAAGAAAAAAATTATAACGAAAAAATGTATTATGAAAAAAAATTTTTTTAACTCAAAACAAAGAAACAAAACAACCCCCAAAATAACAGATGGACCAAATCCTAGGACAAATGGTGACAGCAAAGCTCTACAGACAAAATCTCACACAGAAGCATACACACATACACTCACAAAAAGAGGAAAAGGGGAAAAAATAATATATCCTGCTCCCAAAGTCCACTTCCTCAATTTGGGATGATTCGTTGTCTATTCAGTTATTCAACAGGTGCAGGTACATCAAGTTGTTTGTGGAGCTTTAATGCACTTCTTCTGAGGCTGCTGGGAGACATTTCCCTTTCTCTTCTTGGTTTGCACAGCTCCCGGGTTTCAGCTTTGGATTTGGACCCACATCTGCGTACAGGTCGCCTGAGGGCATCTGTTCTTCGCTCACACAGGATGGGGTCAAAGGAGCAGCTGACTCAGGGGCTCTGGCTCACTCAGGCCTGTTGGAGGGAGGAATCCGGACGCCGGGCAAGCTTGCGGCAGCAGAGAAAGCCGTGACGTTGCAGCAGCCTGAGGCGTGCCGTGCGTTCTCCCAGGGAAGTTGTCCCTGGATCACAGGACCCTGGCAGTGGGGGGTTGCACAGGCTCCCGGGAGGGGCCGTGTGGATAGTGACCTGTGATCGCACACAGGTTTCATGATGGAGGCAGCAGCAGCAGCCTTAGCGTCTCATGCCCGTCTCTGGAGTCTGCGATGATAGCCGTGGCTCGCACCCATCTCTGGAGTTCGTTTAGGGGGCGCTCTCAATCCCCTCTCCTCATGCACGAGGAAACAAAAAGGCAAGAAAAAGGCTCTTGCCTGTTCGGCAGCTCCAGACCTTTTCCCGGACTCCCTCCCGCCTAGCTGTGGTACACTAGCCCCCTTCAGGCTGTGTTTATGCCGCCAACCCCAGTCCTCTCCCTGGGATCCGACCGAGGCCCGAGCCTCAGCTCCCAGTCCCCGCCCGCTCCGGCAGGTGAGCAGACAAGCCTCTCGGGCTGGTAAGTGCTGCTCAGCACCGGTCCTCTGTGCGGGAATCTCTCCGCTTTGCCCTCTGCACCCCTGTGGCTGTGCTCTCCTCCATGGCTCTGAAGCTTCCCCCCTCTTCCACCTGCAGTGTCCGCCCACGAAGGGGCTTCCTAGTGTGTGGAAACCTTTCCTCCTTCACAGCTCCCTCCCACTGGTGCAGGTCCCGTCCTCATTCTTTTGTACCTGTTATTTCTTTTTTCTTTTGCCTTACCCAGGTACGTGGGGAGTTTCTTGCTTTTGGGGAGGTCTGACGTCTTCTGCCAGCGTTCAGTGGGTGTTCTATAGGAGCAGTTCCACGTGTAGATGTATTTCTGATGTATCTGTGGGGAGGAAGGTGATCTCCGCGTCTTACTCTTCCGCAGTCTTGTCCAGACCCCTCCCTTTTCTTCTTGATGAGTCTGGCTAATGGTTTATCAATTTCGTTTATCTTCTCAAAGAACCAGCTTTTAGTTTTATTGATCTTTGCTATTGTTTCCTTCATTTCTTTTTCATTTATTTCTGATCTGATCTTTATGATTGCTTTCCTTCTGCTATCTTTGGGGTATTTTTGTTCTTCTTTGTCTTATTGCTTTAGGTGCAAGGTTAGGTTTTTATTCGAGATGTTTCCTGTTTTCTGAGGTAGGCTTGTATTGCTATAAACTTGCCTCTTAGAACTGCTTTTGCTTCATCCCATAGGTTTTGGGTCGTCGTGTCTCCATTGTCATTTGTTTCTAAGTATTTTTTGATTTCCCCTTTGGTTTCTTCAGTGATCACTTGGTTATTAACTAGTGTATTAAGTAGTGTATCATTTTGGAAGATCTGTCCATTGGTGAAAGTGGGGTGTTAAAGTCCCCTACTATGATTGTGTTACTGTCGATTTCCCCTTTTATGGCTGTTAGTATTAGCCTTATGTATTGAGGTGCTCCTATGTTGGGTGCATAAATATTTACAATTGTTCTACCTTCTTCTTGGATCGATCCCTTGATCATTATATAGTGTCCTTCTTTGTCTCTTGTAAGAGTCTTTATTTTAAAGTCAATTTTGTCTGAAATGAGAATTGCTACTCCAGCTTTCTTTTGATTTCCATTTGCATGGAATATCTTTTTCCATTCCCTCACTTTCAGTCTGTATGTGTCCCTAGGTCTGAAGTGGGTCTCTTGTAGACAGCATATATACGCGTCTTGTTTTTGTATCCATTCAGCCTGTCTGTGTCTTTTGGTGGGAGCATTTAATCCATTTACATTTCAGGTAATTGTCGATATGTATGTTCCTATTCCCATTTTCTTAAAAGTTTTGGGTTTGTTATTGTAGGTGTTTTCCTTCTCTTGTGTTTCTTGCCTAGAGAAGTTCCTTTAGCATTTGTTGTAAAGCTGTTTTGGTGGTGCTGAACTCTCTCAGCTTTTGCTTGTCCGTAAAGGTTTTAATTTCTCCATCAAATCTGAATGAGATCCTTGCTGGGTAGAGTCATCTTGGTAGTAGGTTTTTCTCCTTCATCACTTTCAGTATATGCTGCTACTCCCTTCTGGCTTGCAGAGTTTCTGCTGAAAGAACAGCTGTTAACCTTATGGGGAGTCCCTTGTGTGTCATTTGTTGTTTTTCCCTTGCTGCTTTTAATATGTTTTCTTTATATTTAATTTTTGATAATTTGATTAATATGTGTGTTGGCGTGTTTCTCCTTGGATTTATCTTGTATGGGGCTCTCTGTGCTTCCAGGACTTGACTAACTATTTCCTTTCCCATATTAGGGAAGTTTTCAACTATAATCTCTTCAAATATTTTCTCAGTCCCTTTCTTTTGCTCTTCTTCTTCTGGGACCCCTATAATTCGAATGTTGGTGCATTTAATGTTGTCCCAGAAGTCTCTGAGACTGTCCTCAGTCCTTTTCATTCTTTTTTCTTTATTCTCTTCTGCAGTCGTTTTTACCACTATTTTACCTTCCAGGTCACTTACCCGTTCTTCTGCCTCAGTTATTCTGCTCTTGATCCCTTTCTAGAGTATTTTAAATTTCATTTATTGTGGTTTTCATTGTTGCTTGGTTCCTCTTTAGTTCTTCTACGTCCTTGTTCAGTGTTTCTTGCATTTTGCCTATTCCATGTCCAAGATTTTGGATCATCGTTACTATCATTGTTCTGAATTATTTTTCAGGTAGAATGCCTACTTCCTCTTCATTTGTTAGGTCTGGTGTGTTTTTACCTTGCTCCTTCATCTGCTGTGTGTTTTTCTGTCTTCTCATTTTGCTTATCTGACTGTGTTTGGGGTCTCCTTTTCACAGGCTGCAGGTTCGTAGTTACTGTTTTTGATGGTATCTGCCCCCAGTGGCTAAGGTTGTTTCAGTGGGTTGTGTAGGCTTCCTGGTGGAGGGGACTAGTGCCTGTGTTCTGGTGGATGAGTCTGGATCTTGTCTTTCTGGTGGACACGTCCACGTCTGGTGGTGTGTTTTGGGGTTTCTGTGGCCTTATTATAATTTTTGGCAGCCTCTCTGCTAATGGATGGGGCTGTGTTCCTGTCTTGCTAGTTTTTTGGCATAGGGTGCCCAGAACTGTAGCTTGCTGGTCATTGAGTGAAGCTGGGTCTTGGTTTTGAGACGGAGATCTCTGAGAGATTTTCGCCGTTTGGTGTTACGTGGAGCTGGGGAGGACTCTTTTGGACTAGTGTCCTGAAGTTGGCCCTCCCATATCAGAGGCACATCCCTGATGCCTGGCTGGAGCACCGAGGGCCTTTCCTCCACACGGCTCAGAACAAAAGGGAGAAAAAATAGAAAGAAAGAAATGAAGAGGATAAAACAAAATAAAATAAAGTAAGAGAAAGTAAACTTATTATAATAAAAAATAAGAAAAAAATAATTAAGGGAAACTTTATTAATAAAAAAATTTTTTAATTTTTAAAATAAATATTTTATAATAAAGAATAAGAAAAAAATTATTAAGAAAAAATTTTTAATTGTTTAAAATAAAAAATAAGAAAAACAGTATTATGAAATTATGTAGAAAAAATTTTTTTAATTGTTTAAAATAAAAAAGAAGAGAAACTTCTTAAGAAAAAGGTATTTAATTTTTTAATATAAAAATAAGAAAAAAATTATTAAGAAAAAATTTTAAAAAAATTTTTTTAAGTTAAAACAAACAAACAAACAAAACCAAAATAACAGATGGACCAAACCCTAGGACAAATGGTGAAAGCAAAGCTATACAGACAAAATCTCACACAGAAGCATACACATATACACTCACAAAAAGAGGAAAAGGGGAAAAAATAATATATCCTGCTCCCAAAGTCCACCTCCTCGATTTGGGATGATTCGTTGTCTAGGCAGGTATTCAACAGAGTCAGGTACATCAAGTTGTTTGTGGAGCTTTAATGCACTTCTTCTGAGGCTGCTGGGAGACATTTCCCTTTCTCTTCTTTGTTCGCACAGCTCCCGGGTTTCAGCTTTGGATTTGGACCCACGTCTGCGTGTAGGTCGCCTGAGGGCATCTGTTCTTCGCTCACACAGGACGGGGTTAAAGGAGCAGCTGACACAGGGGCTCTGGCTCACTCAGGCTGGGGAGATGGAGGGATACGGATGCGGGGCGAGCTTGCGGTGGCAGAAGCAGGCGTGACGTTGCCGCAGCCTGAGGTGCGCCGTGTGTTCTCCTGGGGAAGTTGTCCCTGGATCACAGGTCCCTGGCAGTGGGGGGTTGCACAGGCTCCTGGGAGGGGCCGTGTGGATAGTGACCTGTGCTCGCACACAGGTTTCTTGGTGGAAGCAGCAGCAGCCTTAGCGTCTCATGCCCGTCTCTGGAGTCCGCGATGATAGCCGTGGCTCGCACCCGTCTCTGGAGTTCGTTTAGGGGGCGCTCTCAATCCCCTCTCCTCTCTCACCAGGATACAAAGAGGCAAGAAAAAGGCTCTTGCCTGTTCGGCAGCTCCACACCTTTTCCCGGACTCCCTCCCGGCTACCTGTGGTGCACTAGCCCCCTTCAGGCTGTGTTTACGCCGCCAACCCCATTCCTCTCCCTGGGATCCGACCGAGGCCCGAGCCTCAGCTCCCAGCCCCCGCCCACCCTGGCGGGTGAGCAGACAAGTCTCTCGGGCTGGTAAGTGCTGCGCAGCACCGATCCTCTGTGCGGGAATCTCTCCGCTTTGCCCTCTGCACCCCTGTGGCTGTGCTCTCCTCTGTGGCTCTGAAGCTTCCCCCCTCTTCCACCTGCAGTGTCCGCCCACAAAGGGGCTTCCTAGTGTGTGGAAACCTTTCCTCCTTCATAGCTCCCTCCCACTGGTGCAGGTCCCGTCCTTATTCTTTTGTACCTGTTACTTCTTTTTTCTTTTGCCCTACCCAGATACGTGGGGAGTTTCTTGCCTTTTGGGAGGTCTGACGTCTTCTGCTGGCGTTTAGTGGGTATGCCATTGGAGCAGTTGCCCATGTAGATGTATTTCTGATGTATCTGTGGGGAGGAAGGTTATCTCCGCTTCTTACTGTTTCGCCCTCTTGCCCAGACCCCTCCCTTTTTTTCTTGGTGAGTCTGGCCAATGGTTTATCAATTTTGTTTATCTTCTCATAGAACCAGCTTTTAGTTTTATTGATCTTTGCTATTGTTTCCTTCATTTCTTTTTCATTTATTTCTGATCTGATCTTTATGATTGCTTTCCTTCTGCTATCTTTGGGGTATTTTTGTTCTGCTTTCTCTTATTGCTTTAGGTGCAAGGTTAGGTTGTTTATTCGAGATGTTTCCTGTTTTCTGAGGTAGGCTTGTATTGCTATAAACTTGCCTCTTAGAACTGCTTTTGCTTCATCCCATAGGTTTTGGGTCGTCGTGTCTCCATTGTCATTTGTTTCTAAGTATTTTTTGATTTCCCCTTTGGTTTCTTCAGTGATCACTTGGTTATTAACTAGTGTATTAAGTAGTGTATCATTTTGGAAGATCTGTCCATTGGTGAAAGTGGGGTGTTAAAGTCCCCTACTATGATTGTGTTACTGTCGATTTCCCCTTTTATGGCTGTTAGTATTTGCCTTATGTATTGAGGTGCTCCTATGTTGGGTGCATAAATATTTACAATTGTTCTACCTTCTTCTTGGATCGATCCCTTCATCATTATATAGTGTCCTTCTTTGTCTCTTATAAGAGTCTTTATTTTAAAGTCAATTTTGTCTGAAATGAGAATTGCTATTCCAGCTTTCTTTTGAATTCCATTTGAATGGAATATCTTTTTCCATCCCCTCACTTTCAGTCTGTATGTGTCCCTAGGTCTGAAGTGGGTCTCTTGTAGACAGCATATATACGCGTCTTGTTTTTGTATCCATTCAGCCTGTCTGTGTCTTTTGGTGGGAGCATTTAATCCATTTACATTTCAGGTAATTGTCGATATGTATGTTCCTATTCCCATTTTCTTAAAAGTTTTGGGTTTGTTATTGTAGGTGTTTTCCTTCTCTTGTGTTTCTTGCCTAGAGAAGTTCCTTTAGCATCTGTTGTAAAGCTGGTTTGGTGGTGCTGAACTCTCTCAGCTTTTGCTTGTCCGTAAAGGTTTTAATTTCTCCATCAAATCTGAATGAGATCCTTGCTGGGTAGAGTCATCTTGGTTGTAGGTTTTTCTCCTTCATCACTTTCAGTATATGCTGCCACTCCCTTCTGGCTTGCAGAGTTTCTGCTGAAAGAACAGCTGTTAACCTTACGGGGATTCCCTTGTGTGTCATCTGTTGTTTTTCCCTTGCTGCTTTTAATATGTTTTATTTATATTTAATTTTTGATAATTTGATTAATATGTGTGTTGGCGTGTTTCTCCTTGGATTTATCTTGTATGGGGCTCTCTGTGCTTCCAGGACTTGACTAACTATTTCCTTTCCCATATTAGGGAAGTTTTCAACTATAATCTCTTCAAATATTTTCTCAGCCCCTTTCTTTTGCTCTTCTTCTTCTGGGACCCCTATAATTCGAATGTTGGTGCATTTAATGTTGTCCCAGAAGTCTCTGAGACTGTCCTCAGTCCTTTTCATTCTTTTTTCTTTATTCTCTTCTGCAGTCGTTATTTCCACTCTTTTACCTTCCAGGTCACTTACCCGTTCTTTTGCCTCAGTTATTCTGCTCTTGATCCCTTCTAGAGTATTTTAAATTTCATTTATTGTGTTTTTCATTGTTGCTTGGTTCCTCTTTAGTTCTTCTACGTCCTTGTTAAATGTTTCTTGCATTTTGCCTATTCCATGTCCAAGATTTTGGATCATCGTTACTATCATTATTCTGAATTCTTTTTCAGGTAGAATGCCTATTTCCTCTTCATTTGTTAGGTCTGGTGTGTTTTTACCTTGCTCCTTCATCTGCTGTGTGTTTTTCTGTCTTCTCATTTTGCTTATCTGACTGTGTTTGGGGTCTCCTTTTCACAGGCTGCAGGTTCGTAGTTCCTGTTGTTTTTGGTATCTGCCCCCAGTGGCTAAGGTTGGTTCAGTGGGTTGTGTAGGCTTCCTGGTGGAGGGGACTAGTGCCTGTGTTCTGGTGGATGAGTCTGGATCTAGTCTTTCTGGTGGACACGTCCACATCTGGTGGTGTGTTTTGGGGTGTCTGTGGCCTTATTATGATTTTTGGCAGCCTCTCTGCTAATGGATGGGGCTGTGTTCCTGTCTTGCTAGTTGTTTGGCATAGGGTGCCCAGCACTGTAGCTTGCTGGTCATTGAGTGAAGCTGGGTCTTGGTGTTGAGACGGAGATCTCTGAGAGATTTTCGCCATTTGGTGTTACGTGGAGCTGGGGAGGTCTCTTTTGGACTAGTGTCCTGAAGTTGGCCCTCCCACATCAGAGGCACATCCCTGATGCCTGGCTGGAGCACCGAGGGCCTTTCATCCACAGTGCTCAGAACAAAAGGGAGAAAAAATAGAAAGAAAGAAATAAAGAGGATAAAATAAAATAAAATAAAGTAAGAGAAAATAAAATAAACTTATTATAATAAAAAATAAGAAAAAAATTATTAAGGGAAACTTTATTAATAAAAAAATTTTTTTTTCATTTTTAAAATAAATTTTTTATAATAAAGAATAAGAAAAAAATTATTAAGAAACAAGTTTTTAATTGTTTAAAATAAAAAATAAGAAAAACAGTATTATGAAATTATGTAGAAAAAATTTTTTTTAATTTTTTAAAATAAAAAATAAGAGAAACTTCTTAAGAAAAAAGGTATTTAATTTTTTAAAATAAAAATAAGAAAAAAATTATTAAGAAAAAATTTTTAAAAAGTTCTTTTTAAGTTAAAACAAAGAAACAAACAAAAAAAAACACCCCAGAATAACAGATGGACCAAACCCTAGGACAAATGGTGAAAGCAAAGCTATACAGACAAAATCTCACACAGAAGCAAATACGTATACACTCACAAAAAGAGGGAAGGGGGAAAAAATAATATATCCTGCTCCCAAAGTCCACCTCCTCGATTTGGGATGATTCGTTGTCTAGGCAGGTATTCAACAGAGGCAGGTACATCAAGTTGTTTGTGGAGCTTTAATGCACTTCTTCTGAGGCTGCTGGGAGACATTTCCCTTTCTCTTCTTTGTTCGCACAGCTCCCAGGTTTCAGCTTTGGATTTGGACCCACGTCTGCGTGTAGGTCGCCTGAGGGCATCTGTTCTTCGCTCACACAGGACGGGGTTAAAGGAGCAGCTGACACGGGGGCTCTGGCTCACTCAGGCCCGGGGTATGGAGGGATACGGATGCGGGGCGAGCTTGCGGTGGCAGAAGCAGGCGTGACGTTGCCGCAGCCTGAGGTGCGCCGTGTGTTCTCCTGGGGAAGTTGTCCCTGGATCACAGGTCCCTGGCAGTGGGGGGTTGCACAGGCTCCTGGGAGGGGCCGTGTGGATAGTGACCTGTGCTCGCACACAGGTTTCTTGGTGGAAGCAGCAGCAGCCTTAGCGTCTCATGCCCGTCTCTGGAGTCCGCGATGATAGCCGTGGCTCGCACCCGTCTCTGGAGTTCGTTTAGGGGGCGCTCTCAATCCCCTCTCCTCTCGCACCAGGATACAAAGAGGCAAGAAAAAGGCTCTTGCCTGTTCGGCAGCTCCACACCTTTTCCCGGACTCCCTCCTGGCTACCTGTGGTGCACTAGCCCCCTTCAGGCTGTGTTTACGCCGCCAACCCCAGTCCTCTCCCTGGGATCTGACCGAGGCCCGAGCCTCAGCTCCCAGCCCCCGCCCGCCCTGGCGGGTGAGCAGACAAGCCTCTCGGGCTGGTAAGTGCTGCGCAGCACCGATCCTCTGTGCGGGAATCTCTCCGCTTTGCCCTCTGCACCCCTGTGGCTGCGCTCTCCCCCGTGGCTCTGAAGCTTCCCCCCTCTTCCACCTGCAGTGTCCGCCCACGAAGGGGCTTCCTAGTGTGTGGAAACCTTTCCTCCTTCATAGCTCCCTCCCACTGGTGCAGGTCCCGTCCTTATTCTTTTGTACCTGTTACTTCTTTTTTCTTTTGCCCTACCCAGATACGTGGGGAGTTTCTTGCCTTTTGGGAGGTCTGACGTCTTCTGCCGGCGTTTAGTGGGTATGCCATTGGAGCAGTTGCCCATGTAGATGTATTTCTGATGTATCTGTGGGGAGGAAGGTTATCTCCGCTTCTTACTGTTTCGCCCTCTTGCCCAGACCCCTCCCTTTTTTTCTTGGTGAGTCTGGCCAATGGTTTATCAATTTTGTTTATCTTCTCATAGAACCAGCTTTTAGTTTTATTGATCTTTGCTATTGTTTCCTTCATTTCTTTTTCATTTATTTCTGATCTGATCTTTATGATTGTTTTCCTTCTGCTATATTTGGGGTATTTTTGTTCTTCTTTGTCTTATTGCTTTAGGTGCAAGGTTAGGTTTTTATTCGAGATGTTTCCTGTTTTCTGAGGTAGGCTTGTATTGCTATAAGCTTCCCTCTTAGAAGTGCTTTTGCTTCATCCCACAGGTTTTGGGTCGTCGTGTCTCCATTGTCATTTGTTTCTAGGTATTTTTTGATTTCCCCTTTGATTTCTTCAGTGATCACTTGGTTATTACACTAGTGTATTAAGTTGTGTATCATTTTGGATGATCTGTCCATTGGTGAAAGTGGGGTGTTAAAGTTCCCTACTATGATTGTGTTACTGTGGATTTCCCCTTTTATGGCTGTTAGTATTTGCCTTATGTATTGAGGTGCTCCTATGTTGGGTGCATAAATATTTACAATTGTTCTACCTTCTTCTTGGATCGATCCCTTGATCATTATATAGTGTCCTTCTTTGTCTCTTGTAAGAGTCTTTATTTTAAAGTCAATTTTATCTGATATGAGAATTGCTACTCCAGCTTTCTTTTGATTTCCATTTGCATGGAATATCTTTTTCCATCCCCTCACTTTCAGTCTGTATGTGTCCCTAGGTCTGAAGTGGGTCTCTTGTAGACAGCATATATACGCGTCTTGTTTTTGTATCCATTCAGCCTGTCTGTGTCTTTTGGTGGGAGCATTTAATCCATTTACATTTCAGGTAATTATCGATATGTATGTTCCTATTCCCATTTTCTTAAATGTTTTGGGTTTGTTATTGTAGGTGTTTTCCTTCTCTTGTGTTTCTTGCCCTAGAGAATTTCCTTTAGCATTTGTTGTAAAGCTTGTTTGGGTTTGGTGGTGCTGAACTCTCTCAGCTTTTGCTTGTCCGTAAAGGTTTTAATTTCTCCATCAAATCTGAATGAGCTCCTTGCTGGGTAGAATCATCTTGGTTGTAGGTTTTCCTCCATCATCACTTTCAGTATATGCTGCCACTCCCTTCTGGCTTGCAGAGTTTCTGCAGAAAGAACAGCTGTTAACCTTATGGGGATTCCCTTGTGTGTTATTTGTTGTTTTTCCCTTGATGCTTTTAATATGTTTTCTTTATATTTAATTTTTGATAATTTGATTAATATGTGTCTTGGCGTGTTTCTCCTTGGATTTATCCTGTATGGGGCCCTCTGTGCTTCCAGGAGTTGACTAACTATTTCCTTTCCCATATTAGGGAAGTTTTCAACTGTAATCTCTTGAAATATTTTCTCAGTCCCTTTCTTTTTCTCTTCTTCTTCTGGGACCCCTAGAATTCGAATGTTGGTGCGTATAATGTTGTCCCAGAGGTCTCTGAGATTGTCCTCACTTCTTTTCATTCTTTTTTCTTTATTCTCTTCTGCAGTCGTTATTTCCACTATTTTATCTTCCAGGTCACTTGCCCATTCTTCTGCCTCAGTTATTCTGCTATTCATCCCTTCTAGAGTATTTTAAATTTCATTTATTGTGTTTTTCATCGTTGCTTGTTTCCTCTTTCATTCTTCTACGTCCTTGGTAAATGTTTCTTGCATCTTGCCTATTCCATTTCCAAGATTTTGGATCATCGTTACTATCATTATTCTGAATTCTTTTTCAGGTAGACTGCCTATTTCCTCTTCATTTGTTAGGTCTGGTGTGTTTTTACCTTGCTCCTTCATCTGCTGTGTGTTTTTCTGTCTTCTCATTTTGCTTATCTGACTGTGTTTGGGGTCTCCTTTTCACAGGCTGCAGGTTCGTAGTTCCTGTTGTTTTTGGTATCTGTCCCCAGTGGCTAAGGTTGGTTCAGTGGGTTGTGTAGGCTTCCTGGTGGAGGGGACTAGTGCCTGTGTTCTGGTGGATGAGTCTGGGTCTTGTCATTCTGGTGGCCACCTCCACGTCTGGTGGTGTGTTTTGGGGTGTCTGTGGCCTTATTATGATTTTTCGCAGCCTCTATGCTAATGGATGGGGCTGTGTTCCTTTCTTGCTAGTTGTTTGGCATACCGTGTTCAGCACTGTACCTTGCTTGTCGTTGAGTGAAGCTAGGTCTTGGTGTTGAGACGGAGATTTCTGAGAGATTTTTGCCGTTTGGTATTACGTGGAGCTGGGGAGGTCTCTTGTGGACCAGTGTCCTGAAGGTGGCCCTCCCACATCAGAGGCACATCCCTGATGCCTGGCTGGAGCACCGAGAGCCTTTCATCCACACGGCTCAGAACAAAAGGGAGAAATAATAGAAAGAAATAAATAAAGAGGATAAAATAAAATAAAATAAGAGAAAATAAAATAACGTTAGTATAACAAAATTAAGAAAAAAATTATTAATAAAAAATTTATTAATAAAAAATTATTAATTTTTTAAAATAAATTTTTAAATTTTTTAAACTAAAGAATACGAAAAAAATTATTTAAAAAATTTATTAATAAAAAAGATTTTTAATTGTTTAAAATAAAAAATAAGAAAAACATTATTATGAAATTATGTGGGGAAAATTTTTTTAATTCTTTAAATCAAAAAATAAAAAAACTTCTTAAGAAAAAACGTATTTAATTTTCTTAAATAAAAATAAGAAAAAAATTATTAAGAAAAAATTATGAAAAAAAAATTTTTAAGTTCAAACAAAGAAACAAAAAAAAACCCCAAAATAACAGATGGACCGAACCCTACGACAAATGGTGAAAGCAAAGCTATACAGACAAAATCTCACATAAAAGCATATACATATACACTCACAAAAAGAGGAAAAGGAGAAAAAATAATATATCCTGCTCCCAAAGTCCACCTCCTCAATTTCAGATGATTCGTTGTCTATTCAGCTATTCAACAGATGCAGGTACATCAAGTTGTTTGTGGAGCTTTAATGCACTTCTGAGGCTGCTGGGAGAAATTTCCCTTTCTCTTTTTTGTTCACACTGCTCCTCGGTTTCAGCTTTGGATTGTGGACCCAACTCTGCGTGTAGGTCGACTGAGGGCATCTGTTCTTCGCTCACACAGGACGGGGTTAAAGGAGCAGCTGACTCGGGGGCTCTGGCTCACGCAGGCCGGGGGGATGGAGGGGTACGGATGCGGGGCGAGCTTCCGGCAGCAGAAGCAGGTGTGACTTTGCAGCAGCCTGAGGTGCGCCATGTTTTCCGCCGAGGAAGTTGTCCCTGGATCACAGGTCCCTGGCAGTGGGAGGTTGCACAGGCTCCCGGGAGGGGCCGTGTGGATAGTGACCTGTGCTCGCACACAGGTTTCTTGGTGGCGGCAGCAGCAGCCTTAGTGTCTCATGCCCGTCTCTGGGGTCCGCGTTGATTGCCGTGGCTTGCGCCCGTCTCTGGAGTTCGTTTAGGGGGCGCTCTCAATCCCCTCTCCTCATGCACCAGGAAACAAAGAGGCAAGAAAAAGGCTCTTGCCTGTTTGGCAGCTCCAGACCTTTTCCCGGACTCCCTCCTGGCTAGCTGTGGTGCACTAGCCCCCTTCAGGCTGCATTTACACCGCCAACACCAGCCCTTTCTTTGGGATCTGACCGAGGCCCAAGCCTCTGTTCCCAGCCCCCGCCTGCTCTGGCGGGTGAGCAGACAAGCCTCTCGGGCTGTTATGTGCTGCTCACCACTGGTCCTCTGTGTGGGTATATCTCCGCTTTACCCTCTGCACCCCTTTGGCGGCGCTCCCCTCCGTGGCTCTGAAGCTTCCCCCCTCTGCCACCTGCAGTGTCCGCCCTCGAAGGGGCTTCCTAATGTGTGGAAACATTTCCTCCTTCACAGCTCCCTCCCACTGGTGCAGGTCCCGTCCTTATTCTTTTGTACTTGATACTGCTTTTTTCTTTTGCCCTACCCTGGTACGTGGGGAGTTTCTTGCCTTTTGGGAGGTCTGACGTCTTCTGCCAGCTTTCAATGGGTGTTCCATTGGAGCAGTTCCCCGTGTAGATGTATTTCTGATGTATCTGTTGGGAGGAAGGTTATCTCTGCGTCTTACTCTTACGCCCTCTTGCCCAGACCCCTCCCTTTTTTTCTTGATGAGTCTGGCTAATGGTTTATCAATTTTGTTTATCTTCTCAAGGAACCAGCTTTTAGTTTTATTGATCTTTGCTATTGTTTCCTTCATTTCTTTTTCATTTATTTCTGATCTGATCTTTATGATTGTTTTCCTTCTGCTATCTTTGGGGTATTTTTGTTCTTCTTTGTCTTATTGCTTTAGGTGCAAGGTTAGGTTGTTTATTCGAGATGTTTCCTGTTTTCTGAGGTAGGCTTGTATTGCTATAAACTTGCCTCTTAGAACTGCTTTTGCTTCATCCCACAGGTTTTGGGTCGTCGTGTCTCCATTGTCATTTGTTTCTAGGTATTTTTTGATTTCCCCTTTGGTTTCTTCAGTGATCACTTGGTTATTAACTAGTGTATTAAGTAGTGTATCATTTTGGAAGATCTGTCCATTGGTGAAAGTGGGGTGTTAAAGTCCCCTACTATGATTATGTTACTGTCGATTTCCTCTTTTATGGATGTTAGTATTTGCCTTATGTATTGAAGTGCTTTTATGTTGGGTTCATAAATATTTAGAATTGTTCTACCTTCTTCTTGGATCGATACCTTGATTATCATATGTTGTCCTTCTTTGTCTCTTGTAATAGTCTTTATTTTAAAGTCAATTTTGTCTGATATGAGAATTGCTACTCCAGCTTTCTTTTGATTTCCATTTGCATGGAATATCTTTTTCCGTCCACTCACTTTCAGTCTGTATGTGTCCCTAGGTCTGAAGTGGGTCACTTGTAGACAGCATATATACGGGTATTGTTTTTATACCCATTCAGCCAGTCTGTGTCTTTTTGTGGGAGAATTTAATTCATTTACATTTCAGGTAATTATCGATATGTTGGTGCCTATTCCCATTTTCTTAAATGTTTTGGGTTTGTTATTGTAGGTGTTTTCCTTCTCTTGTGTTTCTTGCCTAGAGAAGTTCCTTTAGCATTTGTTGTAAAGCTGGTTGTGTGGTGGTGAACTCTCTCAGCTTTTGCTTGTCCGTAAAGGTTTTAATTTCTCCATCAAATCTGAATGAGATCCTTGCTGGGTAGAGTCATCTTGGTTGTAGGTTTTTCTCCTTCATCACTTTAAGTTTATGCTGCTACTCCCTTCTGGCTTGCAGAGTTTCTCCTGGAAGAACAGCTGTTAACCTTTTGGGATTCCATTGTGTGCTATTTGCTCTTTTTCCCTTGCTGCTTTTAATATATTTTCTTTATATTTAATTTTTGATAATTTGATTAATATGTGTCTTGGCGTGTTTCTTCTTGGATTTATCCTGTATGGGACTCTCTGTGCCTCCAGGACTTGACTAATTATTTCCTTTCCCATATTAGGGAAGTTTTCAACTATAATCACTTCAAATATTTTCTCAGTCCCTTTCTTTTTCTCTTCTTCTTCTGGGACCCCTATAATTCGAATGTTGGTGCGTTTAATGTTGTCCCAGAAGTCTCTGAGACTGTCCTCAGTCCTTTTCATTCTTTTTTCTTTATTCTCTTCTGCAGTCGTTATTTCCACTATTTTACCTTCCAGGTCACTTACCCTTTCTTCTGCCTCAGTTATTCTGCTATTGATCCCTTCTAGAGTATTTTAAATTTCATTTATTGTGTTTTTCATCGTTATTTGGTTCCTCTTTCGTTCTTCTACGTCCTTATTAAATGTTTCTTGCATTTTGCCTATTCCATGTCCAAGATTTTGGATCATCGTTACTATCATTATTCTGAATTCTTTTTCAGGTCGACTGCCTATTTCCTCTTCATTTGTTAGGTCTGGTGTGTTTTTACCTTGCTCCTTCATCTGCTGTGTGTTTTTCAGTCTTCTCATTTTGCTTATCTGACTGTGTTTGGGGTCTCCTTTTCACAGGCTGCAGGTTCGTAATTCCTGTTGGTTTTGGTATCCGTCCCCAGTGGCTAAGGTTGTTTCAGTGGGCTGTGTAGGCTTCCTCGTGGAGGGGAGTAGTGCCTGTGTTCTGGTGGATGAGGCTGGATCTTTTATTTCTGGTGGGCACGTTCACATCTGTTGGTGTGTTTTGGGGTGTCTGTCGTCTTATTATGATTTTTGGCAGCCCCTCTGTCAATGGATGGGGCTGTGTTCCTGTCTTGCTAGTTGTTTGGCATAGGGTTTCCAGCACTGTAGCTTGCTGGTCATTGAGTGAAGCTGGGTCATGGTGCTGAGACGGAGATCTCTGAGAGATTTTCGCCGTTTGGCATTATGTGGAGCTGGGGAGGTCTCTTGTGGTCCAGTGTCCTGAAGGTGTCCCTCCCACATCAGAGTCACATCCCTGATGCCTGGCCTGAGTACCGAGGTCCTTTCATCCACAGGGCTCAGAACAAAAGGGAAAAAAATGGAAAGAAAGTAGTAAACAGGATAAAATAAAATAAAATAAAATAAAGTAAGAGAAAAGAAAATAAAGTTATTATACTAAAAAATAAGAATAAATTATTAAGGAAAAATTTATTAATAAAAAAATTATTAATTTTTGAAAATAAATTTTTTAATTTTTTAAACGAAAAAATAAGAAAAAATTATTATAAAAATTATTATAAAATAATAAATAATAAATAATAATACATCAGTGGCACCAGCTGGCGCTGGCTTGTTGCGGTAGAACGAGCGCCTAGATATTTCTGCCCCAGCATGAGCCGAAGCTGCCCTCCGCCTCTTTAGGAGACTCTCCAAGACCAGCAGAATCTAATGATAACATATTGGACAAAGGATTAACCAAGATGGGCAGTAGAAGGACGTGCTCTCACCCCCTCTTGCGAGAGCACCAGAATCACAACTGGCTCCTGGACAATCACTGACAGGAAGACCCTGGACTTCACCAAGGAGGATACCCCACGTCCAAGGACAGAGGAGAAGCCACAGTGAGACGGTAGGAGGGGCGCAATCAGAGTAAAATCAAATCCCATAACTGCTGGGTGGGTGACTCACAGACTGGTGAACACTTATACCACAGAAGTCCACCCACTGGAGTGAAGGTTCTGAGCCCCACGTCAGGCTTCCCAACCTTAGGGTCCTGCAATGGGAGGAGGAATTCCTAGAGAATCAGACTTTGAAGCCTAGTGGGAATTGATTGCAGGACTTCTACAGGACTGGGGGAAACAGAGACCCCACTCTTGGAGGGCACACACAAAGTAGTGTGCGCATCAGGACCCAGGGGAAGAAGCAGTGACCCTGGGGGAGACTGAACTAGACCTACCTGCTGGTGTTGGGGGGTCTCCTGCAGAGGCGGGGGGTGTCTCTGTTTCACCATGGGGACAAGGACACTGGCAGCGGAGGTTCTGGGATGTGCTCCTTGGCATGAGCCCTCCCAGAGTCTGCCATTAACCCCACCAAAGAGCCCAGGTAGGCTCCAGTGTTGGGTTGCCTCAGACAAAACAACCAACAGGGAGGGAACCCAGCCCCACCCATCAACAGTCAAGTGGATAATAGTTTTACTGAGCTCTGACCGCCACAGCAACAGTCAGCTCTATCCACCACCAGAGCCTCCCAACAAGCCTCTTAGATAGCCTCAACCACCAGAGGGCAAACAGCAGAAGCAAGAAAAACTACAATCCTGCAGCCTGTGGACCAAGAACCACAGTTACAGAAATATAGACAGATGAAAAGGCAGAGGGCTATGTACCAGATGAAGAAACAAGAAAAAAACCCCAGAAAAACAACTAAATGAAGTGGAGATAGGCAACCTTCCAGGAAAAGAATTCAGAATAATGATAGTGAAGATGATCCAGGACCTCGGAATAAGAATGGAGGCAAAGATTGAGAAGATGCAAGAAATGATTAACAAAGACCTAGAAGAATTAAAGAACAAACAAACAGAGATGCCCAATACAATAACTGAAATGAAAACTACACTAGAAGGAATCAATAGCAGAATAACTGAGGCAGAAGAACGGATAAGTGACCTGGAAGACAGAATGGTGGAATTCACTGCCATGGAACAGAATAAACAAAAAAGAATGAAAAGAAATGAAGACAGCCTAAGAGACCTCTGGGACAACATTAAATGCAACAATATTCGCATTATAGGGGTCCCAGAAGGAAAAGAGAGAGAGAAAGGAACAGAGAAAATATTTGAAGAGATTATAGTCGAAAACTTCCCTAACATGGGAAAGGAAATAGCCACCCAAGTCCAGGAAGCACAGAGAGTCCCATACAGGATAAACCCAAGGAGAAACACGCCGAGACACATAGTAATCAAAGTGGCAAAAATTAAAGACAAAGAAAAATTATTGAAAGCAGCAAGGGAAAAACGACAAATAACATACAAGGGAACTCCCATAAGGTTAACAGCTGATTTCTCAGCAGAAACTCTACAAGCCAGAAGGGAGTGGCAGGATATACTTAAAGTGATGAAAGGGAAGAACCTACAACCAAGATTACTCTACCCAGCAAGGATCTCATTTAGATTTGATGGAGAAATCAAAAGCTTTACAGACAAGCAAAAGCTACGAGTATTCAGCACCACCAAACCAGCTCTACAACAAATGCTAAAGAACTTCTCTAAGTGGGAAACACAAGAGAAGAAAAGGACCTACAAAAACAAAGCCAAAACAATTAAGAAAATGGTCATAGGAACATACATATCGATAATTACCTTAAACGTGAATGGATTAAATGCCCCAACCAAAAGACATAGACTGGCTGAATGGATACAAAAACAAGGCCCATATATATGCTGTCTACAAAAGACCCACTTTAGACCTACGGACACATACAGACTGAAAGTAAGGGGATGGAAAAAGATATTCCATGCAAATGGAAATCAAAAGAAAGCTGGAGTAGCTATACTCATATCAGATAAAATAGACTTTAAAATAAAGAATGTTACAAGAGACAAGGAAGGACACTACATAATGATCAAGGGATCAATCCTAGAAGAAGATATAAAAATTATAATACATATGCACCCAACATAGGAGCACCTCAATACATAAGGCAACTGCTAACAGCTATAAAAGAGGAAATTGACAGTAACACAATAATAGTGGGGGACTTTAACACCTCACTTACACCACTGGACAGATCATCCAAAATGAAAATGAATAAGGAAACAAAAGCTTTAAATGACACAATAGACCAGCTAGATTTAATTGATATATATAGGACATTCCATCCAAAAACAGCAGATTACACGTTCTTCTCAAGTGCGCACGGAACATTGTCCAGGATAGATCACATCTTGGGTCACAAATCAAGCCTCAGTAAATTTAAGAAAATTGAAATCATATCAAGCATCTTTTCGGACCACAACACTATGAGATTAGAAATGAATTACAGGGAAAAAAACGTAAAACAGACAAACATATGGAGGCTAAACAATACGTTACTAAATAACCAAGAGATCACTGAAGAAATCAGAGAGGAAATCAAAAACTACCTAGAGAGAAATGACAATGAAAACACGACGACTCAAAACCTATGGGATGCAGCAAAAGCAGTTCTAAGAGGGACGTATATAGTTATACAAGCCCATCTCAAGAAACAAGAAAAATCTCAAGTAAACAATGTAACCTTACACCTAAAGAAACTAGAGAAAGAAGAACAAACAAAACCCAAAGTTAGCAGAAGGAAAGAAATCATAAAGATCAGAGCAGAAATAAATGAAATAGAAACAAAGAAAACAATAGCAAAGATCAATAAAACTAAAAGTTGGTTCTTTGAGAAGATAAACAAAATTGATAAGCCATTAACCAGACTCATCAAGAAAAAGAGGGAGAGGAATCAAATCAGTAAAATCAGAAATGAAAAAGGAAAAGTTACAACAGACACCGCAGAAATACAAAGCATCCTAAGAGACTACTACAAGCAACTTTATGCCAATAAAATGGACAACCTGGAAGAAATGGACAAATTTTTAGAAAGGTATAACCTTCCAAGACTGAACCAGGAAGAAACAGAAAATATGAACAGACCAATCACAAGTAATGAAATTGAAACTGGGATTAAAAATCTTCCCACAAACAAAAGTCCAGGACCAGATGGCTTCACAGGTGAATTCTATCAAACATTTAGAGAAGAGCTAACACCCATCCTTCTCAAACTCTTCCAAAAATTACGGAGGAAGGAACACTCCCAAACTCATTCTATGAAGCCACCATCACCCTGATACCAAAACCAGACAAAAACACTACAAAAAAAGAAAATTACAGACCAATATCACTGATGAATATAGATGCAAAAATCCTCAAAATACTAGCAAACAGAATCCAACAGCACATTAAAAGGATCATACACCATGATCAAGTGGGATTTAGCCAAGTGATGCAAGGATTCTTCAATATACGCAAATCAATCAATGTGATACACCATATTAACAAATTGAAGAATAAAAACCATATGATCATCTCAATAGATGCAGAAAAAGCGTTTGACAAAATCCAACATCCATTTATGATAAAAACTCTCCAGAAAGTAGGCATAGAGGAAACCTACCTCAACATAATAAAGGCCATATATGACAAACCGACAGCAAACATCATTCTCAATGGTGAAAAATTGAAAGCATTTCCTCTAAGATCAGGAACGAGACAAGGATGTCCACTCTCACCACTATTATTCTACATAGTTCTGGAAGTCCTAGCCATGGCAATCAGAGAAGAAAAAGAAATAAAAGGAATACAAATTGGAAAAGAAGAAGTAAAACTGTCAGTGTTTGCAGATGACATGATACTATACATAGAGAATCCTAAAACTGCCACCAGAAAACTGCTAGAGCTAATGAATGAATATGGTAAAGTTGCAGGATACAAAATGAATGCACAGAAATCTCTTGCATTCCTATACACTAATGATGAAAAATCTGAAAGAGAAATTATGGAAACCCTCCCATTTACCATTGCAACAAAAAGAATAAAATACCTAGGAATAAACCTACCTAGGGAGACAAAAGACCTGTATGCAGAAAACTATAAGACACTGATGAAAGAAATTAAAGATGATACCAACAGATGGAGAGATATACCATGTTCTTGGATTGGAAGAATCAACATTATGAAAATGAGTATACTACCCAAAGCAATATACAAATTCAATGCAATCCCTATCAAATTACCAATGGCATTTTTTTACGGAGCTAGAACAAATCATCTTAAAATTTGTATGGAGTCACAAAAGAACCCGAATAGCCAAAGCAGTCTTGAGGGAAAAAAGTGGAGCTGGAGGAATCAGACTCCCTGACTTCAGACTATACTACAAAGCTACAGTAATCAAGACAATATGGTACTGGCACAAAAACAGAAACATAGATCAATGGAACAAGATAGAAAGCCCAGAGATTAACCCATGCACCTATGGTCAACTAATCTATGACAAAGGAGGCAAAGATATACAATGGAGAAAAGACAGTCTCTTCAATAAGTGGTGCTGGGAAAACTGGACAGCTACATGTAAAAGAATGAAATTAGAATACTCCCTAACACCATACACAAAAATAAACTCAAAATCGTTTAGAGACCTAAATATAAGACAGGACACTAAAAAACTCTTAGAGGAAAACATAGGAAGAACACTCTTTGACATAAATCACAGCAAGATCTTTTTTGATCCACGTCCTAGAGTAATGGAAATAAAAACAAAAATAAACAAGTGGGACCTAATGAAACTTCAAAGCTTTTGCACAGCAAAGGAAACCATAAACAAGACGAAAAGACAACCCTCAAAATGGGAGAAAATATTTGCAAATGAATCAATGGACAAAGAATTAATCTCCAAAATATATAAACAGCTCATTCAGCTCAATATCAAAGAAACAAACACCCCAATCCAAAAATGGGCAGAAGACCTAAACGGACATTTCTCCAAAGAAGACATACAGACGGCCACGAAGCACATGAAAAGATGCTCAACATCACTAATTATTAGAGAAATGCAAATCAAAACTACAATGAGGTATCACCTCACTCCTGTTAGAATGGGCATCATCAGAAAATCTAGAAACAACAAAGGCTGGAGAGGGTGTGGAGAAAAGGGAACCCTCTTGCACTGTTGGTGGGAATGTAAATTGATACACCCACTATGGAGAACAATATGGAGGTTCCTTAGAAAACTAAAAATAGAATTACCATATGACCCAGCAATCCCACTACTGGGCATATACCCAGAGAAAACCGTAATTCAAAAAGACACATGCACCCGAATGTTCATTGCAGCACTATTTACAATAGCCAGGTCATGGAAGCAACCTAAATGCCCATCAACAGACGAATGGATAAAGAAGTTGTGGTACATATATACAATGGAATATTACTCAGCCATAAAAAGGAACGAAATTGAGTCATTTGTTGAGATGTGGATGGATCTAGAGACTGTCATACAGAGTGAAGTAAGTCAGAAAGAGAAAAACAAATATCGTATATTAATGCATGTATGTGGAACCTAGAAAAATGGTACAGATGAGCCGGTTTGCAAGGCAGAAGTTGAGACACAGATGTAGAGAATGGACATATGGACACCAAGGGGGGAAAACTGTGGTGGGGTGGGGATGGTGGTGTGCTGAATTGGGCGTTTGGGATTGACATGTATACACTGATGTGTATAAAATTGATGCCTAATAAGAAACTGCAGTATAAAAAAAAAAAAAAAAACAAAACAACAAATACTAAACTTTCATTGGGTTATTTGTATGGAAATATGTTAATATAAAAGTTTCAGACATTACATGAAATTTCTAAAAATCATATATTTGTATTTGTATGGAAATATGTATGGAAATATGTTAATAAAAATGTTTCACACATTAAAAAAAAAGATATTGGAAAAAAAAAGAAAAAAAAGAAAAAAATTTATTAAGAAAAAATATTTTTATTTGTTTATAATAAAAAATAAGAAAAACATTATTATGAAATTATGTAGAAAAAAATTTTTTTAATTCTTTAAAATAAAAAACACTTCTTAAGAAAAAAAGGAATTTAATTTTTTAAAATAAAAATAAGAAAAAAATTATTTTAAAAAATGTATTATGAAAAAAAATTTTCTTTTTTTTTTTTTGAAGGTCCAAGTAAAAATATTTAATTGTATTGCAACCCCCAATGTCCTGGTTTTTTTTTTTTTTTTTTTAACATCTTTATTGAAGTATAATTGCCTTACAATAGTGTGTTAGCTTCTGCTTTATAACAAAGTGAATCAGTTATACATATACAATATGTTCCCATTGCTCTTCCCTCTTGCATCTCCCTCCCTCCCACCCTCCCCATCCCACCCCTCTAGGTGGTCACAAAGCACCGAGCTGATCTCCCTGTGCTATGCGGCTGCTTCCCACTAGCTATCTATTTTACATTTGGTAGTGTATATATGTTCATGACACTCTCTTACCCTGTCACATCTCACCCCACCCCCTCCCCATATCCTCAAGTCCATTCTCTAGTAGGTCTGTGTCTTTATTCCCGTCTTGCCACTAGGTTCTTCATGGCCTTCTTTTTTTTTTTTTTTTGTTTCCTTAGATTCCGTATATATGTGTTAGCATACTGTATTTGTTTTTCTCTTTCTGACTTACTTCACTCTGTATGACAGACTCTAACTCCATCCACCTCATTACAAATACCTCCATTTCATTTCTTTTTATGGCTGAGTAATATTCCATTGTATATATGTGCCACATCTTCTTTATCCATTCATCTGTCGATGGACATTTAGGTTGCTTCCAGGTCCTGGCTATTGGAAATAGAGCTGCAATGAACATTGTGGTACATGACACTTTTTGACCTATGGTTTTCTAAGGGTATATGCCCAGTAGTGGGATTGCTGGGTCGTATGGTAGTTCTATTTGTAGTTTTTTAAGGAACCTCCATACTGTTCTCCATAGTGGCTGTATCAATTTACATTCCCACCAACAGTGCAAGAGGGTTCCCTTTCCTCCACACCCTCTCCAGCATTTATTGTTTCTAGATTTTTTGATGATGGCCATTCTGACTGGTGTGAGATGATATCTCATTGTAGTTTTGATTTGCATTTCTCTAATGATTAATGATGTTGAGCATTCTTTCATGTGTCTGTAGGCCATCTGTATATCTTCTTTGGAGAAATGTCTATTTAGGTCTTCTCCCCATTTTTGGATTGGGTTGTTCGTTTTTTTGTTATTGAGCTGCATGAGCTGCTTGTAAATCTTGGAGATTAATCCTTTGTCAGTTGCTTCATTTGCAAATATTTTCTTCCATTCTAAGGGTTGTCTTTTGGTCTTGTTTATGGTTTCCTTTGCTGTGCAAAAGCTTTTAAGTTTCATTAAGTCCCATTTGTTTATTTGTGTTCTTATTTCCATTTCTCTGGGAGCTGGGTCAAAAAGAATCTTGCTGTGATGTATGTCATAGAGTGTTCTGCCTATGTTTTCCTCTAAGAGTTTGACAGTGTCTGGCCTTACACTTAGGTCTTTAATCCATTTGGAGTTTATTTTTGTGCATGGTGTCAGGGAGTGTTCTAATTTCATACTTTTACATGTACCTGTCCAATTTTCCCAGCACCACTTATTGAAGAGGCTGTCTTTTCTCCACTGTATATGCTTGCCTCCTTTATCAAAGATAAGGTGACCATATGTGCGTGGGTTTATCTCTGGGCTTTCTATCCTGTTCCATTGATCTATATTTCTGTTTTTGTGCCAGTACCAAACTGTCTTGATTACTGAAGCTTTGTAGTATAGTCTGAAGTCAGGGAGCCTGATTCCCCCAGCTCCATTTTTCGTTCTCAAGATTGCTTTGGCTATTCGGAGTCTTTTGTGTTTCCATACAAATTGTGAAATTTTTTGTTCTAGTTCTGTGAAAAATGCCAGTGGTAGTTTGATAGGGATTGCATTGAATCTGTAGATTGCTTTGGGTAGTAGAGTCATTTTCACAATGTTGATTCTTCCAATCCAGGAACATGGTATATCTCTCCATCTATTTGTATCATCTTTAATTTCTTTCATCAGTGTCTTATAATTTTCTGCATACAGGTCTTTTGTCTCCTTAGGTAGGTTTATTCCTAGATATCTTATTCTTTTTGTTGCAATGGTAAACGGGAGTGTTTTCTTAATTTCACTTTCAGATTTTTCATCATTAGTGTATAGAAATGCAAGCGATTTCTGTGCATTAATTTTGTATCCTGCTACTTTACCAAATTCATTGATTAGCTCTAGGAGTTTTCTGGTAGCCTCTTTAGGATTCTCTATGTATAGTATCATGTCATCTGCAAATAGTGACAGCTTTACTTCTTCTTTTCCGATTTGGATTCCTTTTATTTCTTTGTCTTCTCTGATTGCTGTGGCTAACACTTCCAAAACTATGTTGAATAATAGTGGTGAGAGTGGGCAACCTTGTCTTGTTCCTGATCTTAGTGGAAATGGTTTCAGTTTTTCACCATTGAGGACAATGTTGGCTGTGGGTTTGTCATATATGGCCTTTATTATGTTGAGGAAAGTTCCCTCTATGCCTACTTTCTGCAGGGCTTTTATCATAAATGGGTGTTGAATTTTGTCGAAAGCTTTCTCTGCATCTATTGAGATGATCATATGGTTTTTCTCCTTCAATTTGTTAATATGGTGTATCACATTGATTGATTTGCGTATATTGAAGAATCCTTGCATTCCTGGGATAAACCCCACTTGATCATGGTGTATGATCCTTTTAATGTGCTGTTGGATTCTGTTTGCTAGTATTTTGTTGAGGATTTTTGCATCTATGTTCATCAGTGATATTGGCCTGTAGTTTTCTTTCTTTGTGACATCTTTGTCTGGTTTTGGTATCAGGGTGATGGTGGCCTCGTAGAATGAGTTGGGGAGTGTTCCTCCCTCTGCAATATTTTGGAAGAGTTTGAGAAGAATAGGTGTTAGCTCTTCTCTAAATGTTTGATAGAATTCACCTGTGAAGCCATCTGGTCCTGGGCTTTTGTTTGTTGGAAGGTTTTTAATCACAGTTTCAATTTCAGTGCTTGTGATTGGTCTGTTCATATTTTCTATTTCTTCCTGGTTCAGTCTCGGCAGTTTGTGCATTTCTAAGAATCTGTCCATTTCTTCCAGGTTGTCCATTTTATTGGCATAGAGTTGCTTGTAGTAATCTCTCATGATCTTTTGTATTTCTGCAGTGTCAGTGGTTATTTCTCCTTTTTCATTTCTAATTGTATTGATCTGAGTCTTCTCCCTTTTTCTCTTGATGAGTCTGGCTAATGGATTATCAATTTTGTTTATCTTCTCAAAGAACCAGCTTTTAGTTTTATTGATTTTTGCTATTGTTTCCTTCATTTCTTTTTCATTTATTTCTGACCTGATCTTTATAATTTCTTTCCTTCTGCTGGCTTTGGGGTTTTTTTGTTCTTCTTTCTCTAATTGCTTTAGGTGCAAGGTTAGGTTGTTTATTCGAGATGTTTCCTGTTTCTTGAGGTAGGCTTGTATTGCTATAAACTTCCCTCTTAGCACTGCTTTTGCTGCGTCCCATAGGTTTTGGGTCGTCGTATCTCCATTGTCATTTATTTCTAGGTATTTTTTGATTTCCCCTTTGATTTCTTCAGTAATCACTTCATTATTAAGTAATGTATTGTGTAGCCTCCATGTGTTTGTATTTTTTACAGATCTTTTCCTGTAATTGATATCTAGTCTCATAGCGTTGTGGTCGGAAAAGATACTTGATACGATTTCAATTTTCTTAAATTTACCAAGGTTTGATTTGTGACCCAAGATATGATCTATCCTGGAGAATGTTCCATGAGCACTTGAGAAAAATGTGTATTCTGTTGTTTTTGGGTGGAATGTCCTATAAATATCAATTAAGTCCATCTTGGTTAATGTATCATTTAAAGCTTGTGTTTCCTTATTTATTTTCATTTTGGATGATCTGTCCATTGGTGAAAGTGGGGTGTTAAAGTCCCCTACTATGATTGTGTTGCTGTCGATTTCCCCTTTTATGGCTGTTAGTACTTGCCTTATGTATTGAGGTGCTCCTATGTTGGGTGCATAAATATTTACAATTGTTATACCTTCCTCTTGGATCGATCCCTTGATCATTATATAGTGTCCTTCTTTGTCTCTTGTAATAGTCTTTATTTTAAAGTCTATTTTGTCTGATATGAGAATTGCTACTCCAGCTTTCTTTTGATTTCCATTTGCATGGAATATCTTTTTCCATCCCCTCACTTTCAGTCTGTATGTGTCTCTAGGTCTGAAGTGGGTCTCTTGTAGACAGCATATATATGGGTCTTGTTTTTGTATCCATTCAGCCAGCCTGTGTCTTTTGGTGGGAGCATTTAATCCATTTACATTCAAGGTAATTATCGATATATATGTTCCTATTCCCATTTTCTTAAATGTTTTGGGTTTGTTATTGTAGGTGTTTTCCTTCTCTTGTGTTTCTTGCCTAGAGAAGTTCCTTTAGCATTTGTTGTAAAGCTGGTTTGGTAGTGCTGAACTCTCTCAGCTTTTGCTTGTCTGTAAAGGTTTTAATTTCTCCATCACATTTGAATGAGATCCTTGCTGGGTAGAGTAATCTTGGTTGTAGGTTCTTCTCCTTCATCACTTTAAGTATATCCTGCCACTCCCTTCTGGCTTGCAGAGTTTCTGCTGAAAGATCAGATGTTAACCTTATGGGGATTCCCTTGTGTGTTATTTGTTTTTTTTTCCCTTGCTGACTTTAATATGTTTTCCTTATATTTAATTTTTGACAGTTTGATTAATATGTGTCTTGGCGTGTTTCTCCTTGGGTTTATCCTGTATGGGACTCTCTGTGCTTCCAGGACTTGATTAACTATTTCCTTTCCCATATTAGGGAAGTTTTCAACTATAATCTCTTCAAATATTTTCTCAGTCCCTTTCTTTTTCTCTTCTTCTTCTGGGACCCCTATAATTCGAATGTTGGTGCGTTTAATGCTGTCCCAGAGGTCTCTGAGACTGTCCTCAGTTCTTTTCATTCTTTTTTCTTTATCCTGCTCTGCAGTAGTTATTTCCACCATTTTATCTTCCAGGTCACTTATCCTTTCTTCTGCCTCAGTTATTCTGCTATTGATCCCATCTAGAGTATTTTTAATTTCATTTATTGTGTTTTTCATCATTGCTTGATTCCTCTTTAGTTCTTCTACGTCCTTGTTAAATGCTTCTTGCATTTTGTCTATTCTATTTCCAAGATTTTGGATCATCCTTACTATCATTATTCTGAATTCTTTTTCAGGTAGACTACCTATTTCCTCTTCATTTGTTAAGTCTAGTGTGTTTTGACCCTGCTCCTTCATCTGCTGTGTGTTTTTCTGTCGTCTCATTTTGCTTATCTTACTGTGTTTGGGGTCTCCTTATCACAGGTTGCAGGTTTGTAGTTCCCGTTGTTTTTGATATCTGTCCCCAGTGGCTAAGGTTGGGTCAGTGGGTTGTGTAGGCTTCCTGGTGGAGGGAACTAGTGCCTGAGCTCTGGTGGATGAGGCTGGATCTTGTCTTTCTGGTGGGCACGTCCACGTCTGGTGGTGTATTTTGGGGTGTCTGTGGCCTTATTATGATTTTAGGCAGCCTCTCTGCTAATGGATGAGGCTGTGTTCCTGTCTTGCTAGTTGTTTGGCATAGGGTGTTCAGCACTGTAGCTTGCTGGTCATTGAGTAATGCTGGGTCTTGATGTTGAGATGGAGATCTCTGAGAGATTTTTGCCGTTTGGTATTACGTGGAGCTGGGAGGTCTCTTGTGGACCAGTGTCCTGAAGTTGGCTCTCCCACCTCCGAGGTACGGCCCTGATGCCTGGCTGAAGCACCAAGAGCCTTTCGTCCACACGGCTCAGAGTAAAAGGGAGAAAAAATAGAAAGAAAGGAAGGAAGGAAGGAAGGAAGGAAAGAAAGAAAGAAAGAAAGAAAGAAAGAAAGAAAGAAAGAAAAGAAAGAAAGAAGCTATAATATAGTGAAGTAAAATAAAGCTATTGTAAAGCAAAGCTATACAGACAAAATCTCCCCCAGAAGCATATACATATACACTCACAAAAAAAAAAGGAAAAGGGGAAAAATTAATATATCCTGCTCCCAAAGTCCACCTCCTGAATTTGGGATGATTTGTTGTCTATTCAGGTATTCAACAGATGCAGGCACATCAAGTTGTTTGTGGAGTTTTAATCCACTTCTTCTGAGGCTGCTGGGAGAGATTTCCCCTTCTCTTCTCTGTTTGCACAGCTCCTGGGGATCAGCTTTGGATTTGGACCCGCCTCTGCGTGTAGGTCGCCTGAGGGCATCTGTTCCCCGCCCAGACAGGACGGGGTTAAAGGAGCAGCTGCTTCGGGGGCTCTGGCTCACCCAGGCCGCGGGGAGGGAGGGGTACAGAGGAGGCGGGGCGAGCCTGCGGCGTCAGAGGCCGGCGTGACGTTGCAGCAGCCTGAGGCGCGCAGTGCGTTCTCCCGGGGGATGTTGTCCCTGGATCACGGGACCCTGGCAGTGGCGGGCTGCACGGGCTCCCGGGAGGGGCGGTGTGGAGAGTGACCTGTGCTCGCACACAGGCTTCTTGGAGGCGGCAGCAGCAGCCCCAGCGTCTCACGCCCGTCTCTGGGGTCCGCGCTGATAGCCGCGGCTCGCACCAGTTTCTGGAGTTCGTTTAGGAGGCGCTCTGAATCCCCTCTCCTTGCGCGCCGCGAAACAAAGAGGCAAGAAAAAGTCTCTTGCCTCTTAGGCAGCTGCAGACTTTTTCCCGGTCTCCCTCCCAGACAGCTGTGTTGCGCTAACCCCTTCAGGCTGTGTTCACGCCGCCAACCCCAGTCCTCTCCCGGCGATCCGACCGAAGCCCGAGCCTCCGCTCCCAGCCCCGCCCGCCCCGGCGGCTGAGCAGACAAGCCTCTCGGGCTGGTGAGCGCTGCTCGGCGCCGAGCCTCTGTGCGGGAGTCTCTCCGTTTTTCCCTCTGCGCCCCTGTTGCTACGGGATCCACGCTGTTAGCTGCGGCTCGCGCCCGTCTCTGAAGTTCGTTTAGGCGGCGCTCTGAATCCCCTCTCCTCGCGCACCAGGAAACAGGGAAGAAAAAGTCTCTTGCCTCTTCGGCAGCTGCAGACTTTTTCCCGGACTCCCTCCCGGCTAGCTGTGGTGCACTAACCCCTTCAGGCTGTGTTCACGCCGCCAACCCCAGTCCTCTCCCTGCGACCGAAGCCCGAGCCTCAGCTCCCAGCCCCGCCCGCCCCGGCGGCTGAGCAGACAAGCCTCTCGGGCTGGTGAGTGCTGGTCAGTGCCAAGCCTCCATGCGGGAAGTGCGGGAATCTCTCCGCTTTGCCCTCCGCACCCCTGTGGCTGTGCTCTCCTCCGTGGCTCCGAAGCTTCCCCCCTCTGCCACCCGCAGTCTCTGCCCGCGAAGGGGCTCCTAGTGCGTGGAAATCTTTCCTCCTTCACAGCTCCCTCCCACTGGTGCAGGTGCCGTCCCTATTCTTTTGTCTCTGTTATTTCTTTTTTCTTTTGCCCTACCCAAGTACGGGGGGAGTTTCTTGCCTTTTGGGAGGTCTGACGTTTTCTGCCAGCATTCAGTGGGTGTTCTGTAGGAGCAGTTCCACGTGTAGATGTATTTCTACTGTATCTGTGGGAAGGAAGGTGATCTCCGCGTCTTACTCTTCCGCCATCTTCTCTCCTCCCCCCCAAAAAAAATTTTCTTAATTCAAAACAAAGAAACAAAAAAAACCCCAAAATAACAGATGGACCAAATCCTAGGACAAATGGTGAAAGCAAAGCTATACAGACAAAATCTCACACAGAAGGATACACATATACACTCACAAAAAGAGGAAAAGGGGAAAAAATAATATATCCTGCTCCCAAAGTCCACCTCCTCAATTTGGGATGATTCGTTGTCTATTCAGGTATTCAACAGGTGCAAGTACACCAAGTTGTTTGTGGAGCTTTAATGCACTTCTTCTGAGGCTGCTGGGAGAGATTTCCCTTTCTCTTCTTTGTTCGCACAGCTCCCGGGTTTCAGCTTTCGATTTGGACCCACCTCTGCATGTAGGTCGCCTGAGGGCATCTGTTCTTCGCTCACACAGGACGGGGTTAAAGGAGCAGCTGAGTAGGGGACTCTGGCTCACTCAGGCCTGTGGAAGGGAGGGGTCCGGGCGCTGGGCAAGCTGGCGGCAGCAGAGGCAGGGGTGACGTTGCAGCAGCCTGTGGCGCGCCGTACGTTCTCCCGGGGAAGTTGTCCCTGGATCAAGGGACCCTGGCACTGGGGGTTTGCACAGGCTCCCGGGGGGGCCGTGTGGATAGTGACCTGTGCTCACACACTGGTTTCTTGGTGGCGGCAGCAGCAGCCTTAGCGTCTCATGCCCGTCTCTGGGGTCCGCGGTGATAGCCATGGCTCGCGCCTGTCTCTGGAGCTCATTTAGCGGGCTCTCTGAATCCCCTCTCCTCACGCACCAGGAAACAAAGAGGCAAGAAAAAAGCTCTTGCCTGTTCGGCAGCTCCAGACCTTTTCCAGGACTCCCTCCTGGCTAGCTGTGGTGCACTAGCCCCCTTCAGGCTGTGTTTACGTCGCCAACCCCAGTCCCCTCCCTGGGATCCGACCGAGGCCTGAGCCTCAGCTCCCAGCCCCCGCCCGCCCTGGCGGGTGAGCAGACAAGCCTCTCGGGCTGGTAAGTGCTGCTCAGCACCGGTCCTCTGTGCGGGAATCTCTCCGCTTTGCCCTCTGCACCCCTGTGGCTGCGCTCTCCTCCGTGACTCTGAAGCTTCCCCCCTCTTCCACCTGCAGTGTCCGCCCACAAAGGGGCTTCATAGTGTGTGGAAACTTTCCTCCTTCACAGTTCCCTCCCACTGGTGCAGGTCCCGTCCTTATTCTTTTGTACCTGTTACTTCTTTTTTCTTTTGCCCTACCCAGGTACGTGGGGAGTTTTTTGCCTTTGGGGAGGTCTGACGTATTCTGCCAGTGTTCAGTGGGTGTTCTATAGGAGCAGTTCCCCGTGTAGATATATTTCTGATGGATCTGTGAGGAGGAAGGTGATCTCCATGTCCTACTCTTTCGCCATCTTGCCCAGACCCCTCCCTTTTTTTATTGATGAGTCTGGCTAATGGTTTATCAATTTTATCTTCTCAAAGAGCCAGCTTTTAGTTTTATTGATCTTTGCTATTGTTTCCTTCATTTCTTTTTCATTTGTTTTTGATCTGATCTTTATGATTGCTTTCCTTCTGCTCTCTTGTGGGTATTTTTGTTCTTCTTTGTCTTATTGCTTTAGGTGCAAGGTTAGGTTGTTTATTCGAGATTTTTCCTGTTTCCTGAGTTAGGCTTGTATTGCTATAAACTTCGCTCTTAGAACTGCTTTTGCTTCATCCCACAGGTTTTGGGTCGTCGTGTCTCCATTGTCATTTTTTTTCTAGGTATTTTTTGATTTCCCCTTTGATTTCTTCAGTGATCACTTGGTTATTAACTAGTCTATTAAGTAGTGTATCATTTTGGATGATCTGTCCATTGGTGAAAGTGGGGAGTTAAAGACTCCTACTATGATTGTGTTACTGTCAGTTTCCCCTTTTATGGCTGTTAGTATTTGCCTTATGTATTGAGGTGCTCCTATGTTGGGTGCATAAATATTTACAATTGTTCTACCTTCTTCTTGGATCGATCCCTTGATCATTATATAGTGTCCTTCTTTGTCTCTTGTAATAGTCTTTAATTTAAAGTCAATTTTGTCTGATATGAGAATTGCTACTCCAGCTTTCTTTTGATTTCCATTTGCATGGAATATCTTTTTCCATCCCCTCACTTTCAGTCTGTATGTGTCCCTAGGTCTGAAGTGGGTCTCTTGTAGACAGCATATATACGCGTCTTGTTTTTGTATCCATTCAGCCAGTCTGTGTCTTTTGGTGGGAGCATTTAATCCATTTACATTTCAGGTAATTGTCGATATGTATGTTCCTATTCCCATTTTCTTAAAACTTTTGGGTTTGTTATTGTAGGTGTTTTCCTTCTCTTGTGTTTCTTGCCTAGAGAAGTTCCTTTAGCATTTGTTGTAAAGCTGGTTTGGTGGTGCTGAACTCTCTCTGCTTTTGCTAGTCCGTAAAGTTTTTAATTTCTCCATCAAATCTGAATGAGATCCTTGCTGGGTAGAGTCATCTTGGTTGTAGGTTTTTCTCCTTCATCACTTTCAGTATATGCTGCCACTCCCTTCTGGCTTGCAGAGTTTCTGCTGAAAGAACAGCTGTTAACCTTACGGGGATTCCCTTGTGTGTCATTTGTTGTTTTTCCCTTGCTGTTTTAATATGTTTTCTTTATATTTAATTTTTGATAATTTGATTAATATGTGTCTTGGCATGTTTCTCCTTGGATTTATCCTGTATGGGACTCTCTGTGCTTCCAGAACTTGACTAACTATTTCCTTTCCCATATTAGGGAAGTTTTCAACTATAATCTCTTCAAATATTTTCTCAGTCCCTTTCTTTTTCTCTTCTTCTTCTGGGACCCCTATAATTCGAATGTTGGTGCGTTTAATGTTGTCCCAGAGGTCTCTGAGACTGTCCTCACTTCTTTTCATTCTTTTTTCTTTATTCTCTTCTGCAGTCGTTATTTCCACTATTTTATCTTCCAGGTCACTTGCCCGTTCTTCTGCCTCAGTTTTTCTGCTATTGATCCCTTCTAGAATATTTTAAATTTCATTTATTGTGTTTTTCATCGTTGCTTGGTTCCTCTTTCATTCTTCTAGGTCCTTGTTAAATGTTTCTTGCATTTTGCCTATTCCATGTCCAAGATTTTGGATCATCGTTACTATCATTATTCTGAATTCTTTTTCAGGTAGACTGCCTATTTCCTCTTCATTTGTTAGGTCTGGTGTGTTTTTTTCCTTGCTCCTTCATCTGCTGTGTGTTTTTCTGTCTTCTCATTTTGCTTATCTGACTGTGTTTGGGGTCTCCTTTTCACAGGCTGCAGGTTCGTAGGTCCTGTTGTTTTTGGGATCTGCCCCCAGTGGCTAAGGTTGGTTCAGTGGGTTGTGTAGGCTTCCTGGTGGAGGGGACTAGTGCCTGTGTTCTGGTGGATGAGTCTGCATCTTGTCTTTCTGGTGGGCACGTCCACGTCTGGTGGTGTGTTTTGGGGTGTCTGTGGCCTTATTATGATTTTTGGCAGCCTCTTTGCTAATGGATGGCGCTGTGTTCCTGTCTTGCTAGTTGTTTGGCATAAGGTGTCCAGCACTGTAGCTTGCTGGTCGTTGAGTGAAGCTGGGTCTTGGTTTTGAGACGGAGATCTCTGAGAGATTTTCGCCGTTTGGTATTACGTGGAGCTGGGGAGGTCTCTTGTGGACCAGTGTCCTGAAGTTGGCCCCCCCACATCAGAGGCACATCCCTGATGCCTGGCTGGAGCACCGAGAGTCTTTTATCCACACAGCTCAGAAGAAAAGGGAGAAAAAATAGAAAGAATGAAATAAAGAGGATAAAATAAAATAAAATAAAATAAAATAAAATAAAATAAAGTTAGTATAATAAAAAATAAGAAAAAAATTAAAGAAAAATTTATTAATAAAAAAATTATTATTTTTTAAAATAAATTTTTAAATTTTTTAAAATAAAGAATATGAAAAAATTATTTAAAAAATTTATTAAAAAAAGTTTTTTAATTTTTTAAAATATAAAATAAGTACATAATTATTATGAAAAAATTTATGTAGAAATAAATTATATAATTTTAAAAAAAAAATAAGAAAAAATTAAGAAAATAATAATAAAAAAATTTTATTTTTTAAAATAAAAATAAGAAAGTTATTATTAAGAAAAAATGTATTATGAAAAAAAATTTTAAAGTAAAAAAAACAAAAAGAAACCAAGAAAACGGATGGACAAAATCATAAGACAAATTGTGAAAGCAAAGCTGTACAGACAAAATCTCACACAGAAGCATACACATATACACTCATAAAATGAGGAAAAGGGTAAAAAATAATATATTCTGCTCCCACAGTCCACCTCCTCAATTTGGGATGATTCGTTTTCTATTCAGGTATTCAGCAGATGCAGGTACATCAAGTTGTTTGTGGACCTTTAATCTGCTGCTTCTGAGGCTGCTGGGAGAAATTTCCGTTTTTCTTCTTTGTTCACAAAACTCCCGGTTTTCAGCTTTGGATTTGACCCACCTCTTCGTGTAGGTCGCCTGAAGGCGTGTTCTTCGCTCACACAGGATGGGTTTAATGGAGCAGCTGACTTGGTGGCTTTGGCTCACTCAGGCCTGGGGGAGGGGGGGGTTCGGATGCGGGGCGAGCTTGCAGTGGCCAAGAACAGTGTGATTTTGCAGCAGGCTGAGGTGCACCATGCGTTCTCCCGGGGAAGTTGTCCCTGGATCACTGAACCCTGGTTGTGGCGGACTGCACAGGCTCCCGGGAGGGGCCATGTGGATAGTGACCTGTGCTCGCACACAGGTTTTTTGGTGGCAGCAGCAGCAGCCTTAGCGTCTCATGCCTATCTCTGGGGTCTGCGCTGATAGCCGCAGCTTGCGCCTGTCTCTGGAGCTCGTTTAGGTGGCGTGCTGAATCCCCTCTCCTCGTGCACCAGGAAACAAATAGGCAAGAAAAAGTCTCTTGCCTGTTCGGCCGCTCCAGATCTTTTCCCGGGACTCCCCCCCGTCCACCTGTGGTGCGCTAACCCCTTCAGGCTGTGTTCACGCTGCCATCCCCAGTCCTTTCCCTGTGATCCGATTGAAGCTCGAGCCTCAGCTCCCAGCCCCCGAATGCCCTGGCGGGTGAGCCGACAAGCCTCTCGGGCTGGTGAGTGGTGGTCAACACCGCTCCTCTGTGCAGGAATCTCTCCACTTTGCCCTCTGTACCCCTGTGGCTGCGCTTTCCTCCGTGGCTCTGAAGCTTCCCCCCTCTGCCACCCGCAGTCTCCGCCTGCGAAGGGGCTTCCTAGTGTGTCGAAACCTTTCCTCCTTCACAGCTCCCTCCCACTGGTGCAGGTCCCGCCCCTACTCTTTTTTCTCTGTTATTTCTTTTTTTCTTTTGCCCTACCCAGGTACGTGGGGACTTTCTTGCCTTTTGGGCAGTCTGACGTCTTCTGCCACCATTCAGTGGGTGTTCTATAGGAGCAGTTCCACGTGTAGATGTATTTCTGATGTATCTGTGGGGAGGAAGGTGATCTCTGCCTCTTACTACTCTGCCATCTTGCTCCCAGCCTCGATTTCAGCTTTTTAAGTTTCCACATATGAGTGCATACAGTACATATCATACAGCATTTGTCTTTGTCTGAATTACTTCCCTTAATAAAATGCCCTAATGATACATCCATGTTTCGAAAATAGCAGGATGTCCTTCTTTCTCATGGCTGAATAATATTCCATTATATATGTATCACATCTTCTTTATCCATTCAACTATTGTTGGACACATGGGGTGTTTCCATGTCTTGGTTATTGTGAATAATGCTGCGATAAGCATGAGAATACAGATATTTTTTCCATATATAAGAATGCAAATGGATTGACATTGGATCTGGGCCTGAAAGGATAAGAAGGATTTGGAATACAAAAATGGAATAAATAGCCAGCATCGTTAGGTAATCTACATAAATACAAAGAAGATATGAAACTAGAGGACTCTGAAGTATATGAAAATAGCCACCTCAGGAAAACATTACCAATATAAAAATCAGCTGTGATACTAAGTTGCATTTGACGACTTATTAAATAGAAATTGGGTAGTAAGATTTGCCGGTAGTCTTGTTCTCTGTACCCACATGGATCTGGGATAATTTTCCAGATTGTTATGAACCACGTGGAACATGCTGGAAGCACACAATTCCCCGGGGCCTCCCTGTGTCCAGGCCCCCCCCCCCAAGTCACCTGCCCTCCACCCTCCACCGTGTGCTCCAGGCTTCCCTGCACTTTCAGGGCAGTTCTGTTGGGGCAGCTCCACCAGCTCATGCAAGAATTCAGCGTTGTGTAGTCAGCTTTGCTGTGGGAACTGACAGCCCTAAAAATCTCAGTGGCTTCCACCAACAAACATGTTATATGATGCCTGCATGTTGGTTACAGGTCTCCTGGGATCCAGGATCCAGGCTGAAGGAGAGGCCTCCTCGTGGGCAATGCTATGCTGCTGGGAGAGGGAAAGCTTTGTGTATACCTGGCACTCTGCCCCTGCTCTTCTCATTCTATCAGCAGGTAGTCGTTATGGGGCAGGAAACTGTTCCCACTTGTGGGGATGCTGACCTGACCTGGGAATGGGGAGGAGAGCTGGGAATGATGACAAAGTCCACCACAGCTTGAGGCCACTTTCTCACTGAACGAATCCTCACCCAGTGGTCCCAATTTGAAAGATGTGGCAGAGTTTCTCTCTTGGAATCCTAATTCCTCTCTGATAGATGTTGCTGTTCTCTTGCCAAGTTCCTGTCAAGAGGTCTGAACCTCTGACCCTAAGCCCAGTGACTCCAGCTCCTCCTCCATAGCCTCTCTTCTGGCTGACATCCCCATGCAGACTTCTTGCCTGGAGTGCTGAGCCTTTCAACATCCTAATTGCTTATCCCAGGCTCCAACTGCTTTTGGAGAAACCCTATAAAAGGGTATCAGATCCTCTCCCCAACTCAGCACTCCATCACAGTGTTAGGCTACCACGTATTGATTTCTCTCTGGATAAAGGATGTTCTGCTCAGTAGATTGGACTTCCTCCAGCAGTGACAGCTGGACCACTGCTCTTGTGTCCTCATACCTGCCCCCTCTCAGCTACTGACCGACCGACCTCATCCTCCAGAGGCAACTGATCCATGACAGCTGAGGAATGAATGACGACACACTGCTTTGCTTCTTGACTTGTCAAGGAACTTTCTGACTACTAATTTTGTGTAGCAGGTTTGACTTTTAATCCACATCTTCAGGTGTGTATGAAATAAAACTTGTATATGGCTTTTGGTACCCATGACCTGGAGCTGAAATTGCCAGGTCGTAGGGATGTACTTTTGTTCAAACTTGGCATACTACAAAATAGTTTTCCAATGTGGTGGTGCCAATTTATACTTGCACCAGCAATAGAATGCAGTTCCTGACAGCCTTGAAATAATGATGGGTATGTAGTGTTGTCTCTTGGTTGTTTTAATGTACATTTCCTGCTGACTAATGATGTTGAGCAACTTTTTATATAAACATTGATCATTCAAAAACCTCCCTTTTGAGAAGCGCTTGCTCAAATGTCTTCCCAATTTTTTAAACGAGTCTTTTTCTCACTGATGTGTACAAGCACATTATATAATATAGAGAGGGGGACCTTTCTCTGCTGTGTGTGTCTGACATATTTTCTCCTAGGCTGTGACTTACATTTTCATTATTATTGATGAAATTATTATTATTATTATTGATCACTATTTCAGTGAAGATATGTTCACAATTTTAATGTAATCTGATTCATCAACCTTCTTATATTTTTAAGCTTTTTGTAGAGTGTTTAAGAAACCTTTTCCTACACCAAGATCATTAATATACCCCATTAGAATATATTCTAACATTTTTATTGTTTACCTTTCACATGTAGATTCAAAATCCACATAGCCATTGTTTTGTGTGTGTGTGTATGGTGTGAAGTGAGGATCAATTTTTGTTTTTTTCTTCATGAATCTCCAGTTGGTTCATCACCATGATTAAAAGACCTGTTATTTCTTCATTGCTCTGCAATGCCACATCCATCCCAATTAAAGGTATGTATGACTACTTTTGTACTTTTATTATGTTCTGTTAGTCTGCTTGTCTGTACTTTTGTCCCTACCGTATTATCCTACTTATCATTGCCACTCTTCATATTCAATATTGACTTGTTTATTCATGACCATTTGAATTTCCTGTAAGTTTTACATTTAGCTTACCAAATTTCACAAAGTTAGCTAGCAAACAGTTTGTTACGATTCCATTAAATCAATATATCAATTTTGAAAGAATTGATTTCTTTATAAAATTTCATAGTCAATTCTTCTGATTCATGAACACACACATTTTATAGTTTATAATTTTAAGTGTGGGGGTTCTGCCCATTTGGTTTTTATTGACTTCTTGATATTCTAGTTTTTGATACTGGTTTTAACTGGAATCTATTTAAAATTTTATTTCATAATTATTACTAATTAAAAATACATTTAAGTTTTTTGTATTGACCTTGCTTTTAGCAATTTTGCTAAATATATATCTGTAGATTCTTTGGGGTTTTTTATATATACAATTATGTTCTCTAGAAATAATAAAAGCTTTATTAATACCTCATCCCAAACTTACAGATGATACACATTTTACTTTGGGGATAATTTTAGATTTACAGAAAGGTTGCAAACATAGTATAGACTATTCAGCTTCCCTAAAGTTAACATCTTTTATAACCATGGTACGTTTGTCAACAATATATTGCTGTTAACTAAAATCCAGAGTTTATTCAGATCCCCCAGTTTTTATACTAGCACACTTTTTCTGTTCCCAGAGCCAATCCAGGATGCCCTATTGTGTTCCATCACATGTTTCCTTGATGTCCTTGGTCTAAGACAGTGCCTCAGTCTTTCACTGTCTTCATGACCTTGATAGTTTTGAGGGGTGCTGGCCAGGTATTTAGTAGAATGTTACTCAATCTGGATTTGTCTGTATTTTTTTTTCATGGTTAGATTGGGGTTATGAGGTTTTGGAAAGAATGTCACAGAGGTTAAGTTCCCTCTTCATCACAGCATATCAGGGGCACACACTAGCAACATGACCTACCGTGGGTGATGTGCTTTGACCATTTGGTTAAGGTACTGTTTGCTAGGTTTCTCTGCTGCAGCGGTACTCCTTCTCCCCTTTCAATGCTCTATGCTTTGGACATGAGTCACTGAGTCCAGTCCACACCCAATGTGGAGGACAGGATGGGCATTATGTTCCCTTACTGGAGGAGACAGTAAGTATATTATTTGGAATATTTCTGTAAAGATTTGTCCTTTCTCTCTCTCTATTCTCTGGAATTTTTTTTAATAGTGTTTTTTCTCAAATTTTTGGTGAAATTTATTAGTGATTAAATTTGGACCCGGGTTTTTTTGTGACAAAGCATTCAATTACAGATTCAACTTCATTAATAATTATAAGATTGTGAAGATTTTCAATTTCTTTTGGATTGACTTTAATAAATTATATTTTCTAAGAATTTGTCTGTTTTTCAAAATTTTGAAAAAAGTTGTTAATAATATTTACTAATTATCTATTTTATACCTATGGATAAGGAACTTTGGTGATATTCCAGTTTCATTTCTAATATTTGTTATTTGTGCCTTCTCTCATAAGTATATATATAATATATACTCCATATATAATTATATACTAATATATTTAATTACATATGAATATAAATGTATACTTAACATATATAATTCATATATGCTTAAATATATGCTTAGTTATATTTAATTTTAATTATATATTTATATATGTATGATTTCATATATGTGTACATATAGAGAGAGAGAAAGAGAAAGGAAGAAAGAGAGAGAGAATAGTGTAGCAAACTGCCATTAATTCATCACCCAGCTTCAAAAATTATCAACTCATGTCCAAATGTTTTCTCTGAAATCCCATAAACCTCTTGACATGAACACATATGCCAAATTATTTAAAAATACATTTCAGAGGCCTTTCGGCCACTGAGTGAATTCAAAAGAGAATAACCTTTTTCTATTGGGTTATTTTCCTTCTCATACTGACTTGTAGTCTATTAGGTTCAAGAATAGTGTTTTTTTATTGTTTCTCCCTAAACAGCCTATCTAAAATAACATCCTTCATCCCCTGCAAAGCTCTATGTTCCCTCACATGCTTTATTTACTTCCATAGCACTTACTAAAATCTGAGATTTATAACTACATTTATTCATTTATTTATTATTACCTGCCTCTCCTGTGAGAGAAGGCTATTGTCTGTTTTGTTTCCTACAGTTTCCTCAATAACTAGAACAGTACCTTGCATATGACAGACATTCAATAAGGATTTGTTGGAGGGACTAATTTATTTGTGGCATATTGATATATATTCTGGATATACTAATCTGGATAGATTAAGCCCTTGTCAGTCATATCACATCTATTTAATCTGTGTAAGTTTATGGTGCCTTTTGGTGTGCAGGTGTGTTTAATTTTAATGTTGTCAAGTTAATAAATATTTTCTTTTATGATTGTGTACTTTAATAAAGCTGTCGCTATCCTGAAAATATAAAAATATTATTCTATATATTCTTTTAAGAATATATTGCATTTTGCTTTTCACATTTAGGCTTTCTTACCTGAAACATTTTTATAAATGGTATCTTGACAGAAATCCATGTTTTTTTTCTGAATGGGTAGTGTTGATCAATTTGTTCAATGTTTTATCTTTTATCTGGTGATCTGTGATGCCATTTCTTCACACTTAATGCTTGATTCTCTTTTAGTCTATTTTCTGTCTCTATGCCATTGCCACGCTTTAAATTTCCATAGCTTCATAATTAGTTTTGATAGGTTTGACCTAGTGAGTGTCCACTTACTCCACAGAGTGGACAAGCATGGCTATGGGTGGCTGACTTTGCAGTAACAAGACGGTGAGGTTGTGCCTACTTCCTGTGCCTGGTACCCACAAAAATGGGATTATCTGCCTAAAGGATCTTCCATGGGAGCAGAGTGGATAGAGGGACTTACAGCTAGGCTACTCGGGATCCTCCAGAATTTAGATGTCAAGGTGGCACATAATTTTATGCCTTACACCAGACATCTTTTGTTTACATTTATTACATTTACCAACATATTCAGATTTACTACAGTCAATTTGTTGTATGCTATATAATTACCCTAACTTTTCTGTTTTTGTGTTTTTTTAATGTCTTTTGCCAGATAACTATAGATTCTATTTGTCTATTTTTAAAATTCCCTTCTAGGATTTAATAGATATAACTATTGTCCCAGTTGACAAATATATTATCACTCTAATTACTTGCCCATTTCTTTTTGTAATTCTGACTATATATAGTTGATATTATATTATTAAGTATTGACAAGCTTAACATTGCCTGTTTCATTTCTTTTTTAACTGATTTTTTAAAATATATTTATTGGAGTATAATTACTTTACAATGGTGTCTTAGTTTATGCTTTATAACAAAGTGAATCAGCTATACATATACATATATCCCCGTATCTCCTCCCTCTTGTGTCTCCCTCCCACCCTCCTTATGCCACCCCTCTATGTGGTCACATATCACCAAGCTGATCTCCCTGTGCTAGGTGGCTGCTTCCCACTAGCTATCTATTTTACATTTGGTAGTGTATATATGTCCATGCCATTCTCTAACTTCGTCCCAGCTTACCCTTACCACTCGCTGTGTCCTCAAGTCCATTCTCTACATCTGCATCTTTATTCCTGTCCTGCCCCTAGGTTTCTCAGAACCACTTTTTTTTTTTTAGATTCCATATATATGTGTTAGCATATGGTAATTGTTTTTCTCTTTCTGACTTACTTTACTCTGTATGACAGACTCTAGGTCCATCTACCTCACTACAAATAGCTCTATTTCATTTCTTTTTGTGGCTGAGTAATATTCCATTGTATACATGTGCCATATCTTCTTTATCCATTCATCTGTTGATGGACACTTAGGTTGCTTCCACGTCCTGGCTATTGTAAATAGAGCTGCAATGAACATTTTGGTACATAACTCTTTTCGAATTATGGTTTTCTCAGGGTATATGCCCAGTAGTGGGATTGCTGGGTCATATGGTGGTTCTGTTTTTAGTTTTTTAAGGAATCGCCATACTGTTCTCCATAGTGGCTGTATCAATTTACATTTCCACCAACAGTGCAATAGGGTCCCATTGGCTCCACACCCTCTCCAGCATTTATTGTTTGTAGATTTTTTGATGATGACCATTCTGACTGGTGTGAGGTGATACCTCATTGTAGTTTTGATTTGCATTTCTCTAATGATTACTGATGTTAAGCAGCCTTTCAAGTGTTTGTTGGCGATCTGTGTATCTTCTTTGGAGAAATGTCTATTTAGGTCTTCTGCCCATTTTCGGATTGGGTTGTTTGTTTTTTTGATATTGAGCTGCATGAGCTGCTTGTAAATTTTGGAGATTAATCCTTTGTCAGTTGTTTCATTTGCAACTATTTTCTCCCATTCTGAGGGTTGTCTTTTTGTCTTGTTTATGTTTTCCTTTGCTGTGCAAAAGCTTTTAAGTTTCATTAGGTCCCATTTGTTTATCTTCGGAACGTTGTGCTTTTCTAAGTATTTATCCATTTCTTCCAGGTTTTGCGTTTTATTGGCATATAGTTGCTTGCAGTAATCTCTCATGATCCTTTGTATTTCTGTAGTGTCAGTTGTTACTTCTCCTTTTTCATTTCTAATTCTATTGACTTGAGTCTTCTCCCTTTTTTTTCACAGACACACACTGCATTTTATTATTACAAGAGATAAATAAACTGACACCAAGCATTGTAAACGGATGACCACAACAAAAGCAACAATGATTGCAATTACCAAACACGAAACACACTCACACTATGTCATAATATTGACATTCAGTCCAGTAATCCTCCACTGTAATACCTCCTTTACTTTGCAGTGAAAATTGATTTGTATATATTTTACCTCTGAGTCCTTGTGGGATTTTTTTTTTATTCAAACAGAAAGTCACAAAAATTATAGTCATCCTCATCAGTTTACCCAGTCCCATGTAATTAATATTTTTTTATCTTAATCTTTTGTTAGCACTTTTATGAATTCATCAGTTTTCCATCAGAGTTCTGAAAATGCTTATTCATTCATTTCAGCAGTATGGTCAGTTACCAGAAACCTTCTTTTCCATGAATTCCTTGAAGATGAAACCCTTTTATAGGAACATTTTTGCAAAAGCATCAGAGCACACCCAGAACTGTCTGTAAATGACAGAAGACTTAAAAATGACCACGGTTAAAGATTTGATGAAAGTTCCTAATAATGCAATTGACAAGGAAATTTAGTTATTTCTGAGATATACATTTTAAAGTAATAACTAGAATTATGACTTATAACATTATACCAGAATATATAAGATTTTTAGAAATTTCATGTAATGTCTGAAACATTTATATTAACATATTTCCATACAAATAACCCAAAGAAAGTTGAGTATTAGCTGTTTTTTGTTTGTTTGTTTGTTTATACTGCAGGTTCTTATTAGTCATCAATTTTATACACATCAGTGTGTACATGTCCATCCCAATCGCCCAATTCAGCACACCACCATCCCCACCCCACCGTGGTTTTCCCCCCTTGGTGTCCATACGTTTGTTCTCTACATCTGTGTCTCAACTTCTGCCTTGCAAACCGGCTCATCTGTACCATTTTTCTAGGTTCCACATACACGCGTTAATATACGATATTTGTTTTTCTCCTTCTGACTTACTTCACTCTGTATGACAGTCTCTAGATCCATCCACGTCTCAACAAATGACTCAATTTCGTTCCTTTTTATGGCTGAGTAATATTCCATTGTATATATGTACCACCTCTTCTTTATCCATTTGTCTGTCGATAGGCATTTAGGTTGCTTCCCTGACCTGGCTATTGTAAATAGTGCTGCAATGAACATTGGGGTGCATGTGTCTTTTTGAATTATGGTTTTCTCCAGGCCTATGCCCAGTAGTGGGATTGCTGGATCATATGGTAATTCTATTTTTAGTTTTTTGTTTTTTTTTTTAAAGTATTTATTTATTTCTTTATGGCTGTGTTGGGTGGGTCTTCGTTTCTGTGCGAGGGCTTTCTCTAGTTGTGGCAAGTGGGGGCCACTCTTCATCGCGGTGCGCGGGCCTCTCACTATCGCGGCCTCTCTTGTTGCGGAGCACAGGCTCCAGACGCGCAGGCTCAGTAATTGTGGCTCACGGGCCTACTTGCTCCACGGCATGTGGGATCTTCCCAGACCAGGGCTCGAACCCGTGTCCCCTGCATTGGCAGGCAGATTCTCAACCACTGCGCCACCAGGGAAGCCCTATTTTTAGTTTTTTTAAGGAACCTCCATACTGTTCTCCATAGTGGCTGTATCAATATACATTCCCACCAACATTGCAAGCGGGTTCCCTTTTCTCCACATCCTCTCCAGCATTTGTTGTTTGTAGATATTCTGATGATGCCCATTCTAACTGGCGTGAGGTGATAACTCATTGTAGTTTTGATTTGCATTTCTCTAATAATAAGTGATGTTGAGCAACTTTTCATGTGCTTCTTGACCATTTTTTGTCTTCTTTAGAGACATGTCTATTTAGGTCTTCTGCCCATTTTTGGATTGGGTTGTTTGTTTTTTTTAATATTGAGCTGCATGAGCTGTTTATATATTTTGGAGATTAATCCTTTGTCCGTTGATTCGTTTGCAAATATTTTCTCCCATTCGGAGGGTTCTCTTTTCATCTTCTTTATGGTTTCCTTTGCTGTGCAAAAGCTTTGAAGTTTCATTAGGTCCCATTTGTTTATTTTTGTTTTATATCCATTACTCTAGGAGGTGGATCAAAAAAGATCTTGCTGTGATTTACGTCAAAGAGTCTTCTTCCTATGTTTTCCTCTAAGAGTTTTATAGTGTCCGGTCTTACATTTAGGTCTTGATTCCATTTTGAGTTTATTTTTGTGTATGGTGTTAGGGAGTGTTCTAATTTCATTCTTTTACATGTAGCTGTCCAGTTTTCCCAGCGCCACTTATTGAAGAGGCTGTCTTTCTCCATTGTATATCTTTGCCTCCTTTGTCATAGTTTAGTTGACCATAGGTGCGTGGGTTTATCTCTGGGCTTTCTATCTTGTTCCATTGATCTATGTTTCTGTTTTTGTGCCAGTACCATATTATTTTGATTACTGTAGCTTTGTAGTATAGTCTGAAGTCAGGGAGTCTGATTGCTCCAGCTCCGTTTTTTTCCCTCAAGACTGCTTTGGCTATTCGGGGTCTTTTGTGTCTCCATACAAATTTTAAGATGATTTGTTCTAGTTCCGTAAAAAATGCCATTGGTAATTTGACGGGGATTGCATTGAATCTGTAGATTGCTTTGGGTTGTATAGCCATTTTCACAATATTGATTCTTCCAATCCAAGAACATGGTATATCTCTCTATCTGTTGTTATGATCTTTAATTTCTTTCATCAGTGTCTTATAGTTTTCTGCATACAGGTCTTTTGTCTCCCTAGGTAGGTTTATTCCTAGGTATTTTTTTCTTTTTGTTGCAGTGGTAAAAGGGAGTGTTTCCATAATTTCTCTTTCAGATTTTTCATCATTAGTGTATAGGAATGCAAGAGATTTCTGTGCATTAATTTTGTATCCTGCAACTTTACCAAGTTCATTGATTAACTCTAGTAGTTTTTTGGAGGCATTTTTAGGATTCTCTATGTATAGTACCATGTCATCTGCATCTGCAAACAGTGACAGTTTTACTTCTTCTTTTCCAATTTGAATTCCTTTTATTTCTTTTTCTTCTCTGATTGCCGTGGCTAGAACTTCCAAAACTATGTTGAATAATAGTGATGAGAGTGGGCATCCTTGTCTCATTCCTGATCTTAGAGGAAATGCTTTCAGTTTTTCACCATTGAGAATGATGTTTGCTGTGGATTTGTCATATATGGCCTTTATTATGTTGAGGTAGGTTCCTTCTATGCCCACTTTCTGGAGAGTTTTTATCATAAATGGGTGTTGAATTTTGTCAAAAGCTTTTTCTGCTTCTATTGAGATGATCATATGGTTGTTATTCTGCAATTTGTTAATTAGGTGTATCACATTGATTGATTTGCATATATTGAAGAATCCTTGCATCCCTGGAATAAATTCCACTTGATCATGGTGTATGATCCTTTTAATGTGTTGTTGGATTCTGTTTGCTAGTATTCTGTTGAGGATTTTTGCATCTATATTCATCAGTGATATTGGTCTGTAATTTTCTCTTTTTGTAGTATCTTTGTCTAGTTTTGGTGTCAGGGTGATGGTGACCTCATAGAATGAGTTTGGGTGTGTTCCTTCCTCTGCAATTTTTTGGAAGAATTTGAGAAGGATGGGTGTTAGCTCTTCTCTAAATATTTGGTAGAATTCACCTGTGAAGATATCTGGTCCCGGACTTTTGTTTGTTGGAAGATTTTTAACCCCAGTTTCAATTTCATTACTTGTGATTGGTCTGTTCATATTTTCTGTTTCTTCCTGGTTCAGTCTTGGAAGTTTATACCTTTCTAAGAATTTGTCCATTTCTTCCAGGTTGTCCATTTTATTGGCATAGAGTTGCTTGTAGTAGTCTCTTAGGATGCTTTGTATTTCTGCGGTGTCTGTTGTAACTTTTCCTTTTTCATTTCTAATTTATTGATTTGAGTCCTTTCCCTCTTTTTCTTGATGAGTCTGGCTAACGGTTTATCAATTTTGTTTAACTTCTCAAAGAACTAGCTTTTAGTTATATTGGTCCTTGCTATTGTTTTCTTTGTTTCTATTTCATTTATTTCTGCTCTGATCTTTATGATTTCTTTAGTTCTGCTAACTTTGGGTTTTTTTTTTTTTTCTTCTTTCTCTAATTCCTTTAGGTGCAAGGTTAGATTGTTCACTTGAGATTTTTCTTGTTTCTTGAGGCAGGCTTGTATAGTTATAAACTGCCCTCTTAGAACTGCTTTTGCTGCATCCCTTTGGTTTTGGATCATCGTGTTTTCATTGTCATTTGTCTCTAGGTATTTTTTGGTTTCCTCCTTGATTTCTTCAGTGATCTCTTGGATATTTAGTTACGTAGTGTTTAGTCTCCACGTGTTTGTGTTTTTTACGTTTTTTTCTCTGTAATTGATGACTAATCTCATAGCGTTGTGGTCAGAAGAGATGCTTGATATGATTTCAATTTTCTTAAATTTACTGAGGCTTGATTTGTGACCCAAGATGTGATCTATCCTGGAGAATGTTCCATGCGCACTTGAGAAGAAAGTGTAATCTGCTGTTTTTGGATGGAATATCCTATAAATATCAGTTAAATCTATCTGGTCTGTTGTGTCATTTAAAGCTTCTGTTTCCTTATTTATTTTCATTTTGGATGATCAGTCCATTGGTGTAAGTGAGGTGTTAAAGTCCCCCACTATTATTGTTTTACTGTTGATTTCCTCTTTTATAGCTGTTAGCAGTTGCCTTATGTATTGTGGTGCTCCTATGGTGGGTGCATATATATTTATAATTGTTATATCTTCTTCTTCGATTGATCCCTTGATCATTATGTAGTGTGTTCCTTGTCTCTTGTAACATTCTTTATTTTGAAGTCTATTTTATCTGATATGAGTATAGCTACTCCAGCTTTCTTTTGATTTCCATTTGCATGGAATATCTTTTTCCATCCCCTCACTTTCAGTCTGTATGTGTCCCTAGGTCTGAAGTGGGTCTCTTGAAGACAGCATACATAAGGGTCTTGTTTTTGTATCCATTCAGCAAGCCTGTGTCTTTTGGTTGGAGTATTTAATCCATTCACGTTTAAGGTAATTATTGATATGTATGTTCCTGTGACCATTTTCTTAATTGTTTTGGCTTTGTTTTTGTAGGTCCTTTTCTTCTCTTGTGTTTCCCACTTAGAGAAGTTCCTTTAGCATTTGTTGTAGAGCTGGTTTGGTGGTGCTGAATTCTCTTAGCTTTTGCTTGTCTGGAAAGCTTTTGATTTCTCCATCAGATCTGAATGAGATCCTTGCCGGTTAGAGTAATCTTGGTTGTAGTTTCTTCCCTTTCATCACTTTAAGTATATCCTGCCACTCCCTTCTGGCTTGTAGAGTTTCTGCTGAGAAATCAGCTGTTAACCTTATGGGAGTTCCCTTGTATGTTATTTGTCGTTTTTCCCTTGCTGCTTTCAATAATTTTTCTTTGTCTTTAATTTTTGCCAATTTGATTACTATGTGTCTTGGCGTGTTTCTCCTTGGGTTTATCCTGTATGGGACTCACTGCACTTCCTGGACTTGGGTGGCTATTTCCTTTCCCATATTAGGGAAGTTTTCGACTAAAATCTCTTCAAATATTTTCTCTGGTCCTTTCTCTCTCTCTCTTCTCCTTCTGGCACCCCTATAATGCGAATGTTGTTGCGTTTAATGTTGTCCCAGAGGTCTCTTAGGCTGTCTTCATTTCTTTTCATTCTTTTTTGTTTATTCTGTTCCATGGCAGTGAATTCCACCATTCTGTCTTCCAGGTCACTTATCCGTTCTTCTGCCTCAGTTATTCTGCTATTGGTTCCTTCTAGTGCAGTTTTCATTTCAGTTATTGTATTGTTCATCTCTGTTTGTTTGTTCTTTAATTCTTCTAGGTCTTTGTTAAACATTTCTTGCATCTTCTCGATCTTCTCCTCCATTCTTTTTCCGAGGTCCTGGGTCACCTTCACTATCATTATTCTGAATTATTTTCCTAGAAGGAAGGTTACCTATCTCCACTTCATTTAGTTGTTTTTCTGGGGTTTTATCTTGTTCCTTCATCTGGTACATAGCCTTCTGCCTTTTCATCTTGTCTATCTTTCTGTGAATGTGTTTTTTTCCCCACAGGCTGCAGGATTGTAGTTCTTCTTGCTTCTGCTGTCTGCCCTCTCTGCTTTGTCTTTTAATTATGTGTTTTATCCCCCTTGCCTTTGACATTTCCTAATTTTGGGTTGAAAGCCAGCTGTTTGTATTAGGCACTAGGAGCTGAGGTAAATAGGCCTAAATGTGAGAATTTATGTTAATATGTCTAGGTGTCAGGCTGTGTTTAATGACTGTTGTAACTATAAGCATCAGAGGTTTCCTATTCTTTTAGTTAAGACTTTGTTTTTCTCGTCTCTCAGCTTTTGTGGCTTTTCCATAAGCTGTGTCTTTCAGCTTTTCAGCTGTAATCAATTTTTTTGGGTTTTTTTTATTTTTAAAAATTTTTATTGGAGTATAGTTGATTTACAATGTTGTGTTAGTTTTTGCTGTACAGCAAAGTGAAACAGTTATATATATACATATATCCACTCTTTCCCATATGGGTCATTACAGAGTATTGAGTAGAGTTCCATGTGCTACACAGTAGATCTTTATTGGTTATCTATTTCATATATAGTAGTGTGTATATGTCAATCCCAATCTCCTATAATCACTTTTTAAATGTGAGTCTTGTTGGTTCAATGACAGGATGTATAATCTTCTGATTGTGTCAGTCTTTCCATGGAGTAGTATCTCAAGGCTGTGTCTCTCCCAAGTGTTTCCTTCCCTCTCCCAGTGATATGCTTTCTCCCTGCCCCCTACTCTCTTCCCTGGCTCCAGAGTTCTCAATATATTTCCATGAAGCCATCTCCCCTGCTATGATTTTTTCCTCCTTAGGTGAAACAGGAAGACTTACAGGGGCTGAAGGGAGGAGGGATTCCTTTCCCCAAGCTTGGATTAGGTTTCAGAATAGTGCTTTCCTAAAGCTCTTTCCCCTGGAAAGCAGGGCTTCTGGAGAAGGCTCTGGATGTGTTTCTCAATGGCTACTCTTCTCCTCTCTCTGCCAGGGCTTTAAGGGAACCCTTTTGTACTTTTCACCAGTAGAACATGGTGAGGTTCCTGGAGGGAATCCCCATAAGACACCCAGTAACCAACAATTTGTTACAATTGCTGCTGTTGTGTTCTTACCACTATATGTCTCCAGAGGCCTCTGCTCCAGGAATCATATCTTAGTGGTGGTGTCTGGTTATGCTTTTCTTTCCAGAATTCGGGGATGGCAATTTGTCCTGTGCAGTGCAATTATAATGCCAACTACACAGAGTTAGGTCAAACTTCACTGGTGAAAGGCAAAATTCTCCAGAAAATTCTCATCACTTCAGACCCAGCCATAAGCTCAGGGTCCCTAGGCCACCCACAATTCTCGCCAACTGGCTGCCCTACCCCCCTGAAGTTTGATAATTCACTAGAATGACTCACAGAACTCAGGAAAGTGTTGTACTTATGATTACAGTTTTAAAATACAGCCTATGAATTAGAACCAGACAAAAGAAGAAATCCACAAATCTTACAAAAGGGTAAGGCCTGGGAGGGACCCAAATGCAAAACTTCCAGTTCCTTAGGACATGTTATCTTTCTGGAATATCGATGGGTATTGCCATCTGGGATAGCTCACCTGAGCTTCAGTCCCCTGAGTTTTTATTGGAGTTTCACTGCATGACCGATTGAATCTTTGATCACGTTATTGAGCTCCGCTTCCAGCTTCTTTATCTGGCCCTCCCAGAAGGTCAGGCTGATGGCACACACATCAAAGTTCCAGCCTTCTAATCACATGGTTGGTCTTTCTGGCATGACCACTGCTACATGTGAGCTCATAGCATTGTGTGGTGGCCTTGTTAGGAACACTGGTCACTTTGCAATGTCACGTTTTGTCTCTTTTTCCATCTTTCTCACAATTCTGTGGCTTATTCATCTTTGCATCTCTAGTGCCTGACCCCACAGGTGTTAGCTAGCCATTTCCTAGAATAAAATATTATTAAATTCGGAGTTTCTTATTCAAAACTACCTCTTAGTGGAAGTTGTACCAGTCTGGCTCTGCTTTGATTGCCAGTAAAAGAAATGACTGTGCTGAGATGAAATTTCCAAGGGGCAAGGGTTTGTCATGCACTGATCTTGTACAGCATTGTCATCTGCTATTTTGAATCCTAGTCATTGCATATGGAAATCGTAATGACCCATAGGATATATCTCTTTCAGGGTAAATCATCATTCTTTGAGGAAGGCCTTGTCAGCTATGGAATAACCATGAGGAATAATATATTTACTGTCCTTCCTGAACCCAAATGAGGGAGTCATATCAACCCTGTGGCCTATTACTATGGAAATCTTTGTAGAGATAGGAAGGACAATATGAAATGAACAAAAACCAAGATAAATATCCAAATTAGTGGTTGTGACATCAAGTGGGAACATGACCTTTTTTGAAATAGAAAATATAAATAAAGCTTATCTAAAGCAGTCAACCTTTCTAAATTGGAAATCACAGAGGGGATTATTTATTAACAAACATAAATATGTCTTTTGCCTTTGAAGTGTTTGGTAGCCAATTTTGCTCATACGGAATTCTATGTATCTTATCAATTGCTTCACCATTCTTGGAATTAAATGCTTGGGTGTATTGGGACTATCTTAGAACTGCATAGTTTAGCATAGCATATAATAGAATAGAAAGACCCTTTTACATCAGAAAGTCAAAATATGTTTATCTTTATGTAAATACACATATATCAATTAATATGTCTAAATAATGATATGAATAAAGAAGAACAAGCTAATTTATTTTTCCCATCTTGTGGAAGAGCAAAATCAACTTCGGCAACGCTTGACAATTAGTGAATGAAATATGTAAGTTTTACTGAGTAATTATATTTATCTTAATTATCTTAATATTGTGGAGCTCATATTGACATATTTTTATCTGCCATTTACTAGTTTGGTGACCTGGAGCAAGTTATCTAATTTATCTGTGCTTTGGTTTGCTTCTTTGTAATCTGGAAATACATCACCTATTCAAAAGTTTACTGCAAGGATTAAAAATGAAAAGCACTTAGCATGGTTCTTGGCACTTACTACTCATGTAATAAGTGGTAGCTTTAAAAAGTGCTTTTAAAAAGGGTGTTTTGTTTCTGGGTGTCAGAAAAGTCACCTTACTCTATAAATTGGAGCTTCCAAAGCATAGCTGAGAAAGAGTTATACATTAGATGTCAAAATGTTTTAACATATGAATTTTTAGCTGTTGTTAACTGAATTCTCCTGAAGACCCTGTTTTTAGTGTGTGTGGTGTGTGCACATGTGTTTTATTGCCAAAGAAAGAAGTCTGATGAGGTGTAAAGCAAGAAGGCCTCCAAGATTCTAGATGCTAGATGTATCAATCATCTAGCATCTACATACATAATGTTTTGGCTTTATTTATTTATTTATTTTTTGCCAAGGGACCCAAAGGGTTATGCTGGCTTACATCCTACTTGGAAAAGTTGAGAATAAAGCTGACTCCAGAAACAAATGGATCCAGAGACAGAAAAAAAAAAAGACAACATAGGCTCATTAGCTACTTCTCCCCCCCACTTTTTTTTAAAATTCTGGAATATTAAAGGAAGAAAACATCCTTTTACTTATTTTTTTTATTTTTTATTTTTGGGGGGCCATGCTGTGAAGCATGCAGGATCTTAGTTCCCCAGCCAGGGATCAAACCCGTGTCCCCTGCATTAAGAGCACAGAATCTTAACCACTGGACCACCAGGGAAGTCCCTCCCGTCTCTCTTATTTCTGCTTCTCTCTGTATGTTAGGCCGATTTTTTTCCCCTGGAGCTTGTGAAGGAATTGAAGACACCAGAGGGATCAGTCTTATTGTAAATAAGCTGGTTGTGGAGTCTGATATCTCTTCTTAAAGATTCTGAAGTAGACTTTCAATCTGTCAGCTGATGACCTCATTTAGGACCATCGTGTACAACAGGACAAGGTGTGTAGTGCAGGACACCAGGAAGTGCTCATCACACAGGCCTTCTCTGTAGTTGTGCAGTGCACAACCAGAACACACACACACACACACACACACACCTCCTACTTCAGTGAGACACAGCAGTAACCTTTCTTATCTTCCCTCCAGTACCTACCACCCTCCCTATACTCACTCCTATCGAAGGCCTTGCCCTCCACATGTGTTCTGGATCTCATCTGCTGGTGCATTTCAAGGCCTCTCCTCTCATTTATCCACTTATCTTTTGCATTTTTTATTAAGAAACAAGCAGTAAACCTCAAAATGACAAGACCACTACCATACATCTCTCTCCAGATACTACCCCATTTTCTTGCTTCCCATGTGTTCATTCACTTGTTGCCCATGAAGACTGGTTGTCATTTTCTTGCCTTCCATTCACTCTCTGATCACTGCAATCTGACTCCCACATCACCACATCTCTGCATCTTCTCCAGTCTAGGGCATCGGTGACCTCCATCCACATGGTCAGATATAAAGGACCGTCTGCCCTTACTCTACTCCATAACACAGTGGTATGTGATACAGTCGGCTGCTCTAAGTGTTGAAACACGTCTCTTCCTTGTTTTCCATCACATAGCCCTCTTCTGTTTTTCTCCCACCTCACAGGCCCTTCTTTCTTGGTTTTCTTGGCTGATACCTCCTCCATCTCTGCGTGACCATAAATGTGGGGATTTGCCAGGACTTAATCCTGTGGCCTCTTATATTTCTTTCTTCTTAGATCAACATGGAGTTTTTAACATTGTTTAAGGTTGAAATCCCTCACTTTATATTTCTGAACATATCTTTCTCCTAAACTCCAGTCAAGCATAGCTAATGCCACATTAATTGTTTACAGAGTTTTCAAACTTGATGGATACAAAAATTGATCTCTTGGTTTCTCCCCTTTAATGGGTCTTCCCCATCTCAGTAAATGGTATGACCATCCACCTATTGTTCAAGTCAGAAATATGGACAACATCTTTGATTCCTCTTCAATTTTACCCATCAGTAAAGACTACCAATGTGATCTCCATCAATTTTGTCACCACCTCAACCCAGGCCAGCAGCATCTCTGCCAAGATTACAGCAGTATTCCAACTGTCCTCTTTCCATAGATGCCACAAAATCCATTCTTTCATATTATAACCATGGTAATCTTCCTAATTATAACTCTGTTGTTACTTATGTTATGCTTCAAATCCTCCAATAGTTTTTTGTTACATTTAAAAAAAAATCCCTAGTTTATTATTGTTTTTGAGAAGGTCTTGAATGCTCTTCCCTATACTCATACCTTTGACTTCCTTTTGTGCAACTCACTCTTGTAATTATTGTGCTTGCCATGAAGTCTTGTGACTTTTCTTTTAAAAGAGGTTTGTAAACAGTTAGAATATTTATTTTTTGAGGGAGTGGAAGAATGTATTTACAAATTAATGCATTTTATGTAATATGTGATTTTTATACATACTTATCTGTGGAAAATTAATAAAATCATTATTACATTTAGAAATTTAGTCATTTCATCAGGTAGGGAAAAATTCCTTTCCCTTAATTATTTTCAAAGTTATATTATGAATATTTGTACATTTTCAACTCCATATGAATTGAGAATCCCTTATCAATTTGACCGTGCTTGCAACTGAAGTTACAAGTAACCTTGTGGATAGCTTACTTTTAACAGATGAATCTTTCCAGCTAGGATTTGGGCTTTTGTCTCAAATACCAGGTTTTTAATCATTTTTGCAGATTCCCTTCTTGTTTTTTCCTTGGAAGAATTTTAGAATTGATTTTTGGTTATGAAATCATGTGTAGGTAACCCTCAAAGTGAATCTTTTTAAAAAAATTCTTCTAGTTTGGTGGGACCTCTCCTGAAGACTGTTGTCTTCCTTTACCACTGAGACAGATTTGTCCCTCATTTTAGGCAATTTGTTCTTCTGCATTTTCTTTGTTCTCTTTTTTGGGAACTCCTTTCAGTCAAGCTTTAGATTTCCTCTTTAGATCTTTAGTCCTTAAGTCCTTGTTCATGTGTTTTCAATGTCTGAAGTACATTTTAAGGTTCTCTATCTGGATGTGGAGGACAAATTGCTTTATGATCACATGGTCATAGGACAGAATCAGCGTCACCCCAAACAGTCAAGCTGTGTCTTCTGTGATGGGAACACCAATTTTTCACCTGGAAAAATCTTGTATACCAAGGGGCAAGAGGAGCAGTCTGTGCGACATACTTTCTGCTCCTTCAGTTCTACACTTCACCCTTCTCCATTTGGATCTGTCTTTCAGGAGGCTGACCACATGGTAGACTCCCTGACCTTCTGGCCTCCTGGGGAGCCCACGTAAGAGAGGAGCCTGGGGCTGCAATATTGATTCCTTTTACTCTCTCCCCACGTGAACAGCCCAGGCAAAATGCATCCTTGAGCAAAGGACCAAGTTCCACTCAGTCATCCTTCACTATCAGACCTGTGACCTTGGCTTCCTACAGAATCTCCCTCTCTTGCCCTTTCAGGCCCAGAGGTAGCAACCTACGCTCAACATCACCTCCCATGATATCACACTATCTGTCCCTTGTGGTCCTCTCAGCCCAACCCACACTTGGGTAAATGTCCCTTTATTAAGTATTCTCAAATTATTCTAATGTGCATGTTTAATCTGTTTCCTGCTGGTACTCTGAGAGGTACAAGCAGAAATTTTAAAGAAATAAAAAACAAACAAGCACACAACAGAGTGTTTCAATAAGGTCAAAAGTGGGTTTCTTTCCAATTTAAAAAAAATTTTTATTGAAATATAGTTGCTTTGCAATGTTGTATTAGCTTCAAAATTTTAATGCAACATCCCAATGCTGACAAAAGAATAAATAAAACATTTAATAATCCAATGACTATTAAGAAAATACACGAAGTAATTAAAATTATTACTTTAGCAAAATCTGAAGCCTCAGATGATTTCACCAGCAAATTCCACCAAATATGTAAGGAAGAAGAATGCCAATCTTATTACTAATAAGATTGATAAATCCCCTGTAAGCATAATTGAGAGAAAAGGGGCAAGGACACAAATAACCAATACAGATATAAAATATGAGGATTTCAGTAGTTTTTAAAAACATTAAAAAAATTGAAAGATTATATACACTTTATACCTTACATTTGAAAATATAGATGAAAAAGATAAATTCCTAGAAAAATGAATCCTACCAAAATTCACACAGAAAGAATATCTATGTAAGTCAATAAATAGTAATCAGATTGTGTATAAATACTCAATCACTGAGAGAGATTAGAGAAGATGTAAATAAATGGAGGCATACACTCTGTTTTATATTGTAAAAATATCCATTTTCCCCAGACTAACCTACAGATTTAGTGCAATCTCAATAGTTTTTTGGTAGAACTTGAGAAGATGGCCCTAAATTCACCTGGAAATGAAAAGGAGCAAGACTAGACAAGACAGTTTTGGAAAAAGATCAACCAGGTGGAAAGATTTGTTCAATGGTATATTGACACTTTTTAAAGCTATAGCAGTTGACAAGGATTGACACACTGATGAACAGGATGGAGTGGGGGGCCCAGAACAGACCTGCCCATAGATGGACAAAGGTCTGTGAGAGGCTGTGTTAGGACAGTGGGGAATGCCACTTTTTCAATAAATGGTGCTTTCCAGTTGGACATATACATGGGAAAAGAGTACTTAACCCGTGCCTTACTCCATACACAAAATCTGTTGTAGGTTGATTTTGACATAAATGTAAAACAAAACTATAAATTTTCCAGAAGAGAATTAAGAAGAGTATGTTCATGATATCCAGGGTCTTCTCAAAGATGACCCTAAGCACATTAATTACAAGAAGACGAAGTCTTTTTTTTTATACTTTGTCATTATAGGAATTGCCATACATATCCCAAAGAAGAACAAAATAACAAAATTAGTTTTCAAATACCCAAGACCCAGCTTCAACAGAGATCAATTCATGGATAGTTGTGTTTAATCTGCACCCCTTTCTCTTCTTTCCAGCTTCCTTGGATTATTGTGAAGCTTGTCCTAGATACTACATAATTTCACTTGTACATATTTTATTATGAATCTCTAGAAGACATATAGGGATAGAGGTATACATATAGCTGATTCACTTTGTTATATAGCAGAAACTAACACAACATTGTAAAGCAATTATACTCCAATAAAGATGTTAAAAAACGGATTCTTTTCTTAAAAAGCATATGTATAAAATAGTCAATAACTCCCAAATATCATCAGATATGTAGTCTGTGTTGACATTCTCATAACTCTCATAATACTTTTTATTACATAGTTTGTTTGAATCCGGATCCAAATAACGTCTTTGCATTGTCATTGGTTTTAATTTATGGGTTCCTCCTCTCCCTCCCTCTCCCTCTCCCTCTCTCTCTCTCTGATAGCACTCGTCATCTTCTTATGCTTTATTTTAGGTTTATTGGCTCTGTTCTGACTACCCGCCACCCCCACAGTCAGCTAGAATGCCAATTGCACAAGGGCAGGACCCTATGATGGAGACTGAGCTGAACCATGCCTGGCCAAGTGGCTGGTTCTCCATAATCATTTACTCAGTGAGGGAGTGTAGATGATAATTACCTTAAATGTGAATGGATTAAATGCTCCAACCAAAAGACACAGGCTCACTGAATGGATACAAAAACAAGACCCATATATATGCTGTCTACAAGAGACACACTTCAGAGCTAGGGACACATACAGACTGAAAGTGAGGGGATGGAAAAAGATATTCCATGCAAATGGAAATCAAAAGAAAGCTGGAGTAGCAATATTCATATCAGATAAAATAGACTTTAAAATAAAGAAGCAATTTGCATTCTGAAAAAAAAGAACACAGAAGAAAAAGAAGAGGAGGAGTTATCATTTACTTAAACTGCCAACAGTGTAAGTAAATAATGACTATAATTTATTCACATATAATCTTTTGAAAAACAAATTGAAGGTGATTTATGAGCAAGACCTCTTCCAGTGGGTTGTCAATGGTGTGTGTGTGTGTGTGTGTGTGTGTGTGTGTTAAGAATTAATGCCCTTATTTCCACCTCCTTTCAGCCTGTAGCACCAGGAAGTCATTGTCTGGGGGAGGCGAGGGTCTAGCCATGAAATTCACTGACACTTTTCTCAGTTCACAATGAAGGTAATTATGAGTGAAACGATAGTGTGTGATGCTCAAAGTCAAAAGGATCAAGTTGACAAGAGAAACAAATATTTTAATAAATATAAATTAGGTCAAGTGTTTATTTTCATTGAGAGGAAGTCCAAACATTACTTAGGCCTGGGGGACAACATTGGGGCATGGCCAGCCTTGGAGTGGGGTCTGGTCTTCCCTCTCCTGCTGGACCTGCTCTCTCTCCTGGAGCTCAGCACCCTGTATGCACATGGCCCCTCATCTCAGAAGTGATGGCTGCAGTGTATTCACCTGGTCCTCCTGCTCCAAGATGAGTCAGGCTCCTGCAGGCAATTGGATGGGAATGAGAAAAGAAGAGAGGAGAGTGAGAGAAACCAGCAATGCATCCTGGTCACTTTTCACTCACTTGAGTAGCTGGTCTGCAGGACAGGAGAATATATGCTACCCTGAGGGAGAAGATGAGCAGAGAGGCAGGGCCAGAGACTGTGTCTCTTGTTTCCCTGTAGTTTTCCCCACCCAGAGCCCAGTCCCTCCTGTCCTTGGGAAAAAAGAAGGAAGACGGAGGAAACTGTATTAGTCAGGATTCTACAGAGAAAAAGAAGCAATAGGATGTGTCTATACATATACAGTTTACCCTTAAACAACATGGGTCCACTTATACGTGGATTTGTTGCAATAAGTAATACAGAAGTACTACACAATTCATGACTGGTCAGACTCACAGATGTGGAGCCACAGATACAGATGGCTGACTATAAAATTATAAGCAAAATTTGACTGTGCAGGAGTCATCGCCCCTAGCCCCCTTGTTGTTCAAGGGTCAACTGGTGGCTTACACAGTTGTATAGGCTGACAGGTCCAAAGTCTGCAGGGTAGGCCAACAGGATGGAGACCAAGGGAATACAGAGATGGCTTAGTTCTCGTATCATCTGGTCCCCAAATGCAAAATGCTAGTGTGACGAATGGGACTTTTCTTATTGTGAAAGAGTGGAAATCAGTGTTCTCTGGCTTCACATGGTAGTTCTAGAATCAGACTGCAGTTCTAGGTTATCTTAGCATTGTGACTGGACAGAGGGCAGGGGGCAGGAGGTTGGGTAGGAGAAATGCCAGTGAGCAGACTGACTTTTCAGGATATATATATTTGAGCAACAGATGGTGAGAGGAGGTGCTGGTGCAGGGGAGCTGAAGTGGCAAGGGCTCAGCTGGGCATCGCACCCATGTGGTTGCAGGTCACAGCACTGCTGTGAAAGGTGCATTTCATGAAAATATACCTGTATCTCATCACAAGATACTATCTTTGGAAGACATTTCTCAAAGCCAATAAATAAATATATGTTAGTTAACTTGCAAAGGATAATCATCTGTGAAAAATGATATCCTAAATTAGAAAATAAATAATTAACTAAGAAATCTCTCACCAGGATTCATATATGTTGATTTAAAGGAAAGAAGATTTTGATTCTCACCAAATTTAAGTAGCAACTTAGCTCAATAAAATTGAGAGGTTGCTTTTAAATGTAAACATTACTTTATAGTACATGTTTATCTCAACATGGATTTGAAATTTGGAAAAAAAATTGTCAGAAAAACAATGGGATTTTGATAGGGATTACATTAGAATCTATCGATGGCTTTGGGTAGTATAGACATTTTAATAATATTAACTCTTCCAATCCATGAACAAAAAAATGATTTTCCATTTACTTGTGTCTTCCTTAATTTTTTAAAATTTTATTTTATTGCAGTATAGTTGATTTACAATGTTGTGTTAGCTTCATGGGTACAGTACAGGTATGTATGTGTATATATATATATATATATATATATATATATATATATATATATATATTATACATATACTTTTTTAACTTTTTATTTTATATTATAGTTGATTAACAATGTTGCATTAGTTTCAGGTGTACAGCAAAGTGATTCAGTTATATATATATACATATACCTATTCTTTTTCAAATTCTTTTCCCATTTAGGTTGTTACATAATATTGAGCAGATTCCCTGTGCTATACAATAGGTCCTTGTTGGTTATCCATTTTAAATATAGCAGTGTGTACATGTCCAACCCAAACTCTTTAACTATCCCTCCCTCCAACCCTTCACCTCTGGTAACCATAAGTTCGCTCTCTAAGTCTGTGAGTCTATTTCTGTTTTGTAAATCAGTTCATTTGTATCATTTTTCTTTTTTAGATTTTGCATATAAGCGATATCATACAATATTTCTCTTTCTCTGTCTGACTTATGGAAAACAGTATGGATGTTCCTTAAGAAACTAAAAAAATGTGTAGATATGTATATATATATTCTTTTTCAGATGCTTTTCCCTTACAGGCATTATAAAATATTGAGTATATTTTATAATGTTATGTAGTGTGCTATACAGTAGGTCCTTGTTGGTTATCTATTTTATATATAGTAGTGTCCATATGTTATTCCCAACCTCCTAATTTATCCACCCCCCACTTTGGTAACCATAAGTTTGTTTTCTATGTCTGTGGGTCTTTTCTTGTTTTGTAAATAAGTTCATTTGTATTTTTTTTTAGGTTCCATGTATCACAAATCAATCAACCCAATCAAAAAAGACCTAAATAGACAGGTCTCCTAGGAGGACATACAGATGGCCAAGGGGCACATTAAAGGATGCTCAATATCACTAATTATTAGAGAAATGCAAATCAAAGCTACAATGAGGTTTCACCTCACATCAGTCAGAATGGTCATCATCAAAAAAATCTACACACAATAAATGCTGGAGAGGGTGTGAAGAAAAGGGAACCCTCCTTCTTTAATTTCTTTAATCAATGTCTTATAGCTTTTGGTATATAGTTCTTTCACTTCCTTAGTTAAATTTATTTCTAAATATGTTATTGCTTGTTATGCTATTGTAAATGGGATTGTTCTCACTATAACCACCATAAAAAACAAACAAACAAAATAAAAGGTAATTGTGTGAGGTGAATGATGTGCTAACTAACCTTATTGGCATAATAATTTTGGAATATATATGTGTATCAAGTCATCACATTGTATACCTTAAACTTACACAATGTTATATGTCATTTATATCTCAATAAACCAGGAAAAAAAGAGAAAAATCACAAGAAAGGGGAGAATAAGCATAGGAAAATTAAGCTAAAGCCAGATAGTGTTAAAATACCACCAACAAATATCATATTCAGGCCTCAGACACTCTGCTAGAGCAGAGAACACAAGTCCTATCCAGAGCTTCCTAGTAGTGTGTGTAAGAGGAAGACATTGTAGAAAGATATATCGAGGAACATATCTGTAAAAAGGTGCACAGATGCCTAACTCTGAGTGTAAACAAATTATGTCTCAGGCTTGGCTGAGTTACATTACATTGGTTCAGTCATTTAATCCAGCAAGAAAAGCAAAGTCATCACAAGAGACCACAGATAAAAAACAAGTGTTGGAGAGGATGAGGAGAAAGGGGAACACTTGTGCATTGTTGGTGGGAATGCAAAAGGATGCAGCCTGTGTGGAAAACGGTATGGAGGTTCCTCAAAAAAATTAAACATAGAGCTACCATGTGATACAGGAATTCCACTTCTGGTTCTTTATTCAAAAAATTGAAATTAGGATCTTAAAGAGATATTACCACTTCTAGGTTCATTGCAGCATTATTCACAATAGCCAAGATATGGAAACAACCTAAACATTCATCAACAGATGAGTGGATAAGGAAAATGCAGTGCATACATACAATGGAGTATTATTCAGCCTTCAAAAAGAAGGAAATTCTGCCATATCCAACAATTTGGATGAACCTGGAGGATATTATGCTAAGTGAAATAAGCCAGTAGCAGAAGGAAAATACTGCAGGACTTCAACAATATGAGGAATCTAAAATAGTTACACTCATAGAAAAAGAGTAGAATGGTGGTTGGCAGGGGCTGGGGAGAGGGGAAAATGGGGACTTGCTAATAACTGGGCATAAAGTTTCAATTTTGCAAAATGAATAAGTTCTGGAGATCTGCTACATGACATCGAGTTTATAGTTAACAAGATTATATCTCATAATTAAAAATTTGAGGGTAGATCTCTCATTAACTGCTCTTACCACACTAATTTAAAAAAAAAAAGGAGAGACCACAGGTGAATGATGATGACATGGCACACCTACGTCCAGAGAGCTCAGCAGCCCAGAGGGAGTGAGAAATCACCAGGGCGGAGGTTCCTGGGACCACAGGCCTGCGGGGTTGTGGGGAGATACCATGCCACTGGGGGCTGAGCAACTGGGTTTATACTCAGGGGCTGTACCAAAGACCATATCCTACTTTCTTTAGTGCCTATTTCTTGCTTTGTCTTTGGGCCTTCGCATTGACTAGACAAAGGCCCTTATATACTGGTCTACAAACATTCAGAAAAGCAGCCTTAATTCCTTGTAAGCTGTTTCTACTTTATTCTCAGCAGAATTAATGCCCCTCATTGAATCCCCATCTCCTCAAAGCTTAGCAAAATTGGAATTGATTGTGGGGAGGCCAGAAATACTTCAGTCTACATTTCAAATCCTTATATAACCTGAGTAAAGGAATTGCATGCTTTTCTCATTGAAAGTTCAAATAGCTTAGTAATGGTTTAGAATAGTCTCTTACTGGCTTCTTGATTTAGCACCTTAAATGCTCTTTGAGATCATTGCTCTTTTTTAGACTCGGGAAGTCATAGTAATACATGTTCTCTTTCCTGGGGTTGAGCTATTACAATAGCTTCCTAATGACTCATCTTCATCTCCTTTTCATACATTCTGTATGATGTACTTTGTGTGATTATTTCTTCTGATGTTTGGATCAATTCCATTCATCTCACAACGCTGCTCCAAACACTGTAATGTCTTACTGTTCCTTGGTATATTTTTAAATCCCCATCCTTATTCTAATCCACTCTTTCCCAACACAGTGTCACTATGCACACTGCTGTCAAAATGTCTGTCCCATCTGCTGTGACTTCCCATGTTCTTTTGTCCTAAAACTCCATGATAATAGGTAAAAGAATGGTCTTGGAAGAGTTTATTAACCACACGATGTCCCAATTTTCTCCTGGGAGTCAAATATACCCCTCTGTCAGTTTAACTGAAAGAAACAGCAATTACAGTGAATTTAATGATCCTCTAATTACAATATCTTCTCCAGTCTCGTAATTCCACAGCCCTTTCTGATTCCACGACAACCTACATTACAAAGGAGTGAATTTACTTAGAGGTCAAGAGGAAAAATTCAGGTATTTTTCTCATCTTTTCTTGCCCCCTACTTATAGGCCATAGTAAGACCCCTCTTTGCTTTATAGCATGCATCAAATTCCTAAATTTTGTAGATTTTGTATAAAAAAGCCACTGAAAACATGCATTCTTCAATTACCCCTGATGTTTCCCCTAAATTATAAAGAATAAAACTAGCCATAGAGACAAATTCCTTTAGACCTTCTCCTAGAGACAAATATTACCCATTATAAAAAGCTCCAATCACAAGTATTTTGGTTTATTGAGTAAACCAAAATATTTGGACCTGCATGTTTTAAGCTGTATACCTGACATATATACTCCCGTGTTGTTGAGCACCCCCCTTTACACTGCCTCCCACCATGTCCATTATGCTTCAAGGCCCATCACAAATGTCACCTCTGTCTGAGCTGCCTTCCTGAACAAACACACAACCCAAGACAGGGAAACCAGCTGAGGCTGGCTTGGGAAGTGTGGACTGCAAGTCCCACAGTGACTGAGCACAACACCTTATGTGGGGAATGGAATATGACCAGACCCCAAAGGACTGGGGAACCAGAACTTCATGCCCATGTGAGGATTTTGGCCAGAGAGGTGAAAGGGAACCCTGAAGCCAACTGGCTGTAATGAGAGTCAGTGGGAAAGAAGACATGGCCCCAGGAGAATCCTTCCCTGATCCTCTTGACTGGCTTTGGTTTCGCATCTCATGTCACTTCTTTGGTATCTCTCGGTGGCATTTGACATCTTCTGCTTTGTGTTAGATGTGTTTGTCTAGTGTCTCCTCATCCCTGATTTGTGGCAACTTACCCAAGCCACAAAGGGAGAGACCTCTCCGCCTGTGCCTCTATAAACATCAGGAGTGCTGCCTTGTACTCGACAGGTGCTCAAGGATTTTTTTTTGGACTTGAGTTCAGGTGATGAGGATCTAGTGATAGTTATCACTAAGAAGAACAAATTCCAATAACTGTTTAGAAAAATCTTGATGAATTTACTCAATTAGATGTTTGAAAAGAATGATGGGGGAGGATCCATGCTAAGCTCCAAATTTCAAGGTGGAGACCTAGGAGAATGGTGATGGCTGCCACAATGTTGATATTTCCTAACACTGCATTTGCAAGCTCGACGTTCAATGTTTCTTCATTTAGAGTCCGCAGCAATCACTGGGCAGTGCCGGGTTTTGGCATGAATGCAGAATACTATTGTAAAGATATTTTGCTTCATATAAAGACAAGCACAGCTGTTGTTAAGCATCAAAACTAAGTACAAATAAACAAGGACCTGCTGTATAGCACAGGGAACTATACTCAATATTTTGTAATAACCTATATGGGAAAAGAATCTGAAAAAGAATATATATATATATTCATATATATATATATTAATCACTTTGCTGTACACCTGAAACTAACACAACATTATAAATCAACTATACTTCATTAAAAAATAAAAAAATTAAAAATGCAGAAGGCAGCTAAAATTTTTTTTTTAAAAATAAAAAGAGGGGTAAAGAATTAGGGCCTCTGATGCAATTAATCTGTTGTAAAGGTACATCTAGATTCCTATTACACTCAACTAATCTCTTTTTCAGCAAGAAGCTTACATCAATGCCACAGTGACTCACAATTGCCCCAGAGGTGATTAGTGTCTTGAGAAACCACCAGAGAGGATGCTTACCACAATCCACTCTCAGGTGCCTGGGATTTGTGTCCCACCTTCATGAACAATAATACTGACCTCTTCCCAAAGTCCCCCAGAGTCTCACCCTATTACAGCATAGGCTCAAAGCCCAGATCTCATTTTCTAAATCTATCCCAGGTGTGGATGATGGTCCTTGGGTGTAATTTCTCAAATACAGTTTTTCTTGGTCTGCAGATCAAGAAAGTAAAGAAACAAGGTACCCCACCCACATACACTCAACATACAGTTATGGGACAGGATAAAAATAACTGCACCAGCCTACAGACACTCCTGCTTAAAAAGGGAGACATTGGAGGGCACAAAGAACCACTGGTCTGTAGCAATTCTGAATACCTGTTCTATAGATGAGAAATATGAGACCAAGGTCAAGCAACTTGCCTAAGAGTAGATGTTTAGTATATGGTAAAATTGTGATTCTCATCAACAACTTATTGCATCAAAGTAATAATAAAAATCCAAAATTTGTATCAGAATAATAGGATTTAACAAAAAATGTTAATTTAAAAATTTAAAATTTGTTTTAGGAGAATAATATTAAAATGTATGGAGAGAATGTTAAGAGGAAATAATTTTAGGGACAGTTTTGTTGTGGACATGTAGAGTTAGAAGTGAGGGCAGGATGAATGACAAAATGTCAGAAGTCAGACTCAAACTTGGATGAAAATTTGTGGCTAGAGAACAAGATTAAAATGTGTCATCCTGTGACTCCTACTGGAAACCAGTAGGAGGAGAGGGGAACACATAATGTCCCATGTCAGGAGGATGCTTCAGAGAAGGAAGGATTGGAGGAATCCTCTTTTATCCAGTGGGAGGCGAAAGAGCAGTCTGAAAATTTAAAAAAGTTAAACTTTTCTCAGAAGTAGAGGATGTACCCGGATAACAGAGTGAGGAGAGGGTCTCCAGAGGGGATCAGGTTAAATAGGGATCACTGTGTAGCTTGGTTTTTATGGAAGAAATAATAGTGACCATTGCATTAGAGATATCTGTGAAATCCAGATTCCAAGGACTAAGGGGGAAAATGGAAACAGGTACTTAAATGACATGTGAAGGGAGCTAGACCAGACAAAGAGAGCGGGGCCATGTATTTGAAGGCTTAGTGGGACCAGCCTTGGGACCAGGAGCAGGAGGGGACAGGCCAAAGAACAGGTTCTTACACTATGTTATCACCCAAGGGAGACATGGAGGAGGAAAGAAAAGAAGAGGGTCGGAGTGCAGATGTGTCAAGGTGACAGCATAGACCCCCAATGGCATTGGCCCCTCCAATTTCATGGTAATTTATGGTTTATGTTTTCATTTTGCATTTATAGAATCCCTCTCCTAAAATTTGGTAGATTCTGCCAGAGAAAAAGCCTTGATCCAGCCAGTTTTCTAGAATCCTATAATAAAAAGCAAGTCAATCTGATAAATTCAAGGTAATTTCATAATTTATAAATAACAGCATTATTTCTAAAATTACCGACATTGCCAAGATCAGATTTTTAAATGCTCATTTAGGCTGTTTGTGTTCAATACAAATGACTTTGTGCTCATTAGTGATGCTCACTCTCCAAACAAAGATTGAGGGAGATTCAAATAACTGGTGAGTGACATGAAACAAAGACTTTCCAGGATATCAGCCATGGGGTAATCCATCTATGGTCCACATTGGGACTCACAGGTAGACTGAACTTAGGAGCATTGAAAAGAACATCAAACCAAAGCATCTGCTTCCATCCTATGGACACATTGTCCCCCAAATTCTCCATTTCCAATTAGTTTATTTTTGATAGAAGATTATATGTCCAGATATCACCTGAACATTCTTCAGGGAAGTGGTATCATATCAAGGCATTATCAGCCATTAACAATTTAGAACAAAGCACTATGTCACCTGGTAAAGAACTGAGAAAATGCAGCACAGGACAGGTCAGGAATATCTTGCTGACAGGAAGAAAAGAGGGAATTATTGATGGTAGAGTTGGGCCAAGGACAAAGACAAGTTTGGGGGATGGCCCTGGTTTCAGATAACCCATGTCTTCCTCCTCCAAGGCTCATTCTTTCCCATCCATTATAATGCCAATATTCCTATAAAGTTGGAGTTTCCCTTCAATGACCTCAAAGGATTATTCCAGCTTGAAGAGATGTACCTATTCGCCTGCTAATCTTCTTTGACGAACAGATGGAGAGGACTATGCATCATTCCTTAAAAGAAAGTGGAAGTTTGATTTTTAAAATATGAGCCTCTTATCTTAAAGTGAGCACATCTCCATCTAGGCTAAGCATTTACATTTACTCCAATATGATTCCTCAGTGCAAAAAATCTTTGAGTGCAAAATGAAATCCCTTAGTGCAAAGACATTCTTTAGCTAATGGAGAAAGGCATTCATTGTGCAGTGCAGTAATTCCAGAGAAATGATTTCTGAGCCTTTGTAAAATTAAAGAAAAATGTTCTAGGGTTTATTTGAGAAATGTCACTCGGAGATTCTGTGCTGCCAAGACTCTGACAGAAGCAGGTCTGAGTTCTGATGCTCTCCTGTTTGCAAGGGTTGAAATTCCTCCACTGATAACAGTAAAGCCTGTCAGTGGTAACACGCTGATGCTGGCTGTGGTGCTCCTACTCTTTTATATGGTGGAAAAACTGTATCTATCATAGTCAATTTTATTCCAATAAATGCAGTAATGTCATTTTCTCTTTACTCTTTGGAAGACATTACAGAATCAGAAAAATCACTTTTTAAAATTCATCAAAAATATATGTTGACAATCTCTAGGTCTATCCATGTCACTGCAAATGGCATTATTTCATTCTTTTGTATGGCTGAGTAATATTCCATTGTATATATGTACAACATCTTAGATTGGCATACTGAGTGAAGTAAGTCAGACAGAGAAAGACAAATATCATATGATATCACTTATATGTAGAATCTCAAAAAAATGGTACAAATGAACCTCTTTACAAAACAGAAATAGACTCACAGATGTAGAAAACAAAGTTATGGTTACCAAGGAGGAGGGGGGGAGGGATAAATGGGGAGATTGGGATTGATATTCACACTACTATATATAAAATAGATAACTAATAAGAGCCTACTACATAACACAGGGAACTCTACTCAATACTCTGTAATGATCTATATGGGAATAGAATCTAAAAAAGAATGAATATATGTATATGTATAACTGAGTCACTTTGCTGTACAGCAGAAACTAACACAACATTGTGAATCAACTATACTCCAATAAAAATGAATTTTAAACAAAATATATAAAATATATATGTGTGTATATATATATATATACATATATATATATGTATATATATATATATATATATATATATATATGTATATACATATATATATATATGCTGAGCCCTCAGGGGCTCCAGGCCTTGAGCCAGGTTCTACAATTAAAGGGGGTAAAAAAAAAGATGTAAATGTACAGTCTACAAGGACTTCCTTAATCAAATGGACCCAAGGACCTGATTTCTTTAGTAGATAATGTGTTCAGTTAAACAGATATTTTTGTGATGTGCATATTAGCTGCTCAGGCACTATCAGCAATGGTGTCTCTGCATTTGGAGAAGTTTCCACGGCCACAGAGCCTGAGGTTCCATGCTTTTCAGGTATGGACCCTCATTGCAAAGGTTCATAAAAAGCTAGACCTCTGAAAGGATGATTCTTGCAAACTAAACTCAGAAGACAACAATGTATAAACAAAAGCTCATATTATTTAGTATCTCACTAGTGTAAAATATTTAGAAATGCTGGTTACTGCAGCAAACATACTTCCACTCTGTTCCTGAGTGCAGCCATCAGGAGTTTGGTCATTTCCATAACAAGGCCAGGAATATCTCCCTCACTGATGAAGGAAGAGAAAGTGCATGAAACAGAGATAATAAAAAGACAGAGCTATTTAGACTCGAATATTTTATGGCAGAAAAAAATCTTGTAAAGAGTAAACGTGCATATAATATAAAGAAACAAAAGTATTAAGGTTAAAAAAGTGGGAAATATATAGCAGATATTTTCGAACCAAAAGAAAGCCCCTGCATTAATGTTAAAATCAAGCAAAATAAATCATAAGGTAAAAAACATTATTAGGAATAAATAAATTCACTACATGAGGGGCAAGTATACAACTCATCAGAAATAGACAATATTGAGGAGACCTTCAGGATGGAGGAGGAGTAAGATGGGGAGATCACTTTCCTCCCCACAAATACATCAAAAATACATGTACATGTGGAACAACTCCTACAAAACACCTACTGAATGTTGGCAGAAGACCTCAGACTTCCCAAAAGCCAGAAACTCCCCATGTACTTGAGTAGGGCAAAAGAAAAAAGAAAAAACAGAGGCAAAAGAATAGGGACAGGATCAGCACCTCTGGGAGGGAGCTGTGAAGGAGGATAAGTTTCCACACACTAGGAAGCCCCTTCACTGGTGGAGATGGGGGGTGGTGGGGGGGAAGCTTTGGAGCCACAGAGGAGAGCTCAGAAATAGGGGTGCAGAGGGCAACACAGAGAGATTCCTGCACAGAGGATTGGTGCTCACCAGCACTCACCAGCCTGAGACGCTTGTCTGCTCACCCGCCAGGTCGGGTGGGGTCTGTGATCTGAGGCTCTGGTTTTGCAGGTCAGATCCCAGGGAGAGGACTGGGGCTGGCTGCGTGAACACAGCCTGAAGGGGGCTACTGCACCACAGCTATCCTGAACGGAGTTCAGGAAAAAGTATGGAGCTGCCTAAGAGGCAAGAGACCATTGTTTCAGGGTGCGTGAGGAGAGGGGATTCAGAGCACTGCCTAAACGAGCTCCAGAGATGGGCGCAAGCCACGGCTATCAGTGTAGACCACAGAGACAGGCATGAAATGCTAAGGCTGCTACTGCAGCCACCAAGTAGCCTGTGTGCAAGCACAGGTCACTATCCACACCTCCCTACCCGGGAGCCTTAGCAGCCTGACACTACCAGGGTCCTGTGATCCAGGGACAACTTCCCGGGGAGAACACATGGTGCACCTCAGACTGTTGCAATGTCATGCTGGCCTGTGCTGCCGCAGGCTCACCCTGCATTCCGTACCCCTCCCTCCTCCTGGCCTGAGTGAGCCAGAGCACACTAATCAGCTGCTAATTTAACCCTGTCCTATCTGAGCAAAGAACAGATGCCCTCAGGTGACCTACACACAGAGGCGGGCCCAAATCCAAAGCTGAAACCCAAGAGCTGTGCGAACAAAGAAGAGAAAGGGAAATTTCTCGATGCAGCCTCAAGAGCAGAGAATTAAATCTCCACAGTCAACTTGATGTACCCTGCATCTGAGGAATACCTGAATAGATAACAAATCATCCCAAAATTGAGGTGGTGGACTTTGGGAACAGCTGTAGACTTTGGGGTTTGCTTTCTGAATCTAATTAGTTTCTGGTTTTATGTTTATCTTAGTTTAGTATGTAGACCTTATTATCATTGGTGTATTTGTTTATTAATTTGGTTGCTCACTTCCTTTTTTCTAATATATATATATGTATATTTCCTTTTTGTGTTTTTGTGTGTATGTGTATGCTTCTTTGTGTGACTTTGACTGTATAGCTTTGCTTTTACCATTAGTCCTAGGGTTCTCTCTGTACACTGTTTTTTTTTTTTTTTGTATAATTTTTAGTGATTGGTATCATTGGTGGATTTGTTCTTTGGTTTGGTTGATCTCTTCTTTCCTTCTTTTTTTTCTTACTTTAAAATTTTTTTTATTTTTAATATATTTTATTTTAATAACTTTCTTTTCTTTTCCTTTTTTCTTTCTTTCTTTCTTTCTTTCTTTCTTTCTTTCTTTCTTTCTTTCTCCCTTTTCTTCAGAGCCGTGTGGCTGACAGGGTCTTGGTGCTCCGGCCGCATATCAGGCCTGTGCCTCTGAGGAGGGAAAGCCAAGTTCAGACCAATGGTCCAACAAAGACCTCCGGGCTCCACATAATATCAAACGGCTAAAGCTCTCCCAGAGATATCCATCTCAACACTAAGACCCAGCTCCACTCAATGACCAGCAAGCTACAGTACTGGACACCCTATTCCAAACAACAAGCATGACAAGTACACACTGAATCCATTAGCAGAGAGGCTGCATAAAATCATAATAAGTTCACAGACACCCAAAAACCCCCACCGGATGCAGTCCTGCCCACCAGAAAGACAAGATCCAGCCTCATTCACCAGAACACAGGCACCAGTCTCCTCCACCTGGAAGCCTACAAAGCCCACTGAACCAACCTTAGCCACTGGGAGCAGACACCAAACACAACGGGAATTACGAATGTGAACCCTGTGAAAAGGAGACCCCAAACACAGTAAGTTAAGCAAAATGAGAAGGCAGAGAAACACGCAAAAGATGAAGAAGCAAGGTAAAAAGCCACCAGACCAAACAAATGAAGAGGAAATAGGCAGTCTATCTGAAAAAGAATTCAGAGTAATGATAGTAAAGATGATATAAAATGTTGAAAATAGAATGGAGAAAATAAAATAAATGTTTACCAAATACCTAGAAGAACTAAAAAGCAAAGAAACAATGATGAACAATGCAATAAATGAAATTAAAAAATTCTCTGGAAGGAATCAATAGCAGAGTAACTGAGGCAGAAGAACGGATAAGTGACCTGGAAGATAAAACAGTAGAAATAACTACTGCAGAGGAGAATAAAGAAAAAAGAATAAAAAGAATTGAGAACAGTCTCAGAGACATCTGGGACAACATTAAACGCACCAGCATTCGAATTATAGGGGTCCCTGAAGATGAAGAGAAAAAGAAAGGGACTGAGAAAATATTTGAAGAGATTATAGCTGAAAACTTCCCTATAATTGGAAGGAAATAGCCAGTCAAGTACAGGATAAATCCAAGGAGAAACATGTCAAGGCACATGTTAATCAAACTGTCAAAAATTAAATATAAAAAAATATTAAAACATCAAGGGAAAAGGAACAAATAACAAACAAGGGAATCCCCATAAGGTTAACAGCTGATCTTTCAGCAGAAACTCTGCAAGCCAGAGGGAGTGGCAGGATATATTTAAAGTGATGAAAGAGAATAACCAACAACCAAGATTACTCTACCCAGCAAGGATATCATTCAGATTCTACTGAGAAATTAAAATCTTTAGACACAAGCAAAAGCCAAGAGAATTCAGCATCACCAAACCAGCTTTACAAAAAATGTGAAAGGAACTTCTCTAGGCGGAAAACATAAGAGAAGGAAAACACCTACAATAACGAACCCAAAACAATTAAGAAAATGGTAATAGGAACATACATATCGATAATTACCTTAAATGTAAATGGTTTAATGCTCCAACCAAAAGACATAGACTGGCTGAATGGATACAAAAACAAGACCCATATATATGCTGTCTACAAGAGACCCACTTCACACCTGGGGAAACATATAGACTGAAAGTGAGGGGATGGAAAAAGATATTCCATGCAAATGGAAATCAAAAGAAAGCTGGAGTAGCAATTCTCATATCAGACAAAATAGACTTTATAATAAAGACTATTACAAGAGACAAAGAAGGACACTACATAATGATCAAGGGATCAATCCAAGAAGAAGATATAACAGTTGTCAATGTTAATGCACCCAACATAGGAGCACCTCAATACATAAGGGAAAGGCTAACAGTCATAAAATGGGAAATCAACAGTAACACAATCATAGTAGGGGACTTTAACACCACACTTTCCCTAATGGAAAGATCATCCAAAAGGAAAATAAGGAATAACAATCTTTAAATGATGCATTAAACAAGATGGACTTAATTGATATTTACAGGACATTCCACCCAAAAACAACAGAATACACTTTCTTCTCAAGTGCTCATGGAACATCCTACAGGATAGATCATATCTTGGGTCACAAATCAAGCCTTGGTAAATTTAAGAAATTTGAAATCTTATCAAGTATCATTTCTGACCACAATGCTATGAGACTAGTTATCAATTACAGGGAAAAAACTGTAAAAAATACAAACACATGAAGGCTAAACAATCCACTACTAAATAAAAAAGAGATCACTGAAGAAATCAAAGAGGAAATCAAAAAATACTGGGAAACAAATGACAATGAAACCACAATGACCCAAACACTATGGGATGCAGCCAAAGCAGGTCTAAGAGGGAATTTTACAGCAATACAATCCTACCTTAAAAAACAAGACACATCTCAAATAAAAAAGCTAACCTTACACCTAAACCAATTAGAGAAAGAAGAGCAAGAAAAACACAAAAGTTAGCACAAGGGAAGAAATCATAAAGATCAGATCAGTAATAAATGAAAAAGAGATGAAGGAAACAATAACAAAGATCAATAAAACTAAAAGCTGGTACCCTGGAGAAGATACATCAAATTGATAAACCATTAGCCAGACACATGAAGAATAAAAGGGAGAAGAGAGGAGGAACCAACATGGCGGAGGAGAAGGATATGTTTTCACTCCCTCTTGTGAAAACACCAGAATCACAACTAGCTGCTGGATAATCAATGACAGGAAGACACTGGAACTCATCAATAAAGATACCCCACATCCAAAGACAAAGGAGAAGCCACAATGAGATGGTAGGAGGGGAACAATCACAGTAAAATCAAATCCCATAACTGCTGGGTGGGTGACACACAGACTGAAGAACACTTATACCACAGACGTCCACACACTGGAGTGAAGGTTCTGAGCCCCACGTCAGGCTTCCCAACCTGGGGGTCTGGCAATGGGAGAAGGAATTCCTAGAGAATCAGAATTTGAAGCCTAGTGGGAATTGAATGCAGGACTTCTACAGGACTGGGGGAAACAGAGACCCCACTCTTGGAAGGCACATCGTGTGTGTGTGCGCATCGGGACTCAGGGGAAGGAGCAGTGACCCTGGGGGAGACTGAACCAGACCTACCTGCTGGTGTTGGGGGGTCTCCTGCAGAGGCAGAGGGTGGCTCTGTTTCACCGTGGGGACAAGGACACTGGCAGCAGAGGTTCTGGGATGTGCTCCTTGGCGTGAGCCCGCCCAGAGTCTGCCATTAACCCCACCAAAGAGCCCAGGTAGGCTCCAGTGTTGGGTTGCCTCAGGCAAAACAACCAACAGGGAGGGAACCCAGCCCCACCCATCAACAGTCAAGTGGATTAAAGTTTTACTGAGCTCTGACCACCACAGCAACAGTCAGCTCTACCCACCACCAGAGCCTCCCATCAAGCCACTTAGATAGCCTCAACCACCAGAGGGCAGACAGCAGAAGCAAGAAGAACTACAATCCTGCAGCCTGTGGAACAAAAACCACATTCACACAAAGATAGACAAGATGAAAAGGCAGAGGGCTATGTACCAGATGAAGGAAAAAGATATAACCCCAGAAAAACAACTAAATGAAACTTCCAGAAAAAGAATTCAGAATAATGATAGTGAATATGATCCAGGACCTCAGAAAAAGAATGGAGGCAAAGATTGAGAAGATGCAAGAAATGATTAACAAAGACCTAGAAGAATTAAAGAACAAACAAACAGAGAGGAACAATACAATAACTGAAATGAAAACTACACTAGAAGGAACCAATAGCAGAATAACTGAGGCAGAAGAACGGATAAGTGACCTGGAAGACAGAATGGTGGAATTCACTGCCATGGAACAGAATAAACAAAAAAGAATGAAAAGAAATGAAGACACCCTAAGAGACCTCTGGGACAACATTAAACGCAACAACATTCGCATTATAGGGGTGCCAGAAGGAGAAGAGAGAGAGAGAAAGGACCAGAGAAAATATTTGAAGAGATTTTAGTCGAAAACTTCCCTAATATGGGAAAGGAAATAGCCACCCAAGTCCAGGAAGTGCAGTGAGTCCCATACAGGATAAACCCAAGGAGAAACACGCCAAGACACATAGTAATCAAATTGGCAAAAATTAAAGACAAAGAAAAATTATTGAAAGCAGCAAGGGAAAAACGACAAATAACATACAAGGGAACTCCCATAAGGTTAACAGCTGATTTCTCAGCAGAAACTCTACAAGCCAGAAGGGAGTGGCAGGATATACTTAAAGTGATGAAAGGGAAGAAACTACAACCAAGATTACTCTAACCGGCAAGGATCTCATTCAGATCTGATGGAGAAATCAAAAGCTTTCCAGACAAGCAAAAGCTAAGAGAATTCAGCACCACCAAACCAGCTCTACAACAAATGCTAAAGGAACTTCTCTAAGTGGGAAACACAAGAGAAGAAAAGGACCTACAAAAACAAAGCCAAAACAATTAAGAAAATGGTCACAGGAACATACATATCAATAATTACCTTAAACGTGAATGGATTAAATACTCCAACCAAAAGACACAGGCTTGCTGAATGGATACAAAAACAAGACCCTTATGTATGCTGTCTTCAAGAGACCCACTTCAGACCTAGGGACACATACAGACTGAAAGTGAGGGGATGGAAAAAGATATTCCATGCAAATGGAAATCAAAAGAAAGCTGGAGTAGCTATACTCATATCAGATAAAATAGACTTCAAAATAAAGAATGTTACAAGAGACAAGGAACACACTACATAATGATCAAGGGATCAATCGAAGAAGAAGATATAACAATTATAAATATATATGCACCCACCATAGGAGCACCACAATACATAAGGCAACTGCTAACAGCTATAAAAGAGGAAATCAACAGTAAAACAATAATAGTGGGGGACTTTAACACCTCACTTACACCAATGGACTGATCATCCAAAATGAAAATAAATAAGGAAACAGAAGCTTTAAATGACACAACAGACCAGATAGATTTAACTGATATTTATAGGATATTCCATCCAAAAACAGCAGATTACACTTTCTTCTCAAGTGCGCATGGAACATTCTCCAGGATAGATCACATCTTGGGTCACAAATCAAGCCTCAGTAAATTTAAGAAAATTGAAATCATATCAAGCATCTCTTCTGACCACAACGCTATGAGATTAGTCATCAATTACAGAGAAAAAAACGTAAAAAACACAAACACGTGGAGACTAAACACTACGTAACTAAATATCCAAGAGATCACTGAAGAAATCAAGGAGGAAACCAAAAAATACCTAGAGACAAATGACAATGAAAACACGATGATCCAAAACCAAAGGGATGCAGCAAAAGCAGTTCTAAGAGGGCAGTTTATAACTATACAAGCCTGCCTCAAGAAACAAGAAAAATCTCAAGTGAACAATCTAACCTTGCACCTAAAGGAATTAGAGAAAGAAGAAAAAAAAAAAAAACCCAAAGTTAGCAGAACTAAAGAAATCATAAAGATCAGAGCAGAAATAAATGAAATAGAAACAAAGAAAACAATAGCAAGGACCAATATAACTAAAAGCTAGTTCTTTGAGAAGTTAAACAAAATTGATAAACCGTTAGCCAGACTCATCAAGAAAAAGAGGGAAAGGACTCAAATCAATAAATTAGAAATGAAAAAGGAAAAGTTACAACAGACACCGCAGAAATACAAAGCATCCTAAGAGACTACTACAAGCAACTCTATGCCAATAAAATGGACAACCTGGAAGAAATGGACAAATTCTTAGAAAGGTATAAACTTCCAAGACTGAACCAGGAAGAAACAGAAAATATGAACAGACCAATCACAAGTAATGAAATTGAAACTGGGGTTAAAAATCTTCCAACAAACAAAAGTCCGGGACCAGATATCTTCACAGGTGAATTCTACCAAATATTTAGAGAAGAGCTAACACCCATCCTTCTCAAATTCTTCCAAAAAATTGCAGAGGAAGGAACACACCCAAACTCATTCTATGAGGTCACCATCACCCTGACACCAAAACTAGACAAAGATACTACAAAAAGAGAAAATTACAGACCAATATCACTGATGAATATAGATGCAAAAATCCTCAACAGAATACTAGCAAACAGAATCCAACAACACATTAAAAGGATCATACACCATGATCAAGTGGAATTTATTCCAGGGATGCAAGGATTCTTCAATATATGCAAATCAATCAATGTGATACACCTAATTAACAAATTGCAGAATAACAACCATATGATCATCTCAATAGAAGCAGAAAAAGCTTTTGACAAAATTCAACACCCATTTATGATAAAAACTCTCCAGAAAGTGGGCATAGAAGGAACCTACCTCAACATAATAAAGGCCATATATGACAAATCCACAGCAAACATCATTCTCAATGGTGAAAAACTGAAAGCATTTCCTCTAAGATCAGGAATGAGACAAGGATGCCCACTCTCATCACTATTATTCAACATAGTTTTGGAAGTTCTAGCCACGGCAATCAGAGAAGAAAAAGAAATAAAAGGAATTCAAATTGGAAAAGAAGAAGTAAAACTGTCACTGTTTGCAGATGCAGATGACATGGTACTATACATAGAGAATCCTAAAAATGCCTCCAAAAAACTACTAGAGTTAATCAATGAACTTGGTAAAGTTGCAGGATACAAAATTAATGCACAGAAATCTCTTGCATTCCTATACACTAATGATGAAAAATCTGAAAGAGAAATTATGGAAACACTCCCTTTTACCACTGCAACAAAAAGAAAAAAATACCTAGGAATAAACCTACCTAGGGAGACAAAAGACCTGTATGCAGAAAACTATAAGACACTGATGAAAGAAATTAAAGATCATAACAACAGATAGAGAGATATACCATGTTCTTGGATTGGAAGAATCAATATTGTGAAAATGGCTATACAACCCAAAGCAATCTACAGATTCAATGCAATCCCCGTCAAATTACCAATGGCATTTTTTACGGAACTAGAACAAATCATCTTAAAATTTGTATGGAGACACAAAAGACCCCGAATAGCCAAAGCAGTCTTGAGGGAAAAAAACGGAGCTGGAGCAATCAGACTCCCTGACTTCAGACTATACTACAAAGCTACAGTAATCAAAATAATATGGTACTGGCACAAAAACAGAAACATAGATCAATGGAACAAGATAGAAAGCCCAGAGATAAACCCACGCACCTATGGTCAACTAAACTATGACAAAGGAGGCAAAGATATACAATGGAGAAAGACAGCCTCTTCAATAAGTGGCGCTGGGAAAACTGGACAGCTACATGTAAAAGAATGAAATTAGAACACTCCCTAACACCATACACAAAAATAAACTCAAAATGGAATCAAGACCTAAATGTAAGACCGGACACTATAAAACTCTTAGAGGAAAACATAGGAAGAAGACTCTTTGACGTAAATCACAGCAAGATCTTTTTTGATCCACCTCCTAGAGTAATGGATATAAAACAAAAATAAACAAATGGGACCTAATGAAACTTCAAAGCTTTTGCACAGCAAAGGAAACCATAAAGAAGATGAAAAGAGAACCCTCCGAATGGGAGAAAATATTTGCAAACGAATCAACGGACAAAGGATTAATCTCCAAAATATATAAACAGCTCATGCAGCTCAATATTAAAAAAAACAAACAACCCAATCCAAAAATGGGCAGAAGACCTAAATAGACATGTCTCTAAAGAAGACAAAAAATGGTCAAGAAGCACATGAAAAGTTGCTCAACATCACTTATTATTAGAGAAATGCAAATCAAAACTACAATGAGTTATCACCTCACGCCAGTTAGAATGGGCATCATCAGAATATCTACAAACAACAAATGCTGGAGAGGATGTGGAGAAAAGGGAACCCGCTTGCAATGTTGGTGGGAATGTATATTGATACAGCCACTATGGAGAACAGTATGGAGGTTCCTTAAAAAAACTAAAAATAGGGCTTCCCTGGTGGCGCAGTGGTTGAGAATCTGCCTGCCAATGCAGGGGACACGGGTTCGAGCCCTGGTCTGGGAAGATCCCACATGCCGTGGAGCAAGTAGGCCCGTGAGCCACAATTACTGAGCCTGCGCGTCTGGAGCCTGTGCTCCGCAACAAGAGAGGCCGCGATAGTGAGAGGCCCGCGCACCGCGATGAAGAGTGGCCCCCACTTGCCACAACTAGAGAAAGCCCTCGCACAGAAACGAAGACCCACCCAACACAGCCATAAAGAAATAAATAAATACTTTAAAAAAAAAAACAAAAAACTAAAAATAGAATTACCATATGATCCAGCAATCCCACTACTGGGCATAGGCCTGGAGAAAACCATAATTCAAAAAGACACATGCACCCCAATGTTCATTGCAGCACTATTTACAATAGCCAGGTCAGGGAAGCAACCTAAATGCCTATCGACAGACAAATGGATAAAGAAGAGGTGGTACATATATACAATGGAATATTACTCAGCCATAAAAAGGAACGAAATTGAGTCATTTGTTGAGACGTGGATGGATCTAGAGACTGTCATACAGAGTGAAGTAAGTCAGAAGGAGAAAAACAAATATCGTATATTAACGCGTGTATGTGGAACCTAGAAAAATGGTACAGATGAGCCGGTTTGCAAGGCAGAAGTTGAGACACAGATGTAGAGAACAAACGTATGGACACCAAGGGGGGAAAACCACGGTGGGGTGGGGATGGTGGTGTGCTGAATTGGGCGATTGGGATGGACATGTACACACTGATGTGTATAAAATTGATGACTAATAAGAACCTGCAGTATAAACAAACAAACAAACAAAAAACAGCTAATACTCAACTTTCTTTGGGTTATTTGTATGGAAATATGTTAATATAAATGTTTCAGACATTACATGAAATTTCTAAAAATCTTATATATTCTGGTATAATGTTATAAGTCATAATTCTAGTTATTACTTTAAAATGTATATCTCAGAAATAACTAAATTTCCTTGTCAATTGCATTATTAGGAACTTTCATCAAATCTTTAACCGTGGTCATTTTTAAGTCTTCTGTCATTTACAGACAGTTCTGGGTGTGCTCTGATGCTTTTGCAAAAATGTTCCTATAAAAGGGTTTCATCTTCAAGGAATTCATGGAAAAGAAGGTTTCTGGTAACTGACCATACTGCTGAAATGAATGAATAAGCATTTTCAGAACTCTGATGGAAAACTGATGAATTCATAAAAGTGCTAACAAAAGATTAAGATAAAAAAATATTAATTACATGGGACTGGGTAAACTGATGAGGATGACTATAATTTTTGTGACTTTCTGTTTGAATAAAAAAAAAATCCCACAAGGACTCAGAGGTAAAATATATACAAATCAATTTTCACTGCAAAGTAAAGGAGGTATTACAGTGGAGGATTACTGGACTGAATGTCAATATTATGACATAGTGTGAGTGTGTTTCGTGTTTGGTAATTGCAATCATTGTTGCTTTTGTTGTGGTCATCCGTTTACAATGCTTGGTGTCAGTTTATTTATCTCTTGTAATAATAAAATGCAGTGTGTGTCTGTGAAAAAAAAGGGAGAAGACTCAAGTCAATAGAATTAGAAATGAAAAAGGAGAAGTAACAACTGACACTACAGAAATACAAAGGATCATGAGAGATTACTGCAAGCAACTATATGCCAATAAAACGCAAAACCTGGAAGAAATGGATAAATACTTAGAAAAGCACAACGTTCCGAAGATAAACAAATGGGACCTAATGAAACTTAAAAGCTTTTGCACAGCAAAGGAAAACATAAACAAGACAAAAAGACAACCCTCAGAATGGGAGAAAATAGTTGCAAATGAAACAACTGACAAAGGATTAATCTCCAAAATTTACAAGCAGCTCATGCAGCTCAATATCAAAAAAACAAACAACCCAATCCGAAAATGGGCAGAAGACCTAAATAGACATTTCTCCAAAGAAGATACACAGATCGCCAACAAACACTTGAAAGGCTGCTTAACATCAGTAATCATTAGAGAAATGCAAATCAAAACTACAATGAGGTATCACCTCACACCAGTCAGAATGGTCATCATCAAAAAATCTACAAACAATAAATGCTGGAGAGGGTGTGGAGCCAATGGGACCCTATTGCACTGTTGGTGGAAATGTAAATTGATACAGCCACTATGGAGAACAGTATGGCGATTCCTTAAAAAACTAAAAACAGAACCACCATATGACCCAGCAATCCCACTACTGGGCATATACCCTGAGAAAACCATAATTCGAAAAGAGTTATGTACCAAAATGTTCATTGCAGCTCTATTTACAATAGCCAGGACGTGGAAGCAACCTAAGTGTCCATCAACAGATGAATGGATAAAGAAGATATGGCACATGTATACAATGGAATATTACTCAGCCACAAAAAGAAATGAAATAGAGCTATTTGTAGTGAGGTAGATGGACCTAGAGTCTGTCATACAGAGTAAAGTAAGTCAGAAAGAGAAAAACAATTACCATATGCTAACACATATATATGGAATCTAAAAAAAAAAAAGTGGTTCTGAGAAACCTAGGGGCAGGACAGGAATAAAGATGCAGATGTAGAGAATGGACTTGAGGACACAGCGAGTGGTAAGGGTAAGCTGGGACGAAGTTAGAGAATGGCATGGACATATATACACTACCAAATGTAAAATAGATAGCTAGTGGGAAGCAGCCACCTAGCACAGGGAGATCAGCTTGGTGATATGTGACCACATAGAGGGGTGGCATAAGGAGGGTGGGAGGGAGACACAAGAGGGAGGAGATACGGGGATATATGTATATGTATAGCTGATTCACTTTGTTATAAAGCATAAACTAAGACACCATTGTAAAGTAATTATACTCCAATAAATATATTTTAAAAAATCAGTTAAAAAAGAAATGAAACAGGCAATGTTAAGCTTGTCAATACTTAATAATATAATATCAACTATATATAGTCAGAATTACAAAAAGAAATGGGCAAGTAATTAGAGTGATAATATATTTGTCAACTGGGACAATAGTTATATCTATTAAATCCTAGAAGGGAATTTTAAAAATAGACAAATAGAATCTATAGTTATCTGGCAAAAGACATTAAAAAAACACAAAAACAGAAAAGTTAGGGTAATTATATAGCATACAACAAATTGACTGTAGTAAATCTGAATATGTTGGTAAATGTAATAAATGTAAACAAAAGATGTCTGGTGTAAGGCATAAAATTATGTGCCACCTTGACATCTAAATTCTGGAGGATCCCGAGTAGCCTAGCTGTAAGTCCCTCTATCCACTCTGCTCCCATGGAAGATCCTTTAGGCAGATAATCCCATTTTTGTGGGTACCAGGCACAGGAAGTAGGCACAACCTCACCGTCTTGTTACTGCAAAGTCAGCCACCCATAGCCATGCTTGTCCACTCTGTGGAGTAAGTGGACACTCACTAGGTCAAACCTATCAAAACTAATTATGAAGCTATGGAAATTTAAAGCGTGGCAATGGCATAGAGACAGAAAATAGACTAAAAGAGAATCAAGCATTAAGTGTGAAGAAATGGCATCACAGATCACCAGATAAAAGATAAAACATTGAACAAATTGATCAACACTACCCATTCAGAAAAAAAACATGGATTTCTGTCAAGATACCATTTATAAAAATGTTTCAGGTAAGAAAGCCTAAATGTGAAAAGCAAAATGCAATATATTCTTAAAAGAATATATAGAATAATATTTTTATATTTTCAGGATAGCGACAGCTTTATTAAAGTACACAATCATAAAAGAAAATATTTATTAACTTGACAACATTAAAATTAAACACACCTGCACACCAAAAGGCACCATAAACTTACACAGATTAAATAGATGTGATATGACTGACAAGGGCTTAATCTATCCAGATTAGTATATCCAGAATATATATCAATATGCCACAAATAAATTAGTCCCTCCAACAAATCCTTATTGAATGTCTGTCATATGCAAGGTACTGTTCTAGTTATTGAGGAAACTGTAGGAAACAAAACAGACAATAGCCTTCTCTCACAGGAGAGGCAGGTAATAATAAATAAATGAATAAATGTAGTTATAAATCTCAGATTTTAGTAAGTGCTATGGAAGTAAATAAAGCATGTGAGGGAACATAGAGCTTTGCAGGGGATGAAGGATGTTATTTTAGATAGGCTGTTTAGGGAGAAACAATAAAAAAACACTATTCTTGAACCTAATAGACTACAAGTCAGTATGAGAAGGAAAATAACCCAATAGAAAAAGGTTATTCTCTTTTGAATTCACTCAGTGGCCGAAAGGCCTCTGAAATGTATTTTTAAATAATTTGGCATATGTGTTCATGTCAAGAGGTTTATGGGATTTCAGAGAAAACATTTGGACATGAGTTGATAATTTTTGAAGCTGGGTGATGAATTAATGGCAGTTTGCTACACTATTCTCTCTCTCTTTCTTCCTTTCTCTTTCTCTCTCTCTATATGTACACATATATGAAATCATACATATATAAATATATAATTAAAATTAAATATAACTAAGCATATATTTAAGCATATATGAATTATATATGTTAAGTATACATTTATATTCATATGTAATTAAATATATTAGTATATAATTATATATGGAGTATATATTATATATATACTTATGAGAGAAGGCACAAATAACAAATATTAGAAATGAAACTGGAATATCACCAAAGTTCCTTATCCATAGGTATAAAATAGATAATTAGTAAATATTATTAACAACTTTTTTCAAAATTTTGAAAAACAGACAAATTCTTAGAAAATATAATTTATTAAAGTCAATCCAAAAGAAATTGAAAATCTTCACAATCTTATAATTATTAATGAAGTTGAATCTGTAATTGAATGCTTTGTCACAAAAAAACCCGGGTCCAAATTTAATCACTAATAAATTTCACCAAAAATTTGAGAAAAAACACTATTAAAAAAAATTCCAGAGAATAGAGAGAGAGAAAGGACAAATCTTTACAGAAATATTCCAAATAATATACTTACTGTCTCCTCCAGTAAGGGAACATAATGCCCATCCTGTCCTCCACATTGGGTGTGGACTGGACTCAGTGACTCATGTCCAAAGCATAGAGCATTGAAAGGGGAGAAGGAGTACCGCTGCAGCAGAGAAACCTAGCAAACAGTACCTTAACCAAATGGTCAAAGCACATCACCCACGGTAGGTCATGTTGCTAGTGTGTGCCCCTGATATGCTGTGATGAAGAGGGAACTTAACCTCTGTGACATTCTTTCCAAAACCTCATAACCCCAATCTAACCATGAAAAAAAAATACAGACAAATCCAGATTGAGTAACATTCTACTAAATACCTGGCCAGCACCCCTCAAAACTATCAAGGTCATGAAGACAGTGAAAGACTGAGGCACTGTCTTAGACCAAGGACATCAAGGAAACATGTGATGGAACACAATAGGGCATCCTGGATTGGCTCTGGGAACAGAAAAAGTGTGCTAGTATAAAAACTGGGGGATCTGAATAAACTCTGGATTTTAGTTAACAGCAATATATTGTTGACAAACGTACCATGGTTATAAAAGATGTTAACTTTAGGGAAGCTGAATAGTCTATACTATGTTTGCAACCTTTCTGTAAATCTAAAATTATCCCCAAAGTAAAATGTGTATCATCTGTAAGTTTGGGATGAGGTATTAATAAAGCTTTTATTATTTCTAGAGAACATAATTGTATATATAAAAAACCCCAAAGAATCTACAGATATATATTTAGCAAAATTGCTAAAAGCAAGGTCAATACAAAAAACTTAAATGTATTTTTAATTAGTAATAATTATGAAATAAAATTTTAAATAGATTCCAGTTAAAACCAGTATCAAAAACTAGAATATCAAGAAGTCAATAAAAACCAAATGGGCAGAACCCCCACACTTAAAATTATAAACTATAAAATGTGTGTGTTCATGAATCAGAAGAATTGACTATGAAATTTTATAAAGAAATCAATTCTTTCAAAATTGATATATTGATTTAATGGAATCGTAACAAACTGTTTGCTAGCTAACTTTGTGAAATTTGGTAAGCTAAATGTAAAACTTACAGGAAATTCAAATGGTCATGAATAAACAAGTCAATATTGAATATGAAGAGTGGCAATGATAAGTAGGATAATACGGTAGGGACAAAAGTACAGACAAGCAGACTAACAGAACATAATAAAAGTACAAAAGTAGTCATACATACCTTTAATTGGGATGGATGTGGCATTGCAGAGCAATGAAGAAATAACAGGTCTTTTAATCATGGTGATGAACCAACTGGAGATTCATGAAGAAAAAAACAAAAATTGATCCTCACTTCACACCATACACACACACACAAAACAATGGCTATGTGGATTTTGAATCTACATGTGAAAGGTAAACAATAAAAATGTTAGAATATATTCTAATGGGGTATATTAATGATCTTGGTGTAGGAAAAGGTTTCTTAAACACTCTACAAAAAGCTTAAAAATATAAGAAGGTTGATGAATCAGATTACATTAAAATTGTGAACATATCTTCACTGAAATAGTGATCAATAATAATAATAATAATTTCATCAATAATAATGAAAATGTAAGTCACAGCCTAGGAGAAAATATGTCAGACACACACAGCAGAGAAAGGTCCCCCTCTCTATATTATATAATGTGCTTGTACACATCAGTGAGAAAAAGACTCGTTTAAAAAATTGGGAAGACATTTGAGCAAGCGCTTCTCAAAAGGGAGGTTTTTGAATGATCAATGTTTATATAAAAAGTTGCTCAACATCATTAGTCAGCAGGAAATGTACATTAAAACAACCAAGAGACAACACTACATACCCATCATTATTTCAAGGCTGTCAGGAACTGCATTCTATTGCTGGTGCAAGTATAAATTGGCACCACCACATTGGAAAACTATTTTGTAGTATGCCAAGTTTGAACAAAAGTACATCCCTACGACCTGGCAATTTCAGCTCCAGGTCATGGGTACCAAAAGCCATATACAAGTTTTATTTCATACACACCTGAAGATGTGGATTAAAAGTCAAACCTGCTACACAAAATTAGTAGTCAGAAAGTTCCTTGACAAGTCAAGAAGCAAAGCAGTGTGTCGTCATTCATTCCTCAGCTGTCATGGATCAGTTGCCTCTGGAGGATGAGGTCGGTCGGTCAGTAGCTGAGAGGGGGCAGGTATGAGGACACAAGAGCAGTGGTCCAGCTGTCACTGCTGGAGGAAGTCCAATCTACTGAGCAGAACATCCTTTATCCAGAGAGAAATCAATACGTGGTAGCCTAACACTGTGATGGAGTGCTGAGTTGGGGAGAGGATCTGATACCCTTTTATAGGGTTTCTCCAAAAGCAGTTGGAGCCTGGGATAAGCAATTAGGATGTTGAAAGGCTCAGCACTCCAGGCAAGAAGTCTGCATGGGGATGTCAGCCAGAAGAGAGGCTATGGAGGAGGAGCTGGAGTCACTGGGCTTAGGGTCAGAGGTTCAGACCTCTTGACAGGAACTTGGCAAGAGAACAGCAACATCTATCAGAGAGGAATTAGGATTCCAAGAGAGAAACTCTGCCACATCTTTCAAATTGGGACCACTGGGTGAGGATTCGTTCAGTGAGAAAGTGGCCTCAAGCTGTGGTGGACTTTGTCATCATTCCCAGCTCTCCTCCCCATTCCCAGGTCAGGTCAGCATCCCCACAAGTGGGAACAGTTTCCTGCCCCATAACGACTACCTGCTGATAGAATGAGAAGAGCAGGGGCAGAGTGCCAGGTATACACAAAGCTTTCCCTCTCCCAGCAGCATAGCATTGCCCACGAGGAGGCCTCTCCTTCAGCCTGGATCCTGGATCCCAGGAGACCTGTAACCAACATGCAGGCATCATATAACATGTTTGTTGGTGGAAGCCACTGAGATTTTTAGGGCTGTCAGTTCCCACAGCAAAGCTGACTACACAACGCTGAATTCTTGCATGAGCTGGTGGAGCTGCCCCAACAGAACTGCCCTGAAAGTGCAGGGAAGCCTGGAGCACACGGTGGAGGGTGGAGGGCAGGTGACTTGGGGGGGGGGGCCTGGACACAGGGAGGCCCCGGGGAATTGTGTGCTTCCAGCATGTTCCACGTGGTTCATAACAATCTGGAAAATTATCCCAGATCCATGTGGGTACAGAGAACAAGACTACCGGCAAATCTTACTACCCAATTTCTATTTAATAAGTCGTCAAATGCAACTTAGTATCACAGCTGATTTTTATATTGGTAATGTTTTCCTGAGGTGGCTATTTTCATATACTTCAGAGTCCTCTAGTTTCATATCTTCTTTGTATTTATGTAGATTACCTAACGATGCTGGCTATTTATTCCATTTTTGTATTCCAAATCCTTCTTATCCTTTCAGGCCCAGATCCAATGTCAATCCATTTGCATTCTTATATATGGAAAAAATATCTGTATTCTCATGCTTATCGCAGCATTATTCACAATAACCAAGACATGGAAACACCCCATGTGTCCAACAATAGTTGAATGGATAAAGAAGATGTGATACATATATAATGGAATATTATTCAGCCATGAGAAAGAAGGACATCCTGCTATTTTCGAAACATGGATGTATCATTAGGGCATTTTATTAAGGGAAGTAATTCAGACAAAGACAAATGCTGTATGATATGTACTGTATGCACTCATATGTGGAAACTTAAAAAGCTGAAATCGAGGCTGGGAGCAAGATGGCAGAGTAGTAAGAGGCAGAGATCACCTTCCTCCCCACAGATACATCAGAAATACATCTACACGTGGAACTGCTCCTATAGAACACCCACTGAATGGTGGCAGAAGACGTCAGACTGCCCAAAAGGCAAGAAAGTCCCCACGTACCTGGGTAGGGCAAAAGAAAAAAAGAAATAACAGAGAAAAAAGAGTAGGGGCGGGACCTGCACCAGTGGGAGGGAGCTGTGAAGGAGGAAAGGTTTCGACACACTAGGAAGCCCCTTCGCAGGCGGAGACTGCGGGTGGCAGAGGGGGGAAGCTTCAGAGCCACGGAGGAAAGCGCAGCCACAGGGGTACAGAGGGCAAAGTGGAGAGATTCCTGCACAGAGGAGCGGTGTTGACCACCACTCACCAGCCCGAGAGGCTTGTCGGCTCACCCGCCAGGGCATTCGGGGGCTGGGAGCTGAGGCTCGAGCTTCAATCGGATCACAGGGAAAGGACTGGGGATGGCAGCGTGAACACAGCCTGAAGGGGTTAGCGCACCACAGGTGGACGGGGGGGAGTCCCGGGAAAAGATCTGGAGCGGCCGAACAGGCAAGAGACTTTTTCTTGCCTATTTGTTTCCTGGTGCACGAGGAGAGGGGATTCAGCACGCCACCTAAACGAGCTCCAGAGACAGGCGCAAGCTGCGGCTATCAGCGCAGACCCCAGAGATAGGCATGAGACGCTAAGGCTGCTGCTGCTGCCACCGAAAAACCTGTGTGCGAGCACAGGTCACTATCCACATGGCCCCTCCCGGGAGCCTGTGCAGCCCGCCACAACCAGGGTTCAGTGATCCAGGGACAACTTCCCCGGGAGAACGCATGGTGCACCTCAGGCTGCTGCAACATCACACTGGTCTCAGCCGCTGCAAACTCGCCCCGCATCCTCAGAATGGGGGAAAATATTTGCAAATGAAGCAACTGACAAAGGATTAATCTCCAAGATTTACAAGCAGCTCATGCAGCTCAATAACAAAAAAACAAGCAACACAATCCAAAAATGGGCAGAAGACCTAAATAGACATTTATCCAAAGAAGATATACAGATTGCCAGCAAACTCATGAAAGAATGCTCAACATCATTAATCATTAGAGAAATGCAAATCAAAACTACAATGAGATATCATCTCACACCGGTCAGAATGGCCATCATCAAAAAATCTACAAACAATAAATGCTGGAGAGGGTGTGGAGAAAAGGGAACACTCTTGCACTGTTGGTGGGAATGTAAATTGATACAGCCACTATGGAGAACAGTATGGAGGTTCTCTTAAAAAACTAAAAATAGAACTACCATACAACCCAGCAATCCCACTACTGGTGCATATACCCTGAGAAAACCATAATTCAAAAAGAGTCATGTACCACAATGTTCATTGCAGCTCTATTTACAATAGCCAGGACATGGAAGCAACCTAAGTGTCCATCAGCAGATGAATGGATAAGGAAGATGTGGCACATATATACAATGGAATATTACTCAGCCATAAAAAGAAACGAAATGGAGTTATTTGTAGTGAGGTGGATGGTGTTAGAGTCTGTCATACAGAGTGAAGTAAGTCAAAAGGGAAAAACCAATACAGTATGCTAACACATATATATGGAATCTAAGGGAATAAAAAATAGGTCATGAATTGCCTAGTGGCCAGATGGGAATAAAGACACAGACCTACTAGAGAATGGACTTGAGGATATGGGGAGGGGGAAGGGTAAGATGTGACAAAAAGAGAGAGTGACATGGATATATATACACTACCATCATAAAATAGATAGCTAGTGAGAGGAAACCCCATAGCACAGGGAGATCAGCTCTGTGCTTTTTGACCACCTAGAGGCGTGGGATAGGGAGGGCAGGAGGGAGGGAGATGCAAGAGGGAAGAGATATGGGAACATATGTATATGTATAACTGATTCACTTTGGTATAAAGCAGAAACTAACACCATTGTAAAGCAATTATACTCCAATAAAGATGTTAAAAAAATAAAAATTAAAATAAAATAAAATATCACTCTCTTGAAATAAAAAAAAGAAAAAAGCTGAACTCATAAACACAAAGTAGAATGGTGGTTACAAGGGGCTTGGGCATGAGGGAATTGGGGAGATGTTGATCAAATGGTACAAACGTGCATCTAGAAGGTGAATAAGTTCTGGAGATCTAGTGTACATGTGGAACTAAGGCTATGGTGGTAATCGCATTGCAATATAAAAATTTATCAAATCAACACGTTGCACACCTTAAACTTGTACAATATTATATGTCGATCATATTTCAATTTAAAAAGTGGGGAGCAAAAACAGTATTTCAAACCTGAAGAAAACAAGGAAATAAATTGTGGTGACCTGACTTTCCCCAAATTCACAGGAAATATATTTTTTATGGGAAGAAAAAGGCACACTGATTACTGGAAACACTTTGCTCTTTGTTCAAACACTGTCCCAAATCTAGCTATTTCCCACAAAGTTAATGTTACCAGAATAGGAAAGCATTAATGTATACTGACTCTAAAACATTTCTGGATGCCTCAGGTCATGTACACATTTTACAAGTTGCCTTCATAATAAGAAACCCAGAATTTGTCCAAACATGTCAATACTTAGGCAAATTGAGTTTGAAAATACAAATATTTTGCAATTGGGACGAAGAGAGTGACTCTCACAGGAAAGACAAGTCCAGACAATAATCTAGCACCAAAAGGCATAGCCATGGGGGCACATAATCTTACAGCTGGAAAGAGCCTTGTGAATCACTCCATAGATTCTCCTAAAATCCACAGATTCTCTGAAGAGCATATGTACTAGAGAAATCTCCACTGAGAGGCAGACTACCTCATTCTGGAAAAGTTTTTCTTGTTATGCGTTTATTTCTTATGACTGACCTTAGTCGTCCTTCCTGAGAATTTCTCTCTTTGACCCTGGTCCTGACTTTGGAGATACATAGGGATTACTTCATTATAGGACATGTTTTCACATATGGAAGACTTTATTATGTATGACTCCTAGGACAAATGTTTTAGGATTCTACATATAAGATGGTTTTCAGATTCCATGACACCTTTGTCACATTCTCTTTGTCAATATCAATCTTGAAAGAAGCTACCTTGCTTCCACCAAAATGACTCAACTAAAGATGGGATTCCTGAATGAGATATTATGACAGGACTACACCTCAATTTCATTTTCCTCTTAAAAGGAATTTACGATCCTTCCCCCTTTTATCAGAGTTAACAGAACCAAAAAAAAAATTTTTTTAAGTGTCTATACAAATATATGCCACAAGCTTTTTCAACAATGATGAATATGAAGTGGAGGAAAACTACTCTAAAGTTCTCTAGAGTTTATTATTTTTAAAATCTTTTTTAAAAATTTTATTTATTTTATTTATTTAATTTTGGCTGTGTTGGGTTTTTGTTGCTGTGCGCAGGCTTTCTCTAGTTGTGGTTAGTGCGGTCTACATTTCATGCAGGCTCAGTAGTTGTGGTTTGGTGGGCTCTAAAGCACAGGCTCAGTGGTCGTGGCACACGAGCTTAGTTGCTCAGTGGCATGTGGGATCTTCCTGAACCAGGGCTCGAACCTGTGTTCCCTGCATTGACAGGTGGATTCTTAACCACTGCGCCACCAGGGAAGCTCCTATTTTAAAAATCTTGATAAGATATTTCTAAGTTTCCACATCCATTGAGGCTATATGACTATATATATTTTGATGGGAAATTTTTAATAGAAGTATTTTAGAATTTAAAAGTGTTATTAAGAATTAAAAAATAATTCTAGCTAGAGTAATATTTACAGAGACAGCAGTAGAACTATTGTCACCCTTTATTTGGGTGCTAGCTTTCAACTGTTCTCACTATTTTGACAGCCTCGTCACAGGATTTGTTCATGTGAAGTTTCACTGTTTAAAATCCCAATCCTCCCTCATGTAAGCCATCACCAAACCAAGAATCTTTTGTACCTTGCAAGTGACTTTCTGTAATGCAAGCAATTACATTTTTTTGTAATAAATTTCATTCTTCTGAAGCTCATAATTTTTGTCTGTCAATATTGGGAAGTGTTTTGTTTTTTTGTTTTTTGTTTTACATTGACTCTGTCTTCTGTAGCTGCGACAGCAGCAAATTTGTCTTCACGTGAGCTTCTAGTAAAACTACTAACCGATGTGTCCTGGTGACCCACCATTACGGATTGCCTCTCAGTTTGACACAGATCTGCTGGTCAACACCTTTGAGAGATCTAGTCAAAGATTTACTTTCCTACCCAAGACATTAATTATCCATCAGGATACAGATAGATGCAGTAAGTACTCAGCTAAAATCAAGATGTACAACACACTCCAGTCTAAAGGGCAATCACAATATCTCCCATTGAACCCAAAATACTCCCAGTGAGCCTGGATCTGGTAAAACTGATGTATAGGTATCACTCAATAAATTTTAGTTATTAGTATCATTGTTGTTCATTCACAGTAATCAACACGTTATTATCTAAATGCTCCCAAACACTTTGTTTTCAAACTTGACAGGGGGTGGATTAAGATAATAAGTCTTTATCTTCTGAAATCATGAGACTAGTTAAGACAGACTATCCGTTCCACAAACAATCTGGCACCAAGGAGACACTGGGCCACATGCAGAGATTTATCACTGAAATTGCTTAACTCAAAAAAATTCTCATTTTGCACTTCTGATGATCTCACAAGTGAGCTCATTGACATAGCAACCATTAAGTGTGTGGTGCATGCCAACTCTCTGCATGTTTCCAAGTCCCCCCTCTCAGAGTAGAATTAGGGTTCTGGTGTGAGGCACACTGTCTAGGGACATTGAGCACTCAGAGTGATTTGTAGAGATGACACTCAAATCTGCAGACTATACATCATCTGCAGTCTCCCAAATCACTTTCTTCCAACATAATAAAAAGATAGGAAGCCTGCATATTCTTAGATGCTTATGCCTTTTCTCATGGTGGGGGTGGGGCACTGGTAAACTATTTCTGTCCATTACTATTGGATGACTACAAAGCTGCTTCTGTGTGTCCCAGAAAAGGAAGATGCAATGGGAACCCAGCCTGGAAAATGGAGAAACAGGCCAAGGAGCTCTTCAGTGAGTGCAGTCAGATTACCCAGTTAGGGTGGGCATGCAGTGTAGTGCACATCCTTAGGGGCATTGGACATGTGATAGCTACCATAGACTTCATGTATATGACAGCAGTTCTGCAGCATATGGCAGTAGAGGGTCTTATTCTAACAAGAACAGTGCATTATGACAGTATTCTGAGACCTAGAAGTAAAGTGACTTTTTCTAATCCTCATTATGGCCGGTAATTACCAATGTCTAGTCTCTCCTTTCCTTCCTTCCTTCCTTTAGTATTCTTTTAAAATACTTTATCTGTTTTTTTAGTGAGGTATACATTATCCCCCAAAATTTCTTTTTAATAATCAAGTGGTTCCAATCAAGTTTCTCAAACTTCATTATACACTGCTATTTAATTTTTCCCAATGCCATGGTCTTAAATCTTAGAGTTTGGAAGACTTGCAGTTGCTAACAATGGGTTTCCATTTGTGACACATACTCGCAACATGAAGAAATAATTTTGAAATATTATTTTATTTATTTATTTATTTTATTTTTGGCTGTGTTGGGTCTTCACTGCTGTGTGAGGGCTTTCTCTAGTTGCAGCAAGCGGGGGCTACTCTTCATTGCTGTGCGCGGGCTTCTCATTGTGGTGGCTTCTCTTGTTGCAGAGCACGGGCTCTAGGTGAGCGGGCTTCAGTAGTTGCGGCACGCGGGCTCAGTAGTTGTGGCTCGCAGGCTCTAGAGCACAGGCTCAGTAGTCGTGGCACACGAGCTTAGTTGCTCCATGGCATTTGTGATCTTCCCGGACCAGGGCTCGAACCCATGTCCCCTGCATTGGCAGGCAGATTCTTAACCACTGTGCCACCAGGGAAGCCCTCAAATATTATTTATATGGCTCTATATGAGTTTTTTTCATACCCAATATGACAATTTGCTTCTTGTGGCAAGTGTTTCTAGGTTATTACTGATATTTGATATTACTTTACTTTGTTTCTTTAAAACAGGATGAGAATAGCATTTTAAAAATCCCTCTAAAAAGTGAGTATCTATCTATCTACCTATTCATTTTATCTTAAAAAAAGGCCAAAGAGTTCATCATACTTTGAAGTCCCATCAAAAGCAAACTGGTTCAGTCTTTCAGGAAAGAACATTGCCAGTGTATATCACAACCCCTAAGGGTTTTCACACACTTCAGTCTCTTCTTTGTTCCTTCCAGACAGCTCCTTGATCTCAAATATCACTGCTGCCAGAAGCCAACATGAGAGGTGTTTGAATTTCACATATCTTGTGCAGCATAAGTACTTAATTAGTATTTATTAAACTCAGGGCTGTGCTAAGTCTCCTAGGAATTTTACTAAGTAAAGCCAAAGAAAGTAGGCTTTGGGCAAGTGTTCAAATTCTGAGTGGACTTTGTTACCTATCTTCATTGCCCTCATGGTGAGATGTGAGAATAAAACCTGCAAGATTGGAAGGAGTCATGGATACAAATCATGTAAATGTTGAGTGCGGTGTCTAGTCAGTGGCTGGCGCTCAGTCAGTCATAACTAGAGAGACCGACATGTATGATGGTGAGGAGTCAGATGGAATCAAGGTCAAACTCTACAGATCCTGGCTGTGTGTGACCTAAGACAAGGCTCTACGTCTCTCAGGGACTCATTTCCTCTCTGCAGAACAGTTGTTTGGGAGTTAATGGACACGGTGCATGCACAGAGGTCATTGCTGCTGGCACCTAGTATCTCTGGTCCTGCCTCCTAGGCACAGCTGCTCCCCTTGAAATTGGGCCAGACCTTGTGACAATGCTTTGGCCCATGGCATCGTGTCTTGCATTGCTTTTGGGTGAACAACTTAGTAGGTGGTGATATGTTCTTCCTCTCCCTCTGCCAGACACTAAAATGACATAGAGCCCAGTTCCTAGACAATCCACAATGGACACATAGTGGAGTGAGAAATAAGCCTTTGTCACTTTACATCACTGGAGTGTAGCCTATCCCATCTTAACTGAAGCAGCATATAAAGTGCCTGAACTAGTGCTTGGCACAGATTCACTGCTCAGTGAATATTATTATTATCATCATCATCATTGATATTGATATTTGAAACAGCCACAGCTCTGCCTATCTATATCCAGGCTAGTATTGAACTTCATGATTTTTTTTTTAAATATACAAACGGATATAAAATCACTCATGTAGCTATCATAGACCATATTTGTTTTAGGTAATTTTTCTTTAAAATAAAATTTTACAGATGAAGTTGAGATTCTCCTCCCCTACCACCTCCCACCAGATACCTTACCTAGAGGAAACAACTTATGAATCCATTGTTTATTATCTAGGTTTTAATAATTTGATTACACATTTATACAACCATAAACATTATATGAAATTGTTTTGCTGGATTTAAAATTTCATGTGAGTTACAATATATTGTACATATTATTCTGCAACTTCCTGTTTTTGGTTTAACATTTTTTTAACTTGCAGTATAGTTATTTTACAATGTTGTGTTAATTTCAAGTGTACAGCAAAGTGATTCAGTTATACATATATATATTCTTTTTCAGATTCTTTTCCATTATAGGTTATTACAAGATATTGAATATATTTCCCTGTGCTATACAGTAGATCCTTGTTGATTATTTTATATATAGTAGTGCATATATGTTAATCCCAAATTCCTAATTTATCTCTCCCCCTTCCCTCCCTCTATCCCCACTACCTCCTTTGGTAACCATAAGTTTGTTTTCTATGTCTGTGAATCTATTTCTGTTTTGTAAATAATTGAACTTCATGATTTAAAGATCTCCAGATCCTGGTAGAGGAAAGAGTTTAGTATTTTGCATAAGAAAAGCATAGAAAACCCTACTTCAAACACCTATTGACTGACCCTGTAAGTATCTAAAAGTGACTCATCTCTGAGCCTTTATTTCCTTATCTGTTAAATGAGGATGGATGATGATGGCTGATAAGTTGGGTCTAAAACATAGAGTGTGGTGCCCAGAGTGGGGTCAGCACCCAACAATTCCCACTGCCCTTCCCTCCCCTCCTGCCTGTGATTTCCACTTTTATAGCACCAACCTCAGATCCTTCTGCTTTCCCATCTTACATCTCTCACCTGTTATGCAGACCTCTTTTTCTTCTAGTCATTGGCTGTTCCACCAGTAGATGAATGGGAAATCGCTAATTTGTCAGTTTTGCTATCGGCAATTTGAGGAAAAAGTGTATCCAGTGAGAGACTGTCACCAAAATACATTATGGATTTTAGTTAACTCCATTGGCCCTAGTCCACAGAGATAGCTAATGAAACAAATGGAAAATTAGGATCATTTATGATTTTAAAATAACCTAGTACATTCAGTATATCTGTCTGTGTGCAGTAAAAGTGCATTTTAGCCTCTGTCTTCAGACTTAGCAATGCCAAGTGATCATTTTTCTACTATCTTGGCTTTTTTCTGGGGATATCTGATGGATGATGCTCTGGACATAGGAAGACGGACAGGTCATGACCTGTACTTCTCTGCTCACAGCCAAACATTAAGTGTAATCGTGTCCCAACATCCTTAGAAAAGTACCTTTTCAAATAACTGCAAAAAAATCTAATTAAACTTGTAAAACATTAATCGTATCTGGAGGACCACCAAACCCAAGCAGGTAGGCCAGCTGGTCTTAATCATAACTCCTTAATTGAATAGTAATTTTCATAGAGAATTATGTTGTCATGTGAGGTAGGCCTGGCAAGCATTTCCATCAGGTTCCAGACAGAAAACTTAATTGAGCTGCTCAAATTTGTTCACAAAGCTTTAAGGTAAGAAACAAGACCCAGGGTCCCGCCTCTCCCCCTGGGCTCTGAGTCCTCGCCTCTGGGCCATGTGCCCTTTCTGGGGACCAGCAGAGAGGATTAGACCCTGTTTTGTGTTAAAGGCTTAAAAAATTGTTAATGCTTTTTGTTAAAGATTTTTAAAATTTAGAAGATGTGGTGGCAGACATCTCAATGAATATTCTTATTTTCCTTCTCTCCTGCCCCAACCAGCTCTCTTTTATCTATGTTATTATAGTTCACATGGGTTGGCATAAGTATATTGCAATGCAAGGAAGATATTGGAAATGTGGTGTGGTAAAATGAGAATAAAACATTACCACATTTCCATGCTAATTAGTGTGAGAACATGATCTACTTTACAACTTTTGGGGTGCAACCATGTAGGTGAGACAACGTCATGCATGTGAGTTTGTTCAAGCGGGTCATTTGAAGTGGGAAAGGCAACTCACGGGAGCAGATTGGGGGCACGGTGTGAAAAAATAAGGTTCAGTATAGCACCCTGACAAAGTAGATCACCAAAAACTAATCAATTTGGAAATATGTATAAAATGGGTCTTGATTCATCAATACAATTTCTAAGAATGTATAAAGATGTGTACAGATATTTAGATATAAAGATGGCTATTACAGTTTCTTTAGGAAAGTCAAATCATGGTGAATTCAAACCGAATCACTCTGTATTCATTAAAATGACACGGTAGAGATTTGCTCATTTGTACGAGCCTGGAGAGTATGTTTAAGTCCAAAGCATGTTGCAAGGCAGGATGGATGTGAATCTTCCGCTTCTGAGAAAATGCAGGTGGAGAGACAGAGCCCTTGTTAGAAGCACAGATTCCTGGATATCAGTCATTTGGTTGTTTTCCTTTTCTTCTTATTGTTTACCAGCATCTGAAAATTATCCTGCACTTGACACAGGTTATTTGTATAATCAGAATGTCTTTTTAAAAAATAATGTGCAAAAACAGTATCAATTGCCTTCCTTTCCTGCATTAAGTTTGCTTGCAACTTTGTTGTAAGATTCTAGGCAGTACCATTTAGGGTTATTTAGTGCCTGGCTCACTCTGTGGCAATTTTGGGTGCAGTGGGTTCCATGGAGGTGGGGTGTACATCTTACTTACTGTAGCATCATTCCTACAAGTGGACTCTCAGCTATTGGCCTGCCATGGGGACTTTGACTCGGAACTAAAGCAGAAGCATCCCATTTCCTGACTGTGAGTTCCCTGAGAATGGGGCCATGTCTGTCCTCATCCCTGGGCTTCTATCTCCCCCTTTTCCCACTAACACGTAGACCAGTGACCGCCTCATAGCAGTCACACAACAAAAGACTGTTGAGTTGATCCAAGTCTCCTTACAGGTGAGGAGACTGAGGCTGATAAAGATTAAGGATCTTGTTCATGATTGCATAACAGCTGATCACTGATCCACTCACAGGTAGTGGACATCCTAGACTGACAGAGGAGCTTCCTGGAAAAAAGGAGGCTGCGAACACACACAGATGACAACAATACAATAAATATTATTTGTGGTTTCTCTTTGGGATTCAGGACAATGCAGCTCTCACAGCAGAAAAGGCAAAGAAGACTCAACAGAACCAGGAGACTCTAAGATGGCCATACTGCTTAATAAGGAATGACCGCCAGAATATCCTCCTGTGGCTGGAATAGAGGAACAGCTCCATGACTGTCTGGTCAACACTTTTTGGCTGATGCCCTGGGAGCTGACCAGGTATCCTGTGGAGTTGGGGTCAAGCAGCTAGTGTGCCACAGGATGAGTACGTGAGCTCTGGTGTCACTTTGCTGGGAATTCCTTCCAGGTGAGGGTGAGGATGTGAGTCAGCACAGAGTCTGGCCCTGCCTTGATTCTCCTGGGAGATTATGTCCAAGTTCACATCACCCTCTTCATTCTGATGCCTATAGAGTTCTTCCATCTTCTGTATGCCTCTTTATATATTGCTTCTCAAGAATATGGCTTGTTTGGGTCTGAAAATCTTCAAAACCTGATACTTTATATGATTTTCTACCTGTTGCCTTTGTGTTGTCACTGGCTGTGATGCTAATCTCATTTTGTAGTCCTCATCTTCAGAGATGCTCTGACAATCAGTCACCTATCCCTCATAGAAAGAGATTGATTGTCTGTCTTTCTGTCCTCTTCCAACAGTCTGTCTCTGAGAGGAAGAATTCTGAGTCATAAGATGTGGGTAAGTAATTACTGTGATTGTAAACTTCAGGGGCTAGAATTCAAGTCCCAACCTGTGCACTTTCACAGGTCTCAGAATTGGACCACACACTGCAGGTGGCATCAATTGGAGAGGTCAGAATGAGGAGAGAACTGAAGAAGCCAGGAACCTGTAATGTAAGATACATGAAGCTAAGTTCCATGTGGGTGATATCACATCCAAGATCCAAAGGGCACCCACCAGACACTGGGCTGGCTCCTGCAGGTCTGTGCAGCTGCACAGAGATTGTGGCCCATGAGCTATGCATTTTAAGCAGAGAAGGAAGACATTTCAGGGAGAAAGAACAGGATTTTCAAAGGCACAGAAAGGATAACAGAATGTAGTTCCAGATTACTCTTTGTGGAGGAGACTGGACATTGGTACAAAGCCCACATAGGGGGCTCTGATCTCAGGCCGCACACAGCCACCATGGTGCCTGCACGTAACCACTTCACAGTGTTGATAAGGCAGGTGGAGTGAACATGTACCCAGATATAAGTCAAGGGTATTTTTTACAAAATTATCTCATCACCTTATGTTTGAGTCCTTCCAAAGCCCCTCTAGTTTGGGGAGCACTCATATATTTTGAAGAAAAAAATGCTGTCTGGGGAGATGTATTAGTTGAAAATGACTTAAATAGAGATGTTTTGCATGCTTACAAAATCCACTTAATAGAGGGACAAAAAAGGTGGGAGAGGGAGGAGCCAGGGATACAAAAACATTTAACCCAGATTTAGCCATTATCCCTGGAAATGTGACCTGATAATTGCAGTGTTGGAATCATTGTAAATAAACATTTGAAAATGACTGTGTTCACTGCCCTGATCATCCAATGTGGTGGGCAGCACCCATACATGAGGGCTTATGAGGAGCTGAAAAGGACTGAGGGGTCCTGATTTCTTCTTGGAGGATTCAGTGATTGACACCCAAGGACCTCAGACAGGGTGTGGTCATGCAGCCCTTCTTGAGCTCAGGGACCCCAGCTCCACTGCTTTCCCTACAGGGTAGGGAACAGTAATGGGTGATGGGCACACAGGCCTTGGTCCAGCTAGATCTCCTGCCTCATTTTCTTTTAATTTCTATGGGAGACTATGGTTTCCTTTAGAAATCAGTTATTCTGGAGTTTTGCTGACTTCTGTTTCCCTAAAACCCCTTTCCTCATCCAGTAGGGCAGATAAATCAGCATCCTCTAATTTCTGCTGGTAATTTGCATTTCTAGGGCCCTTCAGGCTTGGGATACCCACTTACTGAGATACCTGGAAAATGACTCCTCTGAGATCTTTCTGTTGAGAGTTTTACCCAAAAACCTACATTTTCAAAGACCTCACAGTCTGGTTGCTGAAATAAGATGTATGTACAGAAAAAATCAAAATAAATAAAGGAAGTAAGTGGTAATTCAAAGCAATATTGCAAAAAGTAACACAATACTGCCAATCGTAGTTACAACAATGACTGGTTAAAGGCGTGCTGTGAACAGCGATTAAGGCTGCTCAGAAGAAAGACTTGTGTTGGGAGAAGAAACTGTAAGAAAGACATTTTCACCAGGTGAAACTGCAGCCTCAGGGCACCCAGGGATGTGGGTGTTGACACTGGTCAACTGGACAGTGTGCTGCCTGCCACAGCTTCTCAGAGGACAGTCTTCTCACACTCGGCACAGATAGGCCCCCATGGCTGCTGGAGCACATTTAAATGCAATTTTTCACATGCACCCCAGTGTTCTGTGCAGCGCTATTTACAATAGCCAAGGCATGGAAGCAAGCTAAATGTCCATTGACAGATGAATGGATAAAGAAGATGTGGTGTATATAATATATACAATGGAATACTACTCAGCTATAAAAAGAATGAAATAATGCCATTTGCAGCAACATGGATGGACCTAGAGATTATCATACTAAGTGAAGTAAGTCAGACAAAGACAAATATCATATGATATCACATATGTAGAATCTAAAAGAAATGATACAAATGAACTTATTTACATAACAGAAACAGACTCACAGACTTCAAAAACAAACTTATGGTTCCTAAAATGGAAACATGGCAGGGAGGGATAAATTAGAAGTTTGGGATTAACAAATCTACACTTCTATATATATAATAGACCTACTGTATAGTACAGGGAATTCTATTCAATATTCTGTAATAACCTATATGGGGAAAAAAATCTGAAAAAGAATTGATACATGTATATGTATAAATGAATCACTTTGCTGTACACCTGAGACTGACAAAACATTGTAAATCAACTATATTCTAATATAAAATAAAATTAAAACATAATAAATGTAATTTCTCTGGCTTTTATGGTGAATGACTCTCATGCTTTCGACTTGTACTGTTACGGCTGACCTTGGGATTATTTACACTCACCCACTAGTGTGTCTTCAAGGGTCTCTAACATTATAAACCTATCAATTGACCTAGTGCAAGAGCAGAATGCACAGAGAACTTTGTTTCAGTGGTTTATGCAGATGTTTTGTTGTCTTGCAATGTTTTGCAAGTCAACATCTTGCAAGTCATTGTTGCAATGTAACATTAAACAATCTCGTACGATGCATGAGCTATGCAGATGATGAAAACTCCTACAATTAGGAAAAAAGCACATTGTTCTCCAAATGTCAAGGTTATCTTGATCTGGGCCACAATTTTCATGTGTTGTATCTGCCAATGTTCATTTCTGCTGCTTTGCTAGTTTAGCATCATTGTCATCAATTTAGTTTGCTGCATGGGGTGTGTTTCTCCTATTGTGACACGTTTTGGCATTGATGACGCTTGGAGTAATAATTTTCCAGTAACTAGAATTTCTGGGAATGTGACTGCAATTCAAATAAATTCCATGCTAACTCCTAGACATAATTTGAGAGCTACCTGACTGAACTATAGGGTGCAACAAGGCCATGGATGTTGCAACAGTGAATAAAACACAATGCCTGCATTTCTGGCCCTCAGAAAAACAAACATTAAAACCAAATGGCTACGATTTTTAAAAAAGTCTTTGAGGAGCTTCAAGATGACAGAAGGGTAAGACATGGAGATCACCTTCCTTCCCACAAATACATCAAAAATACATCTACATGTGGAAAAGCTCCTACAGAATATCTACTGAACGCTGGCAGAAGACTTCAGACTTCCCAAAAGGCAAGAAACTCCCCACGTACTGGGTAGGGCAAAAGAAAAAAAAGCAGAGACAAAAGAATAGGGATTGGACCTGCACCTCTGGAGGGAGCTGTGAAGGAGGAAAAGTTTCCACACGCTAGGAAGCCCCTTCTGTCAGAGAAGACAGAGAAATACACAGCAGATGAAGGAGCAAGGTAAAAACCATCAGACCAAACAAATGAAGAGGAAATAGGCAGTCTACTTGAAAAAGAATTCAGAGTAATGATAGTAAAGATGATCCAAAATCTTGGAAATAGAATGGAGAAAATACAAGAAACGTTTAATAATGAACTAGAAGAACTAAAGAGCAAACAAACAATGATGAACAACACAAAAAATGAAATTAAAAATTCTCTAGAAGGAATCAATAGCAGAAAAACTGAGGCAGAAGAACGGATAAGTGATCTGAAAGATAAAACAGTGGAAATAACTACTGCAGAGCAGAATAAAGAAAAAAGAATGAAAAGAATTGAGGCCAGTCTCAGAGACCTCTGGGACAACATTATATGCACCAACATTCGAATTACAGGGGTTCCAGAAGAAGAAGAGAGAAAAAAGGGGACTGAGAAAAATATTTGAAGAGATTATAGTTGAAAATTTCCCTAATATGGGAAAGGAAATAGGCAATCAAGTCTAGGAAGCGCAGATATACTTTTCAAACTCTTCCAAAGCACCTATACTTTTCAAACTCTTCCAAAGTATAGCAGAGGGAGGAACACTCCCAAACTCATTCTATGAGGCCACTATCACCCTGATACCAAAACCAGACAAAGATGTCACAAAGAAAGAAAACTACAGGCCAATATCACTGATGAACATAGATACAAAACTCCTAGCAAATAGAATCCAACAGCACATTAAAAGAGTCATACACCATGACCAAGTGGGGTTTATCCCAGGGATGCAAGGATTCTTCAATATACACAAATCAATCAATGTGGTACACTATATTAACAAACTGAAGGAGAAAAACCATATGATCATCTCAATAGATGCAGAGAAAGCTTTTGACAAAATTCAATACCCATTTATGATAAAAACCTTCTGGAAAGTAGGCATACAGGAAACTTACCGCAATATAATAAAGGCCATATATGAAAAACCCACAGCCAACATCATTCTCAATGGTGCAAAACTAAAACCGTTTCCACTAAGATCAGAAAAAAGACAAAGTTGCCCACTCTCATCACTATTATTCAACATAATTTTGGAAGTTTTAGCCACAGCAATCAGAGAAGAAAAAGAAATAAAAGGAATCCAAATCAGAAAAGAAGTAAAGCTGTCACTGTTTGCAGATGACATGATACTATACATACAGAATCCTAAAGATGCTACCAGAAAACTACTAGAGCTAATCAATAAATTTGGTAAAGTAGCAGGATACAAAATAATGCACAGAAATCTCTTGCATTCCTATACACTAATGATGAAAAATCTGAAAGAGAAATTAAGGAAACACTCCTATTTATCACTGCAACAAAAAGAATAAAATACCTAGGAATAAACCTACCTAGGGAGACAAAAGACCTGTATGCAGAAAACTATAAGACACTGATGAAAGAAATTAAAGATTATACAAACAGATGGAGAGAGATACCATGTTCTTGGATTGGAAGAATCAACATTGTGAAAATGACTATACTACCCAAAGCAATCTGCAGATTCAATGCAATCCCTATCAAACTATGAATGGCATTTTCCCAGAACTAGCACAAAAAATTTCACAATTTGTATGGAAATACAAAAGACCCTGAATAGCCAAAGCAATCTTGAGAAAGAAAAACGGAGTTGGAGGAATCAGACTCCCTGACTTCAGACTATACTACAAAGCTACAGTAATCAAGACAGTATGGTACTGGCACAAAAACAGAAATATAGATCAATGGAACAGGATAGAAAGCCCAGAGATAAACCCACGCACATACGGTCACCTTATTTTTGATAAAGGAAGCAAGAATATACAATGGAGAAAAGACAGCCTCTTCAATAAGTGGTGCTGGGAAAACTGGACAGCTACATGTAAAAGAATGAAATTAGAAAACTCCCTAACACCACACACAAAAATAAACTCAAAATGGATTAAAGGCCTAAATGTAAGACCAGACACTATAAAATTCTTAGAGAGAAACATAGGCAGAACCCTCTATGACATACATCACCGAAACTCCTAGAGGTGCTTTTTGACCCACCTGCTAGAGAAATGGAAATAAAAACAAAAGTAAATGGGACCTAATGAAACTTAAAAGCCTTTGCACAGCAAAGGAAACCATAAGCAAGAAGAAAAGACCACCCTTAGAATGGGAGAAAATATTTCCAAATGAAGCAACTGACAAAGGATTAATCTCCCAAAATGTACAAGCAGCTCATGAAGCTCAATATCAAAAAACAAACAACCCAATCGAAAACTGGGCTGAAGACCTAAATAGACATTTCTCCAAAGAAGATATACAGATTGCCAACAAACACATGAAAGGATGCTCAGCATCACTAATCATTAGAGAAATGCAAATCAAAACTCCAATGAAGTATCACTTCACACCAGTCAGAATGGCCATCTTCAAAAAATTTAGAGACAATAAATGCTGGAGAGGGTGTGGAGAAAAGGGAACACTCTTGCACTGTTGGTGGGAATGTAAATTGATACAGCCACTATGGAGGACAGTTATGGAGGTTCCTTAAAGAACTAAAAACAGAACTACCATATTACCCAGCCATCCCACTACTGGGCATATACCCTGAGAAAACCATAGTTCAAAAAGTGTCATGTACCACAATGTTCATTGCAGGTCTATTTACAATAACCAGGAAATGGAAGCAACCTATGCATCCCTCAACAGATGAATGGATAAAGAAGATGTGACACATATATACAATGGAATATTACTCAGCCATAAAAACAATTGAAATTGAGTTATTTGTAGTGAGGTGGTTAGACCTAGAGTCTGTCATACAGAGTGAAGTATGTCAGAAAGAGAAAAACAAATACCGTATTCTAACACATATACTTGGAATCTAAAAAAGAAAAAAAAAATGATTCTGAAGGACCTAGGGGCAGGACAGGAATAAAAACGCAGACGTAGAGAATGGACTTGAGGATACGGGTAGGGGGAAGTGTAAGCTGGGACGAAGTGAGAGAGTGGCATAGACATATATACACTACCAAATGTAAAATGGATAGCTAGTGGGAAGCAGCCACATAGCAGAGGGAGATCAGCTCGGTGCTTTGTGTCCACCTCGAGGGGTGGGATAGGGAGGGTGGGAGGGAGATGCAAGAGGGAGGTGATATGGGATTATATGTTTATGTATAGCTGATTCACTCTGTTATACAGCAGAAACTAACATACCATTGTAAAGCAATTATACTCCAATAAAGATGCTAAAAAATAAATTCTTTGAGAATATGGAGAGAGAAGAGATTAGGTGATTCTCCAAAAGTTTTAGAAAGGGATTAAATATGTACTAGGAAAATGGCCAACATGAGGAAAATGGCACCAATGGGAGGAGTACTAAGGAATTCCATGAAAGACAATTGACACTAGACCAAAATTTATATTGAGGATATTGGTGTCAGGGTACCCTCTTGCATTTTGTGCTGGGAAGTATATGGAGAAGAATTAGAGGCAAGGGCCACATCTCAGGGGTGTTGGTCTTACTTTATAGTAATAAATTTAAGATTTTTTATTGTTAAGATTCACATGGTTAATTGTGAAATAGAATATACATGCTTTTTTTTTTTTGGAGCTTCAGTCTATGCTCCTCCACTTTCTAGATGACCAAGTCTGCTAACCTCTTGACGTCTCACTTTCCTGGACATTAATATGACGATAATAACAACTAATCGTAATTAAGCTTACTCCCTAAGGTGGTAGTGAAGGTAAAATGAAAGAATACACATGGAAGTGCTTGGAACGTTGTCAAACCCTATGCATGTGATTGTTGCTGTGAAGACAGTATAATTGCATCCAATTAATTTTGTAATACCAGCCTAGTCATTCCAAGCAGCCTGAAATTATACTTTTGTATACCTGCAACTTTTATCAGAAAAGCATAGGGACTCCCATACACACAGATGCATTATAAATAAAATGTATGTGAAACAAGCCATCCTCCTTTTTCTCCCTGCCCCATCCCTTCCTGTCTAGCCCTGTCCTCCAATTCAAAATGAGTTGGGTTTGATTCCACTGGATGCTAAAGATCAGGAAATACTGTCCAACCATTGGTGTGCCCTTCCAGTGGGGCTCTTTTGAAAACATGGCAGTTAGCAAACATATAGGTAGGTCTGTTGGGAATCATCTTTGGGTCCCAGTCCTTGTTGTTGCTTTTGTCTTGGAAATATGATGTTCTTTACACCCACTAATATCCTATTCTTCTTCATGCACAAGACAGTCAGAGCTCTCAGACCAAACAGGCTCACACCACCCTTTAGGGCTCTACTAAAAGAGAGCTGATGGGGTGTTCTGAGATTCTTCAAAAAGCGATTGCTCTTTCATTGGTGCCATCTTTGATAAAGAAAATATGTTTCAAACATAGAATCTCAGTATGACTAAGGATCTTAAAGGTCCCCTAGAGCTAATACCTGGCTGAAGTGTGAAGAATTTTAATAGTATCCCTGACAAGTAGTTGTTTAGTTTCACTTGAATCCCTATTGTGACAGGAAATTTACTCTCTTATAATTTTAGTTCTCAATAAATATTTGATGTATACAGACATTTTTAAGAAAATTAGACTTCCACAAGAACGATATCCCACATAAGTAGACTATGTCCTGCATTCTGAACTGACACAGGATGACTACCTGCTAAAATGAAAAATATACACAAGACCCAGAAACTCCTAGCATAACAGACAAAATATAAAGGACATGATAAAAAATCACCCATCAGCCAAAACAAAGAAATATACAACTTGAATGAAAAAAAAGTATTAACTGACACCAATAAGGATTTTCAAGGCATCTCATAAGTTAAACTTCAACAATAAATTACAGATTCCCTGAAAACAAAAAAAAGAAATAGAAGTTATTTTAAAAGTGTATATTTTAAAACTGAAATATAAAAAGAAAGAAAACTTGTCAAATGGGCCCAATAGTAGAATGGAGATGACGGAGTGAACTTGAGGATGGATCAACAAAATTCACTGAAAGTAAACAACAGAGAGAAAAATTTTTCTTTCTAAGAACACTGAAAAATATCTAACAGAGCTTCAAGAACTTGCAGTAAGTGCAAAATATTCAAAATTCATATAATTAGATTCCCAAAGTGAGAGGAGAGAGTAAGGCAGAAAGAATAGAGTTCAAATAATGGCTGAGAGCTTTTTAAATTTGGCAATAGATACAAGTCTATAAGTCCAAGAAACTTAATGAAATTCAAATAGAATAAACCCAAAGAAATCCACACCAAGACACATTATAGTTAAACTTTTGAAAAATAAAGAAAATAAAAAATTGTGAAAGCCACCAGAGTTTACCTATAGTAAAACACAAATTTATATAACAGCAGACTTATCATATGAAACCATGAAGTAGTACAATATTTTTCAAGTGCTCAAAGAAAAACTATGAAACATATATTCTATATATGGCAAAATTATTCTTCAGAAATAAAGGAGAAATAAAGATACCCTCAGTAAAGGAACCTAAAGGAGGTTGTTACTTGCAAACTTACCTTAAAGTTTGGCTAAGGATGTTTGTCAAACAGGAATTGATGAAAGAAGTAACCTCAGAGCATCAAGAAGGGAGGAGAAAAAAAACAAAAAGGAAGAAATATGAGTATATACAAAAGACTATTTCCTCATGAGTTTTTAAAATTATACTTGATGATTGGAGCATAAATTATAATATCATCTGATACTCAAGACAATAACATTTAAAAGTGGGAAGTAAAGGGCCTTAAATGGATGTGGATTTCTATACTTCCCTGGAAATGGTCAGAGTTGATACCATAGGATGTAAAAAGTCACATATCTATACTTAATGCTCAGATCAATAGTTAAAAAAAATTCAACTGTATACAAAGAGATACATTCAAACATACTATAAATACATCAAGATAAAAATCCTAATGAGTTTTCAAATAACTCACAGGAAGACAAGAAGAGAGAAACAGAGGAATAAGAAGAAGAGAAAAAAACAGAAAACAAAGAGTAAAATGGAAAACTTAAGACTTAATACATCAATATTTACCTTAAATATTAAGTGTTTAATTGCCCAACCAAAGGGTAGAAATCAGAGTGACAGTAGCAAAAATGGTGGAATAGGACTTCTGAAAATTCTCTCCTTTATAAAAATAGGAGAAAACAGATAAAACTTGTCAGAGTCATCTTTTTCAGGACTCTGGAAATTAGTCAAAGGCTTGAACCAATTAGGGGAGTGTTTATTCAAGGAAAACAGATGAATATTAGTAAGAAAAGTGAGTTTTGTAGTATTTTAACTTGCACTATTCCCATTCTGACCTTATCTAACTTTGTGGTAGCCTTGACAATAAATGGCCCACAATCACAATGAAAAGCAACAGCTTGGCAACACTGCTGAAAGAATAAAAGGTGGATGGAGTGCCTTCAAAGCCCCGTTCTCAGAGAATTTGTCCTTATGTGACCTGTCCGGTGCTTCCCCAGAAGACTGCATTCACAAGGATGTTTCTATTTGACTTAACCTGGAGTTCACCAAGTAGGAAAAACATTTTCCTAAGGGTGATTGTTGAAAATAACTAGAGAAAATAGTTTAACTTCTTGAATGCCTGAGGCAGAGGATAACATTTGGGGAAAACAATAGTCTAACTAAAATACCTAAAAGGAAAAACTAAGTAGTGAGATTTCTCTCCTGACTTTGAATCTCTGACATATACCTAGGAATCTAGATGACCATAAGCATGTATAAAACTCTGAGCATGCCCAGTGTTATGTACATGCGCAGGAAAGTCCTGCAAAGGTTCTAAGCTTTCATCTCTGGCTGGCCTTGAGGATGTCTGCAAGTAGGAAGTGAAAGCTAAAGCAGAGCTGTCAACTGCCTGGCTAAGTGTTTAAGACATGTCCCAATCTTTACAGAGTCTCTTTGTAAAGACTAAGAGATGTATTGGTTCCAGGCATCTAAGGAAATCTCCATTCAATTATTAGCAGACCACTAAGCTAACTAAGCAGCAACTTCAGTGACCAAATATTACAGAATTAGGTCATAAAAATAAATCCAACAAACAAAAATAACAAACAGCAAAAGCAACAAACCTTGGGGAGGGTGAAGAATATGATTTTCAGGATTGTCACATTATATTATTTTAAATGCCCAATTTTCAACAACAACAACAAAAATGAGACATACAAAAAAAGAAGCTTTGCCTATACACAGGAAAAAAATGTGATTAATGGAAACTGCCCTGAGGAAGCCCAGAAGTTAGACTTACTAGACAAAGAATTTAAATCAGCTATTTTAAAACACATTAAAAGAATGAAAGGAAACCATGCCTTAAGACCTAAGGAAAGTATGAGAATGACATCTCACCAAATACAGAATATCAATAAAGAGCCAGAAATTTTTTTTTTTACAAAACCAAACAGAAATTTTAGAGTTTGTAAGTACAAAATTGGAAGTAAAAAATTCTCTGGGGTGGCTTGACAGCAGATTTGAGCAGGCACAAAAAAGAATCAGTAAATGTAAAGATAGGTCAATTGATACCATCCAGTTTGATGAACTGAGAAGAAAAAAAAATGAAGAAAACATAACTGAGATCAGAGACTTGTAGAACATTACCAAGCAAGCATATCAATATACACATACTGAGAATCCTAGAAGAGGAAAGAGAGAAAGGGGGAGAAAGAATATTTGAAGAACTATTCAGTGAAGAAATAATCTATACATCCAAGAAACTCAACAAACTCCAAGGAGTATAAACCCAAAGAGATCCTCACATGAACACATTAAAATCAAGTTGTAAAAAGCAACAAGAGAGAAGTGACTGTCACACACAAGAGAATATCAATAAGGTTTACAGCTGATTTCTCTCCCAAACAATGGAGGCCAGAAGACATATTCAAATATCTGACAGAAAATAATTATTAACCAAGAATTTGATATCCAACAGAATTACCCTTCAATAAATGAGGGGGAAAGATATCTCCAAATGAACAAAAACTAAGATAATGTATCACAAGCAGACCTATCTTACAAGCAATACTAGAAGTTTGAAATGAAAGGACACTAGGTAGTAAGTTTAATTAACATGAAAATTAAAGAACACTTGTAAAGGTAAGTGCATGATAAAATATTAACAATGTAAATTAAGTTTTGTTTATAACCCATTTATTCTCATATATAATTTAAAAGACAGCTGCACAAAACAATAATATCTATGTTGATGGACACACTATGTATAAAAATGTAATTTTTATGACAGTTACAGCAAAAAAAAAATAGGGGAGAAGGAATGGGACTATATAGAAAGAATGTTTTAGATTACTATTGAGATTAAGTTGGTACTGTTCAAACTAGATGTTTGTAAGTTAAGATGTTAATTGCAATCCTCAGTATAACCACTTTGACTATAGCTCAAAAAGTGTAGTAAAATGAAAAACAGTAATGGGGGAATAGAGGAACAAAAACCACTAAAGACATAAGAGAAACACGTAGAGAAAGCAACAAAATGACAGATGTTAAACCTATCTTAGCAGTAATTACATTAAGAATTAAGGATTCCAGTTAAAAAGCAGAAATTGGTAAAATAGATTTTATAAAAACAGGAGTCAACAAAATTCTGTGTAGAAGAAACACACTTTAATTTCAAAAAACAAATAAGTTGAAAGTAAAAGGATATCTATATCTATCTATTTATGTATATCTATATATATATCTATCTATATCTATATATCTATGTATCTATATCTATATCTATATGAGGTAAACAGTACTTTAAAAAGAGTTGGAGCAGCTAACTAATATTAGAGAAAAAATAGACTCTAATACAAAAATTGTGACTAGAGACATAGAAGGACATCTTACAATGAACAAAGGCCACACATTGTCTGATTCCTTTTATATGTCCATAAGCTATGTACATGACAAGTCCATAATAGTCAAATCCATAGAGACAGAAAATAGATTAGTAATTGTCAGGGTCTGGGAGAGGGACAGAAGGGGAGTCGACTGCTTAAGGGATGTGATGCTTCTTTTGGGGATTAGAAACCCGAAAATAGGGTGTTCCAGAATTATGCAGTGGTGACGGATGCAAAACCTCCTGGATTTATTTTTTAAAAGTACATTTTAATAGGGTGAATTTTATGGTATATGAATTATATCTCAATTTTTAAAGTCAGAGTTTGGCAGAGAGAACTAAAACACACACACACAATCCAACCATGTACTTCTTACAAGAAACTCCAAATTAAACGACATAGACAATTAAAAAGTAAAGGTTGGCAAAATATGTGCCAGGAAAATTTTAATCAATAAAAGTGTGAGTAGAAATATTAATATATGATTTCAGAGCAAATAAAATTAATAGAGTCAAAAGAGGGATATTATATAATGATAAAAGGATCAACCCACCAGGAACACATAGTGAGCTTAAATATGTGTGCAAAAAACAACAGAACCTCAAAACAAATAAAGAAGAATTGGTATAGATTAAAAAATATGAATAGGTAATTTCATTATTATTATTGGAGACATTAACAACTCAGTCTCAGAAGCTCAGAACTACTAGACATAAAATCAACAAGGATACTGAAAATGAAAACAACACAATCAGTAAGATCTAACTGAAATATATAAAACACTTCACCAAATAAGAGAATACATTTTTTTCCAAGTGATCATGGAACATTCACAAGATAAACCATATCCTGGGCCATAAAACACACCTGAAAAAATGTAAATGAATTGAAATCATATAGAATATAATTCTCTACATACCATTATAGAGTGTCCTTTGACCATGATGAAATCGAATAAAGTCAATAACAGAAAGACAGTAGAATATCTAAAAGTGGAAATTAAATAATATGCTTCCATAGAATCCATGAGTTAAAGAGGAAGTGTCAAAGGAAATTAAAAATTACATATAAATGAATGGAAATGAAAATACAACATATCAAAATGTGTGGGATTCAGTTAAAGAATTGCTGAAGGGACATTTATAGCACTAAATGCTTATACTAGAAAAGAGTGAAGGTCTCAAATCATTAATCTGTCTTTCTTCCTCAATAAATTTTTAAAAAGGAAAACAAAATACATCAGAAGAAATCATAAGGAAAAATAATAGACAGAAAAAATAAATAAAATTTAAAACGAGAAAACAATAGAAAAATAAATAAAACAAAAAGTTGGTCCTTCAAACAAATTTTAAATGATAAAACCCTAGCAAGACCGACAAAAATAAAAAAAGGAAAGTCACAGCACTGACATCAGAAATGGAATAGGAATGTTACCATAGATCCTGAAGCCATCAAAAGGATAATAAATGAATACTAAGGAAATAACTACTAATGATTTTACTCTCATAAATTCAACAACTTCAAAGAAATGGACTAATTCCTAAAGAGCCAAAACTCATCCAAAATGAGATCAAAAATCTTAATAACCCTAATGATCATACAGAAATGATTTCATAACTTAAAAGCTCATAAGTAGGAAATGTCCAAGCCCGGATATTTTCACTGATGAATTCTACCAAACATTTAAAAAAGAATTAACACCAATTTTCTACAACCTCTTTCAGGAAATAGGAAAGGCAAGGCTACTTCCTGAAACCCTTTATATGACCTGTATTACCCTAATACTACAACCAAACAAGGATAGGACAAAAACAGAAAACTCCAACACCAATATCTCTCATGAAATTAGAGATAAAAGTTCTTAACAAAATATTAGCAATCTGAATCCAACAGTGAGTAAAATGGATTATATACTATGACCATGTAGGATTAGTTCCAGGTGTGCAAGACTGTTTCAACATTTGAAAATCAAATTAATATAATCCACCATATCACCAAGCTAAAAACAAAAAATCGTATGATTGTTTCCATTGATGCAGAAAAAGCTTTTGACAAGATGTAACACCCATTCATGATAAAAAGTTTCAGTAGGTTAAGAGTAGAGGAGAATCACCTCCAGTTGATAAAAATCATTAATCAGGAGACCTTTGTAAGTGACTAGGTAGTATGCATATCCCATATCCTAGGAGCGCTGGGTGGTAAATGAAGCACACTTAGCTTTTATATTATTTACTTAGGGCTTTCACAAGCATAATCTTAATTGAGCTATATAATAACATTGTAAATTAAGCTGTTTGAACCCTATGTTATGAGAAACCCAGAGTGAATGTAGCAAAATGCCCTGCCATTGCCTCCCAGATGGTGAACAATAGACAGGCAGTCAAATGCAGCTCTTGGTTCCTGCACACCCACTACTGTCTTGGCCCTATTCTTAACCAGACTCTATTTCCCAGTCTTGAAGTATTTGTGTCAGCCTTCTTTCTTCTGTAGAAAAAAAAATACCATTTACAATATTAGTGAAAGTGCAGAAAATTTCTTTTCCACCACCCCAACACTAATCCTTGCCATCAGCTTTTGTTGTTGATGGTGTGAACACAAAACTCAGGCCATAGACTTGTGTGTCCTCTAAGTGACACCCCCTCCTGAGATGGGGCTCATCAGTTAAAGAGACCTCCTTGTCCAGGATTGGAAAATTCCAAGAATCAAAGCTCCGCATGTGTAGAGCTAAAGATTTCCTCCCTGTGATTTCAACACATGGCTCCTAGCCCCAGCCTCCGGAGTTGCCAGAACAAACAATTGCCTTCCCCATGATGGCTCTTCTAACATTTTCAGACAGCATCCTGGGAGAAGTGGCTAGTACTCCAGGGGCAACTATGGGCTCTGCTAGCAGCTGTCACATACTGGTCTTCAACCTGACAAGGAGGAGAGAGTTAAATTTGGGGAAGGGTAGTAGAATCACAGAAATGACATTCCAGGAATCCAGGGATTTTTTTATATTTGGGAAAAATCTACACTGGAAATAATAATAAGTACTTTGTTTGCAAGAACAATTTTTCTACATCTCCTGTGATTCTGCCCACAGCCATGTGACAGGAGCAAGGCAAGATTCTAGTCAGAGGCAGAGGTGAAAATGAGCTCCCCCCAACCCTCACCTCCTTATCCAGTGCTTTTTCCCAGCATTTGCTTCTGCTCCCTCACAATTTCTTCTGTCAAAATGCTGGCTGTCCTTCCTGTGTCCCAGATACACAGACAGATTTAGGGCTGTCTACCTGATGGACAGTTTAACATGTGGTAAAAATCACCATTCTAGTTTTAAGGTTTCTCTCTCCCACCTCCCCACCCCACCTGCATTTCTACATCATGCCCCTTCCTTCCTTCACCTCCTTAGCACTTGTTCTCATACCTATTCCAGAAGGCCATGCCCTAGGTCACTCTGCCTAGAATCTGCTTTCTTTTTCTGTCATTGCCTTTTCTCCTCATTCCTCTTTTCCTTTCCTCTTCCCCTCCTAGCAGCTTTCTCCCCACTGTGGGAGACGGAGGTCTATGGACACAGACATTGACAGGTTTACCCAACACAACCCAGTAGAGAACACCTTTCCTGCGCATCTACGTGTGTTCAGGTTCTTTCCACACTTGCACTGTCTGGTGTTGTGCAGGAAGGGTCTCCCTTTCTCCCTGGGGAGCTATCTTGAAGGAGGCTCATATTCCTTCCTACAGGTGGTTTCATGAGAACCTGCTGTGCATATGGTAACTTGGAGACATTTAGATATATCTATCCAGCCTCGAATGTAAATTGGTGCAGCCACTATGGAAAACAGTATAGAAGTTCCTTAAAAAGCTAAAAATAGAGTTGCCATATGATCCAACAATCCAATTTCTGGGCATATACCCGGACAAAAACCATAATTTGAAAAGATACATGCACCCCTATGTTCATAGCAGCATTTTACAATAGCCAAGACATAGAAGGAACCTAAATGTCCATTGACAGAGGAATGGATAAAGAAGATGTGGTACATATATACAATGGAATATTACTCAGCCATAAAAAAGAATGAAATAATGCCATTTGCAGCAACATGAACGGACCTAGAGATTATCATACTAAGTGAAGTAAGTCAGACAAAGACAAAAATCATATGATATTACTTATATGTGGAATCTGAAATATGACACAAATGAACTTATTTCTGAAACAGAAATAGACTCACAGACATAGAACACAAACTTATGGTTACCAAAGGAGAAAGAGGGTGGGGGAGGAATAAATTAGGAGGTTTGGGCTACTATATATAAAATAGATAAACAACAAGGTTCTACTGTATAGCACAGGGAACTATATTTAATATCCTGTAATAAAACATAATGGAGGGCTTCCCTGGTATCACAGTGGTTAAGAATCCGCCTGCCAATGCAGGGGACATGGGTTCGATCCCTGGTCCGGGAAGATCCCATGTGCCACGGAGCAACTAAGCCCATGCATCACAACTACAGAGCCCGAGAGCCACAACTACTGAAGCCCGCACACCTAGAGCCCGTGCTCTGCAACAAGAGAAGCCACCGCAATGAGAAGCCCGTGCACCACAACGAAGAGTAGCCCCCACTCGCCGCAATTAGAGAAAGCCTGCACACGGCAACGAAGACCCAACACAGCCAAAAATAAATAAATAAATAAAATAAATTTATTTTTAAAAAAGCATAATGGAAAAGAACAAGAAAAAGAATATATATATTTATATATTTATATATATGAATCAATTTGCTGTACACTAGAAACTAACACAACATTGTAAATCAACTATACTTCAATTAAAAAAGAAATAGATATATCCCACCCCAATGTGGGCTATACCATAGACAAGTGGGATAGATGGATGTTTTCTGGAGAACGACAAAACAAGTTTCTCCTCTGCTGGCCTCACCGTCCTTGGCTGCAAGCACAAGCTGGCACCAAAGACTGAGTCCAGGTCTCAAACAACTCAACCTGGGGAGCTCTCAACCCTTTTACTTTTCTATTCCATCCCTTTCTACCTGTTAATGCTTCTGCCCTCCCTTCCTTACCTCCTCCTCTTCAGTTTGTCTGAACACCAGCTCCCCAACAGAGTACCTCCCCAAGTCCTTAACCATATGGAACATGCACTGATCTCAACATCAAAAAGGTCACCAACCAGGTCTCAGGGGCCCCTTCTGGACCACTGGGGTGGGGTCTGGTCAGCAGGGGTCTTGAAGCAAGCCAGGAAGACCAGAGGGTCCCAGGGAATCTCAGCCTTTTAATAAGTAGGTGGTGGTAGTGCTTACTAAGTGTCAGATCCGATTATCAGTGTTATTGTGATGTCTCTTTTACTTTTGTCTTGAAAAGAAGAGGTGGCAGGAAGAAGTTTCTAGGCTCCTTTGATAAATTTCCCCCGTTCACTCAACCTCAGATCCATCGGTGGCTGCCACCAGAGAGCACTTCCCACTGCCGCTCCTGTCTGCAAAGCTTAACCCCAACCAAGCTCTTTATTCCTAAAACCTCTGTTCCTGCCTGGTCCAGAAGAGGCTCTCAGAACTGCTGAAAGGACAAAGCATCAGAAAGGGAATGGATTTCACAGTGAGGGCGAGGTTGCTGTGGTTTCACTGTATTGGTTTGTCTGTTTATTTTACCCAAACAGTACCATCTGTTGGAGAAAACAACATAAAATATTTAATTTTGTTTACTTCAATTGCTTTAAAGGATTGTTTATGTTTAAGGGCTAACTTGGACAGAGGTGCTTCCATCCCCAACATCCTTCCTTTGGTGGCTAAGGAGCTTAGCTCTAGTCACCGTGGGATCATGCTTGCTTTTTTTCAATCAGGGCATTCTACAATTACAATATATTTGGTAATCAAAATATCCTCCAAATGGCATTCTTTTAAAATCCCATAAGAATCTTAGTTTTCTTGTCACCATAGGGACAGTAAACTTATCAGCAATCCATCAAAGGCACAAGATTTGCTGAAAATGTGAGATCAGACTTGTAAAAATCAAGTGGCATTTGGTTAGTTGGTGTTGAAAGACCTGTGGCTGACAGAATTGAGAAAGAACATTTGAAGTTCTCCAGGAATTTTTAAAAACTCACATTTAAAATCTTCATCTATGACTCGTGTGGAAGAGCCTCTTTCTCATTTTTCCATTTTAATTAATTAATTAATTTATTTATTTATTTATTTTTGGCTGTGTTGGGTCTTTGTTTCTGTGCGAGGGTTTTCTCTAGTTGTGGCAAGTGGGGACCACTCTTCATCGCGGTGCGGGGGCCTCTCACTATCGCGGCCTCTCTTGTTGTGGAGCACAGGCTCCAGTTGCGCAGGCTCTGTGGCTCATGGGCCTAGTTGCTCCGCGGTATGTGGGATCTTCCCAGACCAGAGCTCGAACCCGTGTCTCCTGCATTGGCAGGCAGATTCTCAACCACTGCACCACCAGGGAAGCCCTCATTTTTCCATTTTGAATTCAGTTAATTTGCTATGAGGTTGACTGAGCAGATTTAGAAAGTCGCTCACAAATTCTCACTTTTTTGTTCCTATCTGTGCTGGATTGAGTGCAAGATTTGGAGGTTTGTAAAGGCTGAAGAAATTTTGGGTTTTTTTTTTAGCTTTACGACCTCTTTCAGTCAAATTGTGAGGCCCAAAGGATGAGCTAAGTCCTACCTGGGATCATCAGTCATTACATTTCAGAAGCGGGAAGGTGGAGTGTGCTCTTCTGTCTAAGGAAATGTGGACCCTAAACCTCACAGTCACTGTGATTTGAGAAAAACTGTCATTTCCTTGTTCCAGGGTTTGTGTTCAGCAGTCTGGGACATGTGGTGAGTTGATCTTCTCCAGGATCACAGGTGGAGTTTTCAAGGTTCTGTCTCCCCTTTCTCTTTGAGAGTTTTTCTTCTCTCCTGGCTTAAAGCTCGCCTCCCTCTGCATGTGACCCTCAAATCAATTTTTCTGCTTGTTGCTGGTCTTTCCTAAGCCATTTCAACAACCTTGTTTGAACTCTCTGTGTGCAGAAGGTTCTGTATGAGAACAGTAACCAATGCTGCATAGAGTTGGAAGGTCTGTTTGCAGTATGCAGTTTGCATAGTGAAAGTCTATGCAGCTTCCCAGCTCATTTCCTTCATAATTTTACCCAAGTAGATCTCTAAAATGAGACTAAGGTGATGTTTACTAGGACCACCCAGCATCCACACTGCACAGCAGGGGGCTGGTGTGGCCCATCCCAGCTGCTTCTTCTGTTAAGGCCCCAGGGATCCATCTAACTTGTCATTGAAGCACTGACACATTGGTCCTCACTGATATTTGTCAAATTATTTCTCAACTCAGCATTGGAGCTCAGAGATAATTTTCACTAAATTACAAAACAGCGCCTCTGGCATGTTCCTGGAAACTGCAGTTTCCCCAGCCCATGTGGACGGTGTGACAGGAGGTATCTGCAGATGTTACTAGGAAGGCAGACAGACCCAGCCTTGTTAGGCCAGCCTACAGCCCCCCCTTTCCCCAGCCATAGTTATTAGCAATCCTGACAAGCTAATCCCGACATTCAAAGATCATCTTCCCCCAAAACACTCTGACCACCTCTCTCCCTGAGCTTCCGTGCAGGTACTGAGCCTGCAGCAGAGGAGAAGGGCAGGGGCTTTGTGGAGACCTGCCATCAGGTTTCACTCATTCCTGTAACAAGTTTTGATTGAGCATTCACTTGATGACAGGCATTGGACAAGCATGACAGGTACAGGGGCTCAGAGCCAGACCGAGGTCCCAGTCTTCAGTCTCGCTACATTAGAGAACACTCAGTACATAACTGCATAAGTCATTAATAGCTACACTTGTGATAAGTACCAGGAAAGAGAAGTGTGTGTTATAATAAAATAGATTCCAGGATGTTTTCCTGGACTGGGGTGGAGGTGGGGTGTCCAGAAAGGGTATCTAAGGGAAGTGAGATTTTAGATGGTACTGGGAGAGATGGACCTGAGCCAGCCAGAGACCATAGCCCTGGGCACCGGTCCCTGCTGTGGGGCAAACCTGTAACTGGAAAATGGAAAGCTGGGTGGCAGGAGCAGAAGCCCTGAGGAGTGGGCACGTAGCTGTGCAGCCGTGGGTAAGGCTTTGGAGGAGGCACACATGGTTTTATTTTGTTTTCTTACTCCAGTGAAATTGAGAACAGCAGGTGATGGGAAAATTAAGAGGGAACCTTTGGGGACAGTGTGGGCTTCGTGGGAGCCGTAGCTACAAGGATAGCCTCGGAAGGTGTGGATCGTGCCAGGCATGGGGTGGATGAGATGCAGGGCAGCAGAGTGTCCACACACAGAATCATGGTTCCAACTGAGCCCTGGGGTCAAGAACAAACTACACCTGGGCAGACAAGAAGGGGAAAGGCCCACAGGAGGAAGGTCACCCAAAGGGGCCTCGTAAGGAAGGCAGGCAGGACGGTGAGGATCGAGGTTCCCCTAATTCTGTAGGCCACATTCTCCCAAATGCTTTTTCCTCAACTTTTGAAATATATATATAGTATTACTGAAGTAAAATGTACATTTACACCAAAAATTAAATACAGCAGAAAGGAATGAAGTGAAAGTAAAAGTCTGCCCCACATCTATCCAACTTCCAGGACACCTGCTCAAAGGCAGCTATTATTTAATCCTTCTTATTTTATTCCTCTGAAGGATCTGGTTATCCCACATTTCTTGATTTAAACACTTTCTATGACTCCTCACCTTTTCTCTCCTTCCACTTTCTCCCTATTCTTCATAGTAATGGTATGGTTTTTAGTTCTTCTGCTGGTTACCTTTATAACTTTGTAAGTTATGTGAGCCTATCTTTCTGATCACATCAGTTGGTCTCCCTTTCATCTGAGATGAAGAAATATTTATCCCTGCACTTCCCTCCCACCTCTAACTTCTGCTGCTGTACATGACTTTCACGTTTATGACACTTTCACACTTATATTTCTGTTTCTTAGTCCTGAGTCTGTGTTTGCTCTAGATGTTGACCAAAATCTCAGAAGCAGCTTTCACAATATTAGAGGGACCTTAATGGCTGTCAGTGCAAACATGAGCAGTGCAGCTGGATGCAGATAGAAGGATAGGATTCCTGAATTTATAAATCTGGGAAGTACATACCAAAAAGCAAGGTCAAATGAAGTCTCAAAAAAATGTGTAGCCTATTCAATGCCCTAAGCAAAGTTTAGCAAATGTTTTTTCTGTAAAGAGCCAAACAATAACTATTTAGGCTTTGCAAGCTATGTGGTCTCTGTCAGAGCTGCTACCCTCTGCTGTTGCAGCACAGAAGGTGTCATAGAAACTACATGATAAAATGTGTGTGGCTGTGCCCAAAAAACCTGAAAACAAAAACTGTCATCTAAAACTAGCCACAACCAACCCCTGGTTTAAAGCAGTGGTCCTCTAATTTTAATGAGCTTCAGAATCCCCTGGGAGGTTTGCCACCCCCATAGTTTCTGATTCAGTAGGTCTGGGGTGGGTCTGAGGATCTGGATTTCTAACAAGTTCCCAGGTGGCACTCCTTGATGATGTTGGTCCAAGCCACATGGTTGCTGCTTTGCACTAGAGCATCATCCTCTTGTACATATTTGGGATTTTCTTGGAGTTCCTGAAGGTCTTTCTCATTTTGTATTTGGAACCTGACTACAGCTTATCACCGAGATTTTCCATCATTATCATCACGCTGTTTATTTCATGAATCTGATTTCTTCTTAAAATATTTCTCCCCAGCACTCCCAGCCTTGCTCTTTGGTAGACCAGTTGCTCTCCAAGCCTGCTGTTCAGCCGTCATGTAAGACCATCCTTCTTTGTCTCCAGGATGGGACTCCCCTCTCTCAGGTTCTATGCCTTCTTCTGTCCTGGGTTTATATTAGTCTTACTGTAGTACATCATCAGGAGTAATTTTTTCACAAAAGATGCATGAGATGGCTTCAGAAATCAACCTTGCCAACACCTAACCTTGGACTTCTAGCCTCCAGAACCATGAGAAAATAAATTTCTGTTCTTTAAGCCACCCAGTCTGTGGTATTTTGTTATGGCAGCCTGAGCCGACTAATACACAGGAGGAGCAGAGCAGATGAGATTAAAAATACTATCTAGGAGCTAAATAAAGCAGGTACAATAAAAAGACATGATTAGAGTCTATGACAGTCAGTTTAAATCTAACCTTAACACAACTGGCTAAAGGGACATATCTGGACCACCAATGCAAGGACTGGGCAGGGACTGGACATTCCACTAGAACTGAAAGACAAGGCAAGGACTCAGCCCCCATCAGACAGGGAATAATCTGAGAGTTATAGCCACAGGAGTTCTTCAAGACTCATTCTGAAGCTGCAGTCAATCTCAAGATATGAATCCAAGTGGGAAGAAGTGAGACACTTAACAAGCTGATCAGAAAGTTATTCTGACAGGGCTTAGAGCACATGATACCAGTGACATGAAGACAGCCTGATCATTTTAGATATTTCAAATCTATTGTTATTAAACTTATCTCCATGCCCATCAAAGAATTTGGACATCATAGCCATGATGAGGAAATTACCACCACTTGGCCAAGTCGTTAGCACTTTTACTCTTCTACTTCCTGCTTTTCATTTTGTGCCATTAGTTCTTCCAGATTATAAAAGCAAAAAAGAACACAGAGAGAAAATGTATTATTATGTGACTTTTTAGCATACCTGAAGCAAGTATAAGTAAGCATAAAAGCAAGGCACCCCAGAGTTTTGCAAGTTTAATTAATTACACTTTTAAGGAATGAGTATGCAAAGTTACACTAAAGGAAAAGACCAGTTCCAGGCAAGAACAAGACACCACTGCATTCCAGTCAATAGTATCAATCCACTGAAGGAATAATGTGTCACTCAGAAGGAGAGAGTCCAGCATGTATTTTCCATTTTCACCATAAAACTTTTAGATTATCATTTGACTTTCCTTCAGTCAATCTGAATGTGCAGTTCTGTCTATATTTACAATAGCCAAGACATGGAAGCAACCTAAGTGTCCATTGACAGAGGAATGGATAAAGATGTGTACACATATATAATGGAATATTCCTTAGCCATAAAAAAGAATGTAATAATGCCATTTGTAGCAACATGGATGGACCTAGAGATTATCATACTAAGTGAAGAAAGTCAGACAGAGAAAGACAATATCATATGATGTCACTTACATGTGGAATCTTAAAAAAATGATACAAATGAACTTATCTGCAAGACAGAAATAGACTCACAGACAGACATAGAAAACAGACTTATGGTTACCAAAGGGGAAAAGGGGGGAGGGATAAATTAGGAGTTTGGGATTAACAGATACACACTACTCAATATAAAATAGATAAACAGAGACCTTCTGTATAGCACAGGGAACTATATTCAATATTCTGTAATAACCTATAGTGAAAAAGAATCTGGAAAAGAATATATGTGTGCGTATATGTATACGTATATGTGTGTGTGTGTGTGTGTATATATATATATATATATATATATATATATATATATATATCTGAATCACTTTGATGTACACCTGAAACTAACATGACATTGTAAATTGACTATGCTGCAATAAAAATGAATAAACATGCAGTTCTGTGTTAGTTACTGGTGTTTTGTTATAAAATGAATAATTATTTTCTTTTGTATATTGATTTCCTGTCTGTGTGTTTTTGTGGGTTTTCTTCAGTTATGAGACTGATTTTGGAGAAAATCAAGTTTTGATGTGGCAAAGGAGGCAGCAGCCCCTGAAATGCTTGGCACAACTCAGGGCTTCTGTGGACATTGCCAGTCTGGGACGGGCACCCACATTTCCCTCTGGTACCATCCTTTCACCTGGCCTTTACCTGCAATAAGCAGCAAAAAGTTTGGGGTTGGGGGAACTAATATCTTGGGGACTTGGGGAGTTGTTGTTGTTTCTAATTGTGTCTGTTCCTTGATTATTATTAGCAAGTAAAATTGAGTTGACCATATATTTTGTTGTCGGAAGTTTCCTGGGAAAATAAATGATTGGGCATATTTAGAGATGATATAAAACAATGAGAATATTGTTTGTTTTACAAAATAATTTCCTTAGGCAAGTATCTCAGCTGAATAATATTTTCAAGTGAGCTTTTTATTTCTCGTAGCTATAGCCTTTAAGGTAGTTTTAAAGAGAAATAACTAAGAGAGAGTGGAACAATGGACTTGCCATTTCCTGATGAAATAGGATTGTTTTCAAAAAAGTATTTAAGAAAAACCAATCTTCTCTAAAATGATTAGTTGTTCAAACTTTCCATAAATCTGTATTTGAATATATATATTCATATATATATATATATATATATATATATATACAGCCAAATGGGAGAGATGTGTAAGACAAGTTATGCAGGGGGGAAGGTTGGCATAAAGCTAACAGTCATGCTTGCTCTGGGTGCACCGCCCTCCCAGCATGTTGATGTATTCACCAACTCAGAAGCTACCCAAATCTTGCTGTTCAAGAATTGTTATCGAAGTTTTGTTATGCAGGCATAATTGATGAAATAATTGGCCATTGGGAATTGAACTCAAGCTGAGTTCCTCTCCCCTCCATGAAGTCAAGAGATGGGGCTAATAGTTCTAACCCCTAAATCAAGTGTTTGGCTCCTCTGTCAACCAACCCCTATCCCCAAACTACTATCGCCCCCCACCCTGACCAAGAATCACCTCATTAGTGTAAACTCAGGTCTCACGTATGGTTGAAAGAGGTTCATTGAAAAAAACAAAAGACACTCTATCATTCAGGAAATTGCAAGAATTTTAGGGGCCCCATGCCATGAAGTGGGGACAAATATCAAATATATATGCTTTTGTTATACCACACAATATGTTAGGAAATATTATATAGTGACAGTAATCATGACATGATGGTATTGACAGAGGGGTAGACACATACATCAATGGAACAGAATAGAGGTCCCAAAATAGACTCACACAAATAAGCCCAACTGAGTTTTGAAAAAGGTGCTGGATCAATTCAATGGAGGAAAGACAGTCTTTTCAACAAACGGTGTTGGAGCAATTGTACATCCATAGCACCCCCCCAAAAAGAAATTTGACTTAAACCTCACAGCTTATACAAAAACTAACTCAAAATGGATCACAGCCATAAATGCAATATATATGCAATATATATACATATGTATGTGTGAGTGTGTATATATATATATAGTACATAAGAGAAAATCAGGATATATGTTTAGGCAAAGATTTCTTAGATTTGGTATCAAAAGCATGACTTATAAAAATAAAAATTGATAAGTTGGGCATCATCAAAACTATTGCTTTGTGAAAGCCCATAAGAAGAGGATGAAAAGCTGGTAGAACATATACACAATCTACATATCCATCAAATGACTTGTGTTTATAATATATAAAGAATCCTTGAAACTCAAGAGCGACAATAACAATCCAATGAGAAAAAGGGCAAAAGACATTTTACTAAAGAGGATATTCAGAAGACAAGTAAGCACCTGAAAAGATAGTATTATCATTAACCATTAAGGAAATGTAAATACAAATCACAGTGTAATATAACTACATACTTATCAGAATGGTGTGAAAACAAAAACAAACAAATAAGCAAACCAAAGCAGTGATAACACCAAATTCTGGCAAGAATGCAGAGTAATTGGATCACTCATACATTGCTGGTGGAAATGTAAAAATTTACAATGGCACAGTCACTCTGGAAAAGAGTATGGAAGCTTCTTACAAAACATTTACAATATACTTATTATACAGCCCAGCAATTATACTCTTGGACACTTACCCCAGAGAAATAAAAACATATGTTCGCCGAAAAACCTGTATATAAACGTTCACAGTAGTTGTATTAATAATTACTAGCACTAGAAATGACTCACATATCCCTCGGGAGGTGAAAGGTTAAACTATGGTCCATCCATACCATGGAATACTTTCAGCAATAAAGAGGAACAAACTATTCTTATACTAAAAAACTTGGTTGAATCTCAAGGAGATTGTGCTGAATGAAAAAAGAAAAGAAAAGAAGCAATCTCAAAAGACTATATACTATATTATTCCACTAATATAGCATCCTTGAAATGACAAAATCACAGATAATAGATTAGTGGTTGCCATTGACTAGGAACAGAGGGAGAGGGCTGTGGCTACAAAGGCTAACGAACTTTGGAACAGGATAGACCTGTTTTGTATCTTGGCCGTGGTCACACAAATCTATAAATAAGGTAAAATTATGTAGAACTAAATATCCACACATAGACAAGTAAGTGCATGTAAAATAGATAAAATCTGAACAAGTTTTCTGGATTGCATAAATGCCAATCTCCTGCTTGTGACATCATAACTATAGTTATAAAAGAAGTTATCACTGAGGAATTGGGTGAAGGGTATACAGAATCCTTATTATTTCTTAGGCCTGCACATGAATCTATAAGTATCTCAATGTAAGAAGTTAAAAAATATATAAATTCATCATATTCTGGGTCCAAGTCTGCCACTAAAATTGGGCGGTGACTTACAAGTTGTCTCTGGAACCAAGGTTTAGAAGCATAGCCAGGCTTCTGTGTACAGAGCCATGCTCATGGACATGGATTATCCTATAAACTCACTGTTAGGGTGCAGGAAAGCAAACCTGGGGGTGAAAAAGTTCAGGTTTAAAAGATTTTGATAGTTGACATTTTAATAGCTGCATTTCAGTAGCTGTCATAAGGAAGGAAAAAAGAGAGAAAGAAAGAAAGAAAGAAAAAGAAAGACAGAAAGAAAGAAAGAAAGAAAGAAAGAAAGAAAGAAAGAAAGAAAAAGAAAGAAAGAAAAAGAAAGAAAGAAGGAAAGAAAGAACATATTAGAAAAATCACCATTTTGTAAACTTCAGTAAACTAAGTGATTCAGACAACGATCATCGAGGGAGGCTGAAAAGCACTAAAAGAAACGTGAGGAAAGACACAGTCCTGCAGGTCCATAACATCACCCCATAGAGTGCTTGCTAATTAGAAAGGGAAAAGCATACCTTTGTGTTGGAACACGCAGGTCGTTACACTTAGCTATGTGATCAAATTAGCATCACTAACAGAGACTTCCTAATATTATATGCCTCCTGATATGATATGATATAAAATACACAGAAGCTGTATTCTTGCCAAAAGTCTTTAGTCTAAATCTAATTTCCAAATTGCATGAAATATGGAAAATAGAAGAATCAACCATACAAATCCAGAATATGGAATATTCCATAAGCTCAGTTTCTTCAATAGATCAATATCATAAAAAAAGAAAATAAATCACTATCCTGAAAAAATCATACCATGAAGAAAGAAAAAATCCCCACTGAGGGATTCTCAGGGAACAGAGGTCAGTGGACACAATCTTTGAGCTCTCTCTCTGACTCACTCCAGCTCACTGGTATTTACCAGAATGGAGCTTATACCCTTGTCTGTTTTTTTGCAGCTACTATCAGGAGACACTGGTACATTGTCCAGTTCTAGTGCCCAGTTGGGCTTACACCTGTAGGTCCCACAAAACTGTAACCAACAGAGGAGAGTTCTCAAACAGCTACCACCCCCAGGGCAGAGCAAGAGGGTCTGTTGACCCAGGAAGTCAGTCTTTCTGGGAAAGAGGGCTATTAGCTCACCATTGTAGCTGCAGCCTGAGGGGCAGGGTTCTAGTTAAATACACATTTAAGGGCTTACTGTAAATCTTATCAGATATCTCAAAAGATGGGTGCTATATTCATGCTCTCCTTCTGTAGTGGTCCAGAGCACCAATATCTCTCAGGGGGGACCTTTTACACATGTCTGGTGCCCTGGTTTTTATGCCTGGTGTCCTGGTTTTGTCAGCTGTCACCCAGGGGATGACCCTTGAATGCCTGGCTCTGGTGGCAGGTGGAGCTTGTGTTCCTGATTCCCACAGGACTCTAACAATCAGAGAGACAGTTCTCAGCAGGCTACCACACCTAGGGTACTGCACAGACAGCAGACACACCCCAAGACCCTCTGTAGAAGAGGCCTGTGTGCTAGTCCTGCAGCTTCAGCCTGAAGGGTAGGATTCAGGTCTGCACATACCTAGAGGCCTATAGAGATGCTCTCAGGGAACATGGGCCAGGGGATGCCATCTTTGCTCTCTCCCTCTGCCTCACTACAGCTCACCCAGAAAGGAGATTACACACTCATCTGGAGCCTCAATATTTGTGATCGCCAGCCAGGGGACACCTCCAGATTGCCTGGTCTGGTGCCCTGCAGGGCTTACATTTGCAGTCCCACAGGACTGTACATATTTGCATACTTTAAAAGCTGCTGTCTGAGGGTTTGGCTTCCAACGAATCTGAATCTAGGTGCTGACTGAGATCTGCCCTTTTGGGACACTGACAGGTCTTGGCACACCCTCAGCTACTGGGAGCCATTAAAAATAAAATAGGCTGCTTTGACAAGCACAAAGGTCTGAGAGACAACCAAAAGCTAGGACAGGGTTGAATGATAAGGATCATCTCCAACATGAGGCAACTCCTGCAAGACTAGGAGAGGTGGCATTTCATCTAATACATAGAATCAAATGCAGAGTCAAGCAAAGTGAAGAAATGGATTAATAAATACCAAATGAAAGAACAAGATAAACCTTGGGGAAAAGCCTTGAAACAGAGAGAAGTAATTCACCTGATAAGGTGTTCAAAATCATGGTTATAAAGATGCTCACCAACCTTGAAGGAATGGGTGAGCACAGTGAGAACTTCAAGAAACAGAGGAAATAAAAGAAAGTACCAAATAGAAGTCACAGGGGTGAACATTACAATTACTTAACTGAAAAATACACTACAGGCATTCAACAGATGAGATGAAGAGAAGAAAGGATTGGTGACCTCAAGGACAGAGTAGAGGAACTCACCAATCATAGCAGAGAAAGAAAGGAAGAAAGAGAGAGAGAGAGAAAGGGAGGGAGGGGGAGGGAGGGAGGGAGGAAGGAAGGAAGGAAGAAGGAAAGAGAGATAAATTAAGGTACTTACGGGACAACATCAAGCTGACTAACATTTGCATTGTAGGGTTTCCAAAAGGAGAAGAGATAAAGAGGCAGAAACTTATTTGAAGAAATAATGGCTGAAAACATCCATAACCTGGAGAAGGAAGCAAACATGTAGATCCAGGAAACCCAGAGAGTTTCAAATAAGATGAACTCAAAGAGATACACATCAGGACACATAATAATTAAAATGCTGAAAGTTAAAAACAAGGAGAGAATCTTAATAGCAGCAAAAGAAAAACAACTTGTTACTTACAAGGGAACCCCCATAAGAATATCAACAGATTTTTCAGCAGAAAATTTGCAGGCCAGAAGGGGGTGGCATGATATATTCAAATTGTTGAAAGAAAAAGAAATCCAACCAAGGATACTCTAGCCAGCAAGGTTATCATTCAGAATTGAAGGAGAGGTAGAGTTTTCCAGATAAGTTAAAATTAAAAGAGTTAATCACCACTAAACTGGCTTTACAGGAAATGTTAAAGAGACTTCTTTGAGCAGAAAGGAAAGGGCAGTAATTAGTAGCAAGAAAACGTACAAAAAAATAAATCTCACTGGTAAAGATAAATATATTTTACAGGTAGAGGATTAATCACTTAAAAAGCTAACATGAAGGTTAAGACAAAAGTAGTAAAATAAATATAACTACAGTAGTTAATCAAGAGATACACAAGATAAAACAAAGTAAAAATTGACATCAAAAACATAAAACGTGTGGTGGGGGAGGTTAAAATGTAGACCTTTAGAAAGTGTTCAAACTCAAGTTGCTATCAACATAAAATAGACTTTTATATATATAGGCTGTTATATGTGAGCCTCATGGTAACCACAAAATGAAAACCTAAAGTAGATGCACAAATGATAATAAGAAAGGAATCTAAGCATAAAGAGAAAGTCTTCAAGCCTTGAAAAAAGTGTAGAGCAGGAGAAGAAAGGACCAGAGGAATTACAAAACAGCCAGAAAACAATTAACGAAATGGCAATAAGTACATGCCTATCAATAATTACTTTGAATGTAAATGGACTAAATTCTCAAATCAAAAGACAGAGTGACTGAATGGATAAAAAACAAGACCATCTACATGTTACCTATAAAAGACTCACCCCAGATATAAGGGCACGCACTGACAGTAAAGAGATGGAAAAACATATTCCATGCAAACGGAAACCAAAAGAAAGCCGGGGTAGCTATACTTACATCAGACAAATAGACTCTAAAACAAAGACTATAATAAGAGACAAAGAGGGGCATTACATAATGATAAAGGGGTCAATCACACTAAGGGGTATGACACTGGTAAATATTATTGTCTGGGAGTGCTTTCCCATGAGAAAGACTCTCTGCCCCAATTCCAAAATATTTTTATTTACAAACTTAACTTGCCTAAGTATTGAAATATTTAGACAGCTTCTGTGTTCCTTGTTATCAGTGCAACGTGTGGAATGTGTAAATGGCCTGAGGCTTCTAACAGTGTTTTAGATTCTGTTTTCCTTCATTTGTATAGATAATTCTCTATTTTGGTAGCAATAGATGAATTTATGGCTGGTAAATGAAAAAAGAACAAAGTGTATCCAGTAATTAGTGTGTTTTTTTTCTTCCTATGACAAAATATATTTCCTATGAATTTGAGGGAAGTTGAGTTACCACAACTCCTTTACTTGTTTTTTTAAGGTTTGAGCTACTCAGTTTTTGCTACTCATTTTTATTTGGGCAAAAATAATTTTAATAAAAACCCTGGCAGTATCTCAAGAAACATACTTTATTTAGAGTCAGTTTCATGTTACAGGCTCAGAGAGCAATAGAGTCCTGGCAGTCAAACAGAACTTGAAAACAAGGTTGAGAGAATTTTCCCTCAAAAAATATTTTATAGGACCCATAAAATACAAATGAATAATTCTTAAATGATTACTACAGAAATCTAAACATAATACCAGCTAAGAAGGGGCATAATAAAATGTATATACCCCTAAAAAGTTGATGGCATAAATCCCTATAACACAAGACCCTCAAGCAAGGAGGAAATTAGTATCACTATAACTCAAGGAGGGAGACTTTCTCCTTCCAACCAGGGAGACTGAAGGGGGTTTTATCAAAGATAATGACATTGGATCTAGTCCTTAAAGGATAGGAAGGATTTGGAATATAAAAATGGAATAAACCATCAGCATCGTTAGGTAATCTACACAAATACAAAGATATGAAACTAGAGGACTCTCAAGTATATGAAAAGAGCCACCTCAGGAAAACATTACCAATATAAAAATCAACTGTGACACTAAGTTGCATTTGACACTTATTAAATAGAAATTGGGTAGTAAGATTTGCCGGTAGTCTTGTTCTCTGTACCCATATGGATCTGGGATAATTTTCCAGATTGTTATGAACCACATGGAACACACTGAAAGCACACAATTCCCTGGGGCCTCCCTGTGTCCAGGCCCCCCCCTCCAGTCACCTGCCCTCCACCCTCCACCATGTGCTCCAGGCTTCCCTGCACTTTCAGGGCAGTTCTGTTGGGGCAGCTCCACCGGTTCATGCAAGAATTCAGTGTTGTGTAGTCAGCTTTGCTGTGGGAACTGACAACCCTAAAATCTCAGTGGCTTCCACCAACAAACAGTAATTCCTGCACAGGTTATATGATGCCTACATGTTGGCTACAGGTCTGACCCACGTGTCTCCTGGGCTCCAGGATCCAGGCTGGAAGAAACAGCTCCTCCTGGGAAATGTCATGCTGCTGGGAGAGGGAAAGCTCTCTGTATACCTGGCACTCTGCCCCTGCTCTTCTCATTTTATCAGCAGGTAGTCGTTATGGGGCAGGCAACTGTTCTCACTTGTGGGGATGCTGGCCTGAGCTGGGAATGGGGAGGAGACCTGGGAATGCTGACAAAGTCCACCACAGCTTGAGGCCACTTTCTCACTGAACGAATCCTCACTTAGTGGTCCCAATTTGAAAGATGTGGCAGAGTTTCTCTCTTGGAATCCTAATTCCTTTCTGGTAAATGTTGCTGTTCTCTTGCCAAGTTCCTATCAAGAGGTCTGAACATCTGACCCTAAGCTCAGCGAATCCAGCTCCTCCTCCGTAGCCTCTCTTCTGGCTGACATCACCATGCAGACTTCTTGCTTGGAGTGCTGAGCCTTTCAACAACCTAATTGCTTATCCCAGGCTCCAACTGCTTTTGGAGAAACCCTATAAAGGGGTATCAGATCCTCTCCCCAACTCAGCACTCCATCACAGTGTTAGGTTACCACATATTGATTTCTCTCTGGATAAAGGATGTTCTGCTCAGTAGACTGGACTTCCTCCAGCAGTGACAGCTGGACCACTGCTCTTGTGCTCTCATACCTGCCTCCTCTCAGCTACTGGCTGACCGGCCTCATCCTCCAGAGGCAACTGATCCATGACAGCTGAGGAATGAAAGATGACACACTGCTTTGCTTCTTGACTCATCAAGAAACTTTCTGACTACTAATTTTGTGTAGCAGGTTTGACTTTTAATCCTCATCTTCAGGTGTGTACAAAATAAAACTTGTATATGGCTTTTGTTACCCATGACCTGGAGCTGAAATTGCCAGGTCGTAGGGATGTACTTTTGTTTAAACTCAGCATACTGCAAAATATTTTTCCAAAATGGTGGTGTCAATTTATACTTGCAGCAGCAATAGAATGCAGTTCCTGACAGCCTTGAAATTTTAGCCATCATCATGGGTTTGTAGTGTTGTGTCTTGGTTGTTTTAATGTACATTTCCTGATGACTAATGATGTTGAGCAACTTTTTATATAAACATCAATCATTTGAAAACCTCCCTTTTGAGAAGCACTTGCACAAATGTCTTCCCAATTTTTTAAACGAGTCTTGTTCTTATTGATTTGTAGAAGCACATTATATAATCTAGAGAGGGGGCCTTTCTCTGTTGTGTGTGCCTAACATACTTTCTCCCATATTGTGACTCACATTTTCATTATTTTAGTGCTATATTTCAGTGAAGATTTGTTCACAGCTTTAGTGTAATCTGATTCTTCAATCTTTTTTATGTTCAAAGCTTTTTGTATAGTATTTAAGAAGTCTTTTTCTACACCTATGTCATTATATACTCCATTAGAATGTATTCTAAAATGTTTATTGTTTACCTTTCACACATAGATTTAAATTCCACATGGGCATTATTAGTGTGTGTATGTGTGTGTTTCTATATAAGGCATGAAATAAGCATCAATTTTCATTTTTTCTGCATGAATCTCCAATTGACTCATCACTATTATTAGTGGCTATTCTTTCTGCATTTCTATACACTAATAACAAAGAAAGAGAAATTAAGAAAATATCCCATTAACAATCACATAAAAATAAAATTGGTACAGCCACTATGAAAAATGGTATGGAAGTTTATAAAAAAATTAAATATATAACTATCATATGATCTAGGAAACCCACTTCTGGGTGTATAACTGAAGGAAATGAAATCAGTATCTCAAAGAGATATCTTCACTCCATATTTATTGCAGTATTATTTACAATAGCCAAGACATAGAAATAACCTAAGTGTTTGTGGACAGATGAATGGATAAAGAAAATGTTATATATATTTTATATGTCATTATGTATATATGTGTGTGATTCATATAAGAATGAAATATTATTCAGCAATACAAAAGAAGAAAATCTGCCATTTGTGAAAACATGGATGAACACTGAGTTCATTATGCTAAGCAAAATATGTCAAAGACAAATACTGCATGTTATCAGTTACATGTGGAATCTAAAAAACAAAAAACCCTTCGAACTCATAGAAACAGAGTGTTATATGTTGGTTGCCATGGATTGGATGGTGGGAGAAATAGTGGAATACTGGTCAAGGAGCACAAACTTTCAGAATTAGTTCTGAGGATAAAATATACAGAACGGTGACTACAATTAATAATGCTGTATTGTGTACTCAAAATTTGCTAAAAGAGTAGATCTTAAGCATTCTCACCACGGGGAGGGGGGAAAGAAAGTAACTATGTGAGGTGACTGATGTGTTAATTTGATTGTGAAAATCATTTCACAATGTATTCATATACCAAATAATGACAGTGTACCCTTTAAATATCTACAATTTTATTTGTCATTTATACCTTAATAAAGCTGGGAAAATTTAAAAGGAAAATTGAAAAAGAGAAAAGGAAAACACACTCTACATTAAAGAGATGTAATAACAAAATGTAATACATGAACATAGATTGTTTTCTGGTTTTAATAAAAGTTGTAAAAGTCATTTTTAAAGCAACTGAAAAATTTGAATATGAATTGTGTATTAGATGATATTAGGGAATTACTTTCAATTTTGTTTGATTCTGAGCTTATGTGATTGAGATTGTCAAATAGCTCAGCAAGATAAAAATACAAGAAAACATAAGAAAAACATTTACAATTGTTGATTCTAATGATTAACTAATATAGAGTTTGTCAATGTACTATTCTTCCAACTTTTCTCCATGTTTGAAAATTACATAATGTGAAAGTTGGAGAGCAGAAGAACCATAAAAAGGGGAAAGAAATACTTCAAGAAGTGGAGCTGTCTGTCACTGAGGTGGGAATTCCACTTCTGGGTGGAAATCTACCACAGAGGTCATGCTGGAATTCCTCCACTGACTGTGAAAACTGAGGATGCTGCTAAGGTCCTGTCTGTCTCTAGGAGTCTATGATTCCAGGATACAGTATCATGTTGCTACAAAACAGTTTTGCTTAAGGGAAGATTAAATGAGATCATGTCTGTGTCTGACACATGGTACTTTATTTATGGGGAAAAAGATGTCCTGAATATAGACCTGAGTGTTCCAGGTACAGAAAAATATTATGTTGTGTAACAGGAAGGATCACATTTACAGATAACACTGTGGTCTCATTTAGCATGTTGAGGGCATCAACCCCAGAGAGAAGGTAGAATTTTATTATTTTCTGAATGTTTTCCCATAAAGGCACATCTGGCTGATGGTTACCGTATTAGACACTGCAGTTTCAGAAGGTGGAGAGAGATATGACACAGCACATTTAATTAAAAAGTCCTAACACCATTGGATTGTAAAGCAATATAAATCTATTTTCTTTCAGGTACGTCTTCAGTATGAAACATCATAAGAAAGAAAGAAAGGACACAGTGATCCTGTGATAAACCACTATGGAAAAAAATATTAAAAAAAAGAATATATATGTATTACTGAATCACTTTGCTGTACAGCAGAAATTAACACAACATTGTAAATCAACTATACTTCAGTTAAAAAAAGAAAGAAAAGATAAGTAAAAAGGAGAAGCATTTTAGGTTTTGGAAGTCAGAATGACAAAGAGAAGGAAGAATCTTGGAGGAAGTCTTATTAGAAGACTGCAAACTCCAAGGAAGTCATCAAGCAGGTTTTGCTAGTGACGAGGAGGCAACCATATCTAGTCTTTCTAAAACCTAGGATGGACAAGATGAAATCAGTCAGCTGGAGCACTTCACCAGTCTCACAGACATTTTCTGACCTGGACCTGGATATAGACCACCCGATGCTTTCTGAATATGATTTCATGGGGAACAGAGCTGGGTGCTTACTAAATGCCAGGCCTGTGCACAGCATTTTTCCATGGATTATCTCATTTAATACTCGCAACAATCCTCTGAGTTGAAAATGTAATGGATTTTCTATTGGGATTGTCAGAAAGAAGAGTCTTCTCCAAGAGTTTAGGTGATTTTGAGAACCAAGAAATTGCATCGGGAAGTGAAATAATGGAAAGTATCTTTCTTAAGGAGAGGGTGAAGATTCAAAAATGGATTCATTTTTGGACGTGTAGCTAACTGAAGAATTGGAATCCTTAATACAGAATGCCTTTAAGCAATCAAAATTTTCCAATGACCACATAGATTCATTTTTGCCTTTATAAATATTAATAGTTTAAGTGACTCAAGCAAGCATGTAAGTATTATGACTCCCATTCTTTCTACAAAAAAATATGGATTAGAACAATGAAAATTTAGAAAGTTCTGCCTCTTCATTAAATTTAAATTTCTTAAGTTACATTCAGTTTTGACTGAATAATACTAATATGTGCACAGCCTACCTATGATGCAGACAGGGAAAACTCAGCAGGCAGAAAAAAACGGTGTAACTCCTGAAAAACCTGAATTAATAGCACATGTATTCCCTGATACTGCTGTAGATCTAGAATACAGGTGTAGGTAAAGAATACGAGCAAACCACTTCCTAAAAGTTAGGCAGAACTTTCAGTTCTACATAGCGTCAAGCAATCTTTCCTAGTTATCTGAAAGCTACAACAGCTAAAGACAAGTATAAAATGGAGGAAAAAATCTAATAGCAACAGACACTGGAGTTGGTATATAATTTTCAAATTTGTCTGATATTTGAAAACCCTGTATCAATTCCTACATACCTTGAACTAAATGAGAAAATTAATTTTACTGACCCTTTTGAAATAAAGAAAACTGAAAATCTTCCAAAGGATTATGTGAGATTTCAGATAAACAGAGAATAATTTATGAATGAAGATGAACAAGAAATGGAGACTATTCTAATGGCCTGGAGTGCTTTGTCATCTGGAGTAAATAAAAAAGATGAAAGTGTGATGTTGATTGTCATGACAGGGATGGCCAGTCTCTCATCAGAGACTGTCTGGAATTGCCATTACCAGCTGAAATGGCTTTTCAGCATAATGAAGTATTTGGTTCTGTTGGCATTGATTCGGGGTCTTTAACAGTTGAGGAGAATGTGCTTCATATCGATCTGAGTTTGGAAAAAGTGATTCATAAAAAAATTAAAGAATCTGTGATGGTTAGCAGGTTTCTTTTTATAAAGAACTCCTTTTGTGTCTGTTTCGTCACCTTCCTTCTTGAACAAAATCTACCACATTATATACTATAATTCCACTGAATTTGATTTTGAGAGAGAATTAACTTTTACCGGTTAACAGGTTGCTGATTTTTCCTCCTCTTTTCAGCTGTTTTTAACTTATTTTTCTTGCAGTTACATTGAGATATAATTGACATACAGCACTGTATAAGTGTAAGGTGTACAGCATACTGATTTGACTTACGTATGTCATGAAATGATTATCACAATAAGTTTGGTGAACATCCATCATCTCATATAGATACATTAAAGAAATAAAAAAATTTTTCTCCTTGTGATGAGAATTATTAGGATTTACTCTCTTAACTACTTTCGTATATAACATAGAGCAGTGTTAATCATATTTATTATGTTGTACCTTATATCTCTAGTATTTATTTATCATATAACTAAAAGTTACTTTTCAACTGGCTTCATCCATTTCCCCTTCTTCCACCCCCACCTCTGGTAAACACAAATCCCATCTCTTTATCTTTGAGTTTGTTTGTTTATTTGTTTGTTTTTGAAATATAATTGACGTATAAACGATAATAGTTCCTGTTAAAGCATTTAGATTATTTCCAGATTGGCCAAATTATATAATTGGTGATAGAACCCAATGTGATTGTTCATATTTTTGAGGCTAAAAACAAAAACAGTGAGTTTTCTACTCCCATAGTTAAAGACTGCAGTGCCAATTAAGTTTTCTGTTTTTTTTTTAACATTTATTTATTTCTTTATTTTTTTACATCTTTATTGGAGTATAATTGCTTTACAGTGGTATGTTAGTTTCTGCTTTATAACAAAGTGAATCAGTTATATATATACATGTATCCCCATATCTCTTCCCTCTTGCATTTCCCTCCCTCCCACCCTCCCTATCCCACCCCTCTAGGTGGTCACAAAGCACCAAGCTGATCTCCCTGTGCTATGCGGCTGCTTCCCACTAGCTATCTATTTTACATTTGGTAGTGTACATATGTCCATGACACTCTCTCACTTTGTCCCAGCTTACCATTCCCCCTCCCCATATCCTCAAGTCCATTCTCTAGTAGGTCTGCATTTTTATTCCCATCTTGCCCCTAGGTTCTTCATGAGCATTTTGTTTTTGTTTTTGTTTTTTAGATTCCATACATATGTGTTAGCATACTGTATTTGTTTTTCTCTTTCTGACTTACTTCGCTCTGTATGGCAGTCTCTAGGTCCATCCACCTGACTACAAATAACTCACTTTCGTTCCTTTTTATGGCTGAGTAATATTCCATTGTATATATGTGCCACATCTTCTTTATCCATTCATCCGATGATGGACACTTAGGTTGCTTCCATGTCCTGGCTATTGTAAATAAAGCTGCAATGAACATTTTGGTACATGACTCTTTTTAAATTATGGTTTTCTCAGGGAATATGCCCAGTAGTGGGATTGTTGGGTCGTATGGTAGTTCTATTTTACGTTTTTTAAGGAACCTCCATATTGTTCTCCATAGTGGCTGTATCAATTTACATTCCCACCAACAGTGCAAGAGAGTACCCTTTTCTCCACACCCTCTCCAGCATTTATTGCTTGTAGATTTTTTGATGACCGCCATTCTGGCCAGTGTGAGATGATATCTCATTGTAGTTTTGATTTGTATTTCTCTAATGATTAATGATGCTGAGCATTATTTCATGTGTTTGTTGGCAATCTGTATGTCTTCTTTGGAGAAATGTCTGTTTAGGTCTTCAGCCCATTTTTGGATTGGGTTGTTTGTTTTTTTGATATTGAGCTGCATGAGCTGCTTGTAAATTTTGGATATTAATCCTTTGTCAGTTGCTTCACTTGCACATATTTTCTCCCATTCTGAGGGTTGTCTTTTTGTCTTGTTTATGGTTTCCTTTGCTGTGCAAAAGCTTTTATGTTTCATTAGGTCCCATTTGTTTATTTTTGTTTTTATTTCCATTTCTCTAGCAGGTGGGTCAAAAAGGATCTTGCTGTGATTTTTTTTTTCACACACACACACTGTATTTTATTTTTACAAGCGATAAATAAACTGACACCAAGCATTGTAAATGGATGACCACAACAAAAGCAACAATGATTGCAATTACCAAACATGAAACACACTCATACTATGTCATAATATTCACATTCAGTCCAGTAATCCTCCACTGTAACAGCTCCTTTACTTTGCAGTGAAAATTGATTTGTATATTCTTTGCCTCTGAGTCCTTGTGGGATTTTTTTTTTTTAATTCAGACAGAAAGTCACAAAAATTATACTCATCCTCATCAGTTCACTCAGTCCCATGTAATTAATTTTTTTTTTCATCTTGATCTTTTGTTAGCACTTTTATGAGTTCATCAGTTTTTCATTAGAGTTCTGGAAATGCTTATTCATTCAGTTCAGCAGTACAGTCAGTTACCAGAAACCTGTACTTGTCAGAGTCTTTTCCATGAATTTCTTGAAGATGAAACACTTTTATAGGAACATATTTGCAAAATCATCAGAGTACACCCAGAACTGTCTGTAAATGACAAAAGACTTAAAAATGACCACGGTTAAAGATTTGATGAGAGTTCATAATAATGCAGTTGACAAGAAAATTAGTTATTTCTGAGATATACATTTTAAAGTAATAACTAGGATTATTACTTATAACATTATACCAGAACATATAAGATTTTTAGAAATTTCATGTAATGTCTGAAACATTTATATTAACATATATCCATACATATTTCCATACAAATACAAATATAAGATTTTTAGAAATATCATGTAATGTCTGAAACATTTATATTAACATATTTCCATACAAATAACCCAATGAAAGATTAGTATTAGTTATTTTGTTTGTTTTTTTATACTGCAGGTTCTTATTAGGCATCAATTTTATACACATCAGTGTATACATGTCAATCCCAATCACCCAATTCAGCACAGCACCATCCCCACCTCACCGCAGTTTTCCCCCCTTGGTGTCCATATGTCCATTCTCTACATCTGTGCCTCAACTTCTGCCCTGCAAACTGGCTCATCTGTACCATTTTTCTAGGTTCCACATACATGCATTAATATACGATATTTGTTTTTCTCTTTCTGACTTACTTCACTCTGTATGACAGTCTCTAGATCCATCCACATCTCAACAAATGACTCAATTTCGTTCCTTTTTATGGCTGAGTAATATTCCATTGTATATATGTACCACTACTTCTTTATCCATTCGTCTGTTGATGGGCATTTAGGTTGCTTCCATGACCTGGCTATTGTAAATAGTGCTGCAATGAACATTCGGGTGCATGTGTCTTTTTGAATTACGGTTTTCTCTGGGTATATGCCCAGTAGTGGGATTGCTGGGTCATATGGTAATTCTATTTTTAGTTTTCTAAGGAACCTCCATATTGTTCTCCATAGTGGGTGTATCAATTTACATTCCCACCAACAGTGCAAGAGGGTTCCCTTTTCTCCACACCCTCTCCAGCCTTTGTTGTTTGTAGATTTTCTGATGATGCCCATTCTAACAGGAGTGAGGTGATACCTCATTGTAGTTTTGATTTGCATTTCTCTAATAATTAGTGATGTTGAGCATCTTTTCATGTGCTTCGTGGCCGTCTGTATGTCTTCTTTGGAGAAATGTCCGTTTAGGTCTTCTGCCCATTTTTGGATTGGGGTGTTTGTTTCTTTGATATTGAGCTGAATGAGCTGTTTATATATTTTGGAGATTAATTCTTTGTCCATTGATTCATTTGCAAATATTTTCTCCCATTTTGAGGGTTGTCTTTTCGTCTTGTTTATGGTTTCCTTTGCTGTGCAAAAGCTTTGAAGTTTCATTAGGTCCCACTTGTTTATTTTTGTTTTTATTTCCGTTACTCTAGGAGGTGGATCAAAAAAGATCTTGCTGTGATTTATGTCAAAGAGTGTTCTTCCTATGTTTTCCTCTAAGAGATTTATAGTGTCCAGTCTTATATTTAGGTCTCTAATCCATTTTGAGTTTATTTTTGTGTATGGTGTTAGGGAGTATTCTAATTTCATTCTTTTACATGTAGCTGTCCAGTTTTCCCAGCACCACTTATTGAAGAGACTGTCTTTTCTCCATTGTATATCTTTGCCTCCTTTGTCATAGATTAGTTGACCATAGGTGCGTGGGTTAATCTCTGGGCTTTCTATCTTGTTCCTTTGATCTATGTTTCTGTTTTTGTGCCAGTACCATATTGTCTTGATTACTGTAGCTTGGTAGTATAGTCTGAAGTCAGGGAGTCTGATTCCTCCAGCTCCATTTTTTTTTTTATTTATATTAATATATTTCCATACATATTTCCATACAAATAACCCAATGAAAGTTTAGTATTAGTTGTTTTGTTTGTTTTTTTATACTGCAGGTTCTTATTAGGCATCAGTTTTATACACATCAGTGTATACATGTCAATCCCAATCGCCCAATTCAGCACACCACCATCCCCACCCCACCGCAGTTTTCCCCCCTTGGTGTCCATATGTCCATTCTCTACATCTGTGTCTCAACTTCTACCCTGCAAACTGGCTCATCTGTACCATTTTTCTAGGTTCCGCATACATGCATTAATATACGATATTTGTTTTTCTCTTTCTGACTTACTTCACTCTGGATGACAGTCTCTAGACCCATCCACGTCTCAACAAATGACTCAATTTCGTTCCTTTTTATGGCTGAGTAATATTCCATTGTATATATGTACCACTACTTCTTTATCCATTCATCTGTTGATGGGCATTTAGGTTGCTTCCATGACCTGGCTATTGTAAATAGTGCTGCAATGAACATTCGGGTGCATGTGTCTTTTTGAATTACGGTTTTCTCTGGGTATATGCCCAGTAGTGGGATTGCTGGGTCATATGGTAATTCTATTTTTAGTTTTTTAAGGAACCTCCATATTGTTCTCCATAGTGGCTGTATCAATTTACATTCCCACCAACAGTGCAAGAGGTTTCCCTTTTCTCCACACCCTCTCCAGCATTTGTTGTTTGTAGATTTTCTGATGATGCCCATTCTAACAGGAGTGAGGTGATACCTCATTGTAGTTTTGATTTGCATTTCTCTAATAATTAGTGATGTTGAGCATCTTTTCATGTGCTTCGTGGCCGTCTGTATGTCTTCTTTGGAGAAATGTCTATTTAGGTCTTCTGCCCATTTTTGGATTGGGGTGTTTGTTTCTTTGATATTGAGCTGAATGAGCTGTTTATATATTTTGGAGATTAATCCTTTGTCCGTTGATTCATTTGCAAATATTTTCTCCCATTTTGAGGGTTGTCTTTTCGTCTTGTTTATGGTTTCCTTTGCTGTGCAAAAGCTTTGAAGTTTCATTAGGTCCCACTTGTTTATTTTTGTTTTTATTTCCGTTACTCTAGGAGGTGGATCAAAAAAGATCTTGCTGTGATTTATGTCAAAGAGTGTTCTTCCTATGTTTTCCTCTAAGAGATTTATAGTGTCCAGTCTTATATTTAGGTCTCTAATCCATTTTGAGTTTATTTTTGTGTATGGTGTTAGGGAGTATTCTAATTTCATTCTTTTACATGTAGCTGTCCAGTTTTCCCAGCACCACTTATTGAAGAGACTGTCTTTTCTCCATTGTATATCTTTGCCTCCTTTGTCATAGATTAGTTGACCATAGGTGCGTGGGTTAATCTCTGGGCTTTCTATCTTGTTCCTTTGATCTATGTTTCTGTTTTTGTGCCAGTACCATATTGTCTTGATTACTGTAGCTTGGTAGTATAGTCTGAAGTCAGGGAGTCTGATTCCTCCAGTTCCATTTTTTTTTTTTTTTTTATTTATATTAATATATTTCCATACATATTTCCATACAAATAACCCAATGAAAGTTTAGTATTAGTTGTTTTGTTTGTTTTTTTATACTGCAGGTTCTTATTAGGCATCAGTTTTATACACATCAGTGTATACATGTCAATCCCAATCGCCCAATTCAGCACACCACCATCCCCACCCCACCGCAGTTTTCCCCCCTTGGTGTCCATATGTCCATTCTCTACATCTGTGTCTCAACTTCTACCCTGCAAACTGGCTCATCTGTACCATTTTTCTAGGTTCCGCATACATGCATTAATATACGATATTTGTTTTTCTCTTTCTGACTTACTTCACTCTGGATGACAGTCTCTAGACCCATCCACGTCTCAACAAATGACTCAATTTCGTTCCTTTTTATGGCTGAGTAATATTCCATTGTATATATGTACCACTACTTCTTTATCCATTCATCTGTTGATGGGCATTTAGGTTGCTTCCATGACCTGGCTATTGTAAATAGTGCTGCAATGAACATTCGGGTGCATGTGTCTTTTTGAATTACGGTTTTCTCTGGGTATATGCCCAGTAGTGGGATTGCTGGGTCATATGGTAATTCTATTTTTAGTTTTTTAAGGAACCTCCATATTGTTCTCCATAGTGGCTGTATCAATTTACATTCCCACCAACAGTGCAAGAGGTTTCCCTTTTCTCCACACCCTCTCCAGCATTTGTTGTTTGTAGATTTTCTGATGATGCCCATTCTAACAGGAGTGAGGTGATACCTCATTGTAGTTTTGATTTGCATTTCTCTAATAATTAGTGATGTTGAGCATCTTTTCATGTGCTTCGTGGCCGTCTGTATGTCTTCTTTGGAGAAATGTCTATTTAGGTCTTCTGCCCATTTTTGGATTGGGGTGTTTGTTTCTTTGATATTGAGCTGAATGAGCTGTTTATATATTTTGGAGATTAATCCTTTGTCCGTTGATTCATTTGCAAATATTTTCTCCCATTCTGAGGGTTGTCTTTTCGTCTTGTTTATGGTTTCCTTTGTTGTGCAAAAGCTTTGAAGTTTCATTAGGTCCCACTTGTTTATTTTTGTTTTTATTTCCATTACTCTAGGAGGTGGATCAAAAAAGATCTTGCTGTGATTTATGTCAAAGAGTGTTCTTCCTATGTTTTCCTCTAAGAGTTTTATAGTGTCCAGTCTTATATTTAGGTCTCTAATCCATTTTGAGTTTATTTTTGTGTATGGTGTTAGGGAGTATTCTAATTTCATTCTTTTACATGTAGCTGTCCAGTTTTCCCAGCACCACTTATTGAAGAGACTGTCTTTTCTCCATTGTATATCTTTGCCTCCTTTGTCATAGATTAGTTGACCATAGGTGCGTGGGTTAATCTCTCAGCTTTCTATCTTGTTCCATTGATCTATGTTTCTGTTTTTGTGCCAGTACCATATTGTCTTGATTACTGTAGCTTGGTAGTATAGTCTGAAGTCAGGGAGTCTGATTCCTCCAGCTCCATTTTTTTGCCTCAAGACTGCTTTGGCTATTCGGGGTCTTTTGTGTCTCCATACCAATTTTAAGATGATTTGTTCTAGCTCCGTAAAAAATGCCATTGGTAATTTGATAGGGATTGCATTGAATCTGTAGATTGCTTTGGGTAGTATACTCATTTTCACAATGTTGATTCTTCCAATCCAAGAACATGGTATATCTCTCCATCTGTTGGTATCATCTTTAATTTCTTTCATCAGTGTCTTATAGTTTTCTGCATACAGGTCTTTTGTCTCCCTAGGTAGGTTTATTCCTAGGTATTTTATTCTTTTTGTTGCAATGGTAAATGGGAGTGTTTCCATAATTTCTCTTTCAGATTTTTCATCATTAGTGTATAGGAATTCAAGAGATTTCTGTGCATTTATTTTGTATCCTGCAACTTTACCATATTCATTCATTAGCTCTAGCAGTTTTCTGGTGGCAGTTTTAGGATTCTCTATGTATAGTATCATGTCATCCGCAAACAGTGACAGTTTTACTTCTTCTTTTCCAATTTGTATTCCTTTTATTTCTTTTTCTTCTCTGATTGCCGTGGCTAGGACTTCCAGAACTATGTTGAATAATAGTGGTGAGAGTGGACATCCTTGTCTCGTTCCTGATCTTAGAGGAAATGCTTTCAGTTTTTCACCATTGAGAATGATGTTTGCTGTGGGTTTGTCATATATGGCCTTTATTATGTTGAGGTAGGTTCCCTCTATGCCCACTTTCTGGAGAGTTTTTATCAGAAATGGGCGTTGAATTTTGTCAAAAGCTTTTTCTGCATCTACTGAGATGATCATATGGTTTTTATTCTTCAATTTGTTAATATGGTGTATCACATTGATTCATTTGCGTTTATTGAAGAATCCTTGCATCCCTCGGCTAAATCCCACTTGATCGTGGTGTATGATCCTTTTAATGTGTTGTTAGATTCTGTTTGCTAGTATTTTGTTGAGGATTTTTGCATCTATATTCATCAGTGATATTAGTCTGTAATTTTCTTTTTTTGTAGTGTCTTTGTCTGGTTTTGGTATCAGGGTGATGGTGGCCTCATAGAATGAGTTTGGGAGTGTTCCTTCCTCTGCAGTTTTTTGGAAGAGTTTGAGAAGGATGGGTGTTAGCTCTTCTCTAAATGTTTGATAGAATTCACCTGTGAAGCCATCTGGTCCTGGACTTTTGTTTGTGGGAAGATTTTTAATCCCAGTTTCAATTTCATTACTTGTGATTGGTCTGTTCATATTTTCTGTTTCTTCCTGGTTCAGTCTTGGAAGGTTATACCTTTCTAAGAATTTGTCCATTTCTTCCAGGTTGTCCATTTTATTGGCATAAAGTTGCTTGTAGTAGTCTCTTAGGATGTTTTGTATTTCTGCGGTGTCTGTTGTAACTTCTCCTTATTCATTTCTGATTTTATTGATTTGAGTCCTCTCCCTCTTTTTCTTGATGAGTCTGGCTAATGGCTTATCAATTTTGTTTAACTTCTCAAAGAACCAACTTTTAGTTTTATTGGTCTTTGCTATTGTTTTCTTTGTTTCTATTTCATTTATTTCTGCTCTGATCTTTATGATTTCTTTCCTTCTGCTAACTTTGGGTTTTTTTTGTTCTTCTTCCTCTAGTTGCTTTAGGTGTAAGGTTAGATTGTTTACTTGAGATTTTTCTTGTTTCTTTAGGTAGGCTTGTATAGCTATAAACTTCCCTCTTAGAACTGCTTTTGCTGCATCCCATAGGTTTTGGGTCGTCGTGTTTTCATTGTCATTTGTCTCTAGGTATTTTTTAATTTCCTCTTTGATTTCTTCAGTGATCTCTTGGTTATTTAGTAACGTATTGTTTAGCCTCCATGTGTTTGTCTTTTTTACGTTTTTTTCCCTGTAATTCATTTCTAATCTCATAGCGTTGTGGTCAGAAAAGATGCTTGATATGATTTCAATTTTCTTAAATTTACTGAGGCTTGATTTGTGACCCAAGATGTGATCTATCCTGGAGAATGTTCCGTGCGCACTTGAGAAGAACGTGTAATCTGCTGTTTTTGGATGGAATGTCCTATATATATCAATTAAATCTATCTGGTCTATTGTGTCATTTAAAGCTTCTGTTTCCTTATTTATTTTAATTTTGGATGATCTGTCCATTGGTGTAAGTGAGGTGTTAAAGTCCCCCACTATTATTGTGTTACTGTCGATTTCCTCTTTTATAGCTGTTAGCAGTTGCCTTATGTATTGAGGTGCTCCTATGTTGGGTGCATATATATTTATAATTGTTATATCTTCTTCTTGGATTGATCCCTGGATCATTATGTAGTGTCCTTCCTTGTCTCTTGTAACATTCTTTATTTTAAAGTCTATTTTATCTGATATGAGTATAGCTACTCCAGCTTTCTTTTGATTTCCATTCACATGGAATATCTTTTTCCATCCCCTCACTTTCAGTCTGTATGTGTCCCTAGGTCTGAAGTGGGTCTCTTGTAGACAGCATATATATGGGTCTTGTTTTTGTATCCATTCAGCCAGTCTATGTCTTTTGGTTGGGGCATTTAATCCATTCACGTTTAAGGTAATTATCGATATGTATGTTCCTATGACCATTTTCTTAATTGTTTTGGGTTTGTTTTTGTAGGTCCTTTTCTTCTCTTGTGTTTCCCGCTTAGAGAAGTTCCTTTAGCATTTGTTGTAGAGCTGGTTTGGTGGTGCTGAATTCTCTTAGCTTTTGCTTGTCTGTAAAGCTTTTGATTTCTCCATCAAATCTAAATGAGATCCTTGCTGGGTAGAGTAATCTTGGTTATAGGTTCTTCCCTTTCATCACTTTAAGTATATCATGCCACTCCCTTCTGGCTTGTAGAGTTTCTGCTGAGAAATCAGCTGTTAACCTTATGGGAGTTCCCTTGTATGTTATTTGTCGTTTTTCCCTTGCTGCTTTCAATAATTTTTCTTTGTCTTTAATTTTTGCCACTTTGATTACTATGTGTCTCGGCGTGTTTCTCCTTGGGTTTATTCTGTATGGGACTCTCTGCGCTTCCTGGACTTGGGTGGCTATTTCCTTTCCCATGTTAGGGAAGTTTTCGACTATAATCTCTTCAAATATTTTCTCTGGTCCTTTCTCTCTGTCTTCTCCTTCTGGGACCCCTATAATGCGAATGTTGTTGCATTTAATGTTTTCCCAGAGGTCTCTTAGGCTGTCTTCATTTCTTTTCATTCTTTTTTCTTTAGTCTGTTCCGCAGCAGTGAATTCCACCATTCTGTCTTCCAGGTCACTTATCCGTTCTTCTGCCTCAGTTATTCTGCTATTGATTCCTTCTAGTGTAGTTTTCATTTCAGTTATTGTATTGGTCATCTCTGTTTGTTTGTTCTTTAATTCTCCTAGGTGTTTGTTAATCATTTCTTGCATCTTCTCAATCTTTGCGTCCATTCTTATTCCGAGGTCCTGGATCATCTTCACTATCATTATTCTGAATTCTTTTTCTGGAAGGTTGCCTATCTCCACTTCATTTAGTTGTTTTTCTGGGGTTTTTTCTTGTTCCTTCATCTGGTACATAGCCCTCTGCCTTTTCATCTTCTCTATCTTTCTGTAACTGTGGTTTTTGGTCCACAGGCTGCAGGATTGTAGTTTTTCTTGCTTCTGTTGTCTGCCCTCTGGTGGTTGAGGCTATCTAAGAGGCTTGATGGGAGGCTCTGGTGGTGGGTAGAGCTGACTGTTGCTGTGGCGGTCAGAGCGCAGTAAAACCTTAATCCACTTGACTGTTGATGGGTGGGGCTGGGTTCCCTCCCTGTTGCTGTGGCGGTCAGAGCTCAGTAAAACCTTAATCCACTTGACTGTTGATGGGTGGGGCTGGGTTCCCTCCCTGTTGGTTGTTTTGCCTGAGGCAACCCAACACTGGAGCCTACCCGTGCTCTTTGGTGGGGTTAATGGCAGACTCTGGGAGGGCTCACGCCAAGGAGAACTTCCCAGAACCTCTGCTGCCAGTGTCCTTATCCCCACGGTGAAACAGAGCCACCACTCGCCTCTGCAGGAGACCCCCCAACACCAGCAGGTAGGTCTGGTTCAGTCTCCCCAGGGTCACTGCTCCTTCCCCTGGGTCCCGATGCACACATTACTTTGTGTGTGCCCTCCAAGAGTGGAGTCTCTGTTTCCCCCAGTCCTGTCAAAGTCCTGCAATCAATTCCCACTAGGCTTCAAAGTCTGATTCTCTAGGAATTCCTCCTCCCGTTGCCGGACCCCCAGGTTGGGAAGCCTGACATGGGGCTCAGAACCTTCACTCCAGTGGGTGGACTTCTGTGGTATAAGTGTTCGCCAGTCTGTGAGTCACCCACCAAGCAGTTATGGGATTTGATTTTACTCTGATTGCGCCCCTCCTACCGTCTCACTGTGGCTTCTCCTCTGTCCTTGGACGTGGGGTATCCTCCTTGGTGAAGTCCAGGGTCTTCCTGTCAATGATTGTCCAGAAGCCAGTTGTGATTCTGGTGCTCTCACAAGAGGGAGTGAGAGCACGTCCTTCTACTCCGCCATCTTGGTTAATCTGTGCTCTTGCTGTGATTTTTGTCATAGAGTGTTCTGCCTATATTTTCCTCTAAGAGTTTGATGGTGTCTGTCCTGACATTTAGGTCATTAATCCATTTTGAGTTTATTGTTGTGTATGGTGTTAGGGAGTGTTCTAATTTCATTCTTTTACATGTAGCTGTCCAGTTTTCCCAGCACCACTTATTGAAGAGGCTGTCTTTTCTCCACTGTATATGCTTGCCTCCTTTATCAAAGATGAGGTGACCATATATGCGTGGGTTTATCTCTGGCCTTTCTATCCTGTTCCATTGATCTGTATTTCTGTTACTGTGCCAGTACCATACTGTCTTGATTACTGTAGCTTTGTAGTATAGTCTGAACTCAGGGAGACAGATTCCTCCAGCTCAGTTTTTCTTTCTCAAGATTACTTTGGCTTTTGGGGGTCTTTTGTGTTTCCATATAAATTGTGAAATTTTTTGTTCTAGTTCCATGAAAAATGCCAGGGGTAGTTTGATAGGGATTGCATTGAATCTGTAGATTGCTTTGGGTAGTAGAGTCATTTTCACAATGTTGATTCTTCCAATCCAAGAACATGGTATATCTCTCCATCTATTTGTATCATCTTTAATTTCTTTCATCAGTGTCTTATAATTTTCTGCATATAGGTCTTTTGTCTCCTTAAGTAGGTTTATTTGCAGATATTTTATTCTTTTTGTTGCAATGGTAAATGGGAGTGTTTTCTTAATTTCATTTTCAGATTTTTCATCATTAGTGTATAGGAATGCAAGAGATTTCTGTGCATTAATTTTGTATCCTGCTACTTTACCAAATTCGTTGATTAGCTCTAGTAGTTTTCTGGTAGCATCTTTAGGATTCCTTATGTTTAGTATCATGTCATCTGCAAACAGTGACAGCTTTACTTCTTCTTTTTTGATTTGGATTCCTTTTATTTCTCTTTCTTCTCTGATTGCTGTGGCTAAAACTTACAAAACTATGTTGAATAATAGTGATGAGAGTGGGCAAACTTGTCTTGTTCCTGATTACTGGAAATGGTTTCAGTTTTTCACCATTGAGGATGATGTTGGCTGTGGGTTTGCCATATATGGCCTTTATTATGTTGAGGAGAGTTCCCTCTATGCCTACTTTCCAGAGGGTTATTATCATAAATGGGTGTTGAATTTTGTTGAAAGCTTTATCTGCATCTATTAAGATGATCACATGTTTTTTCTCCTTCAATTTGTTAAAAGTGTGCATGACGTTGATTGATTTGCGTATATTGAAGAATCCTTGCATTCCTGGGATAAACCCCACTTGATCATACTGCATGATGCTTTTAATGTGCTGTTGGATTCTGTTTGCTAGTATTTTGTTGAGGATTTTTGCATCTATATTCATCAGTGTTATTGGCCTGTGGTTTTCTTTCTTTGTGAACACTTTTGTCTGGTTTTGATATCAGAGTGAGGGTGGCCTCATAGAATGAGTTTGGCAGTGTTCCTCCTTCTGCTATATTTTGGAAGAGTTTGAGAAGGATAGGTATTAGCTCTTCTCTAAATGTTTTGTAGAATTCACCTGTGACGCCATCAGGTCCTGGGCTTTTGTTTGTTGGAAGATTTTTAATCACAGTTTCAATTTCAGTGCTTGTGATTGGTCTTTTCATATTTTCTATTTCTTCCTGGTTCAATCTCGGAAGGTTGTGCACTTCTAAGAATTCATCCATTTCTTTTGGGTTGTCCATTTTATTGGCATATAGTGGCTTGTAGTAATCTCTCATGATCGTTTGTATTTCTGCAGTATCAAATGTTACTTCTTTTTCATTTCTAATTCTATTGATTTGAGTCTTCACCATTTTTTTCTTGATGACTCTGGCTAATGGTTTATCAATTTTGTTTATCTTCTCAAAGAAACATCTTTTAGTTTTATTGATCTCTGCTCTGCTTTACTTCATTTATTTCTGATCTGACCTTTATGATTTCTTTCCTTCTGCTAACTTGGGGGTTTTTTTTGTTCTTTTTTCTCTGATTGCTTTAGGTGTAAGGTTAGGTTGTTTATTTGAGATGTTTCTTGTTTCTTAAGGTACGATTGTATTGCTATAAACTTCGCTCTTAGAACTGCTTTGGCTGCATCCCATAGGTTTTTGGGTCGTTGTTTTCATTGTCATTTATTTCTAGGTATTTTTTCATTTGCTCTTTGATTTCTTCAGTGAACTCTTGGTTATTAAGTAGTGTGTTGTTTAGCCTTCATGTGTTTGTATTTCTTACAGCTTTTTTCCTGTAATTGATATCTAGTCTCATAGCGTTGTGCTTGGAAAAGATACTTGATATGATTTCAATTTTCTTAAATTTACCAAGGCTTAATTTGTGAACCAAGATATGATCTATCCTGGAGAATGTTCCATTAGCACTTGAGAAGAATGTGTATTCTGTTGTTTTTGGATGGAATGTCCTATTAATATCAATTAAGTCCATCTTCTTTAATGTATCATTTAAAGCTGGTGTTTCCTTATATACTTTCATTTTGGATGATCTGTCCATTGGTGAGAGTGGGGTCTTAAAGTCCCCTACTATGATTGTGTTACTGTCGATTTCCCCTTTTATGGCTGTTAGTATTTGCCTTATGTATTGAGGTGTCCTATGTTGGGTGCATAAATATTTGCAATTGTTATATCTTCTATTTGGATTGATCCCTTGATCATTATATAGTGTCCTACTTTGTCTCTTGTAATAGCCTTTGTTTTAAAATCTATTTTGTGTGATATGAGAATTGCTACTCCAGCTTTCCTTTGTGTTCCATTTGCATGGAATACCTTTTTCCATCCCCTTACTTTCAGTCTGTATGTGTTCCTAGGTCTGAAGTGGGTCTCTTGTAGACAGCATGTATATGGGTCTTGTTTTCGTATCCATACAGCAAATCTATGTCTTTTGGTTGGAGCATTTAATCTATTTACATTTAAGGTAATTATCTATATGTATGTTCCTATTACCATTTACTTAATTGTTTTGGGTTTATTATTGTAGGTCTTTTCCTTCTCTTGTGTTTCCTGCCTAAAGAAGCTCCTTTAGCATTTGTTGTAAAGCTGGTTTGGTGGTGCTGAACTCTCTCAGCTTTTGCTTGTCTCTAAAGGTTTTAATTTCTCCATCAAATCTGAATGAGATCCTTGCTGGATAGAGTCATCTTGGTTGTAGGTTTTGTCTTTCATCACTTTAAATATGTCCTGCCACTCCCTTCTGGCTTGCAGAGTTTCTGCTGAAAGATCAGCTGTTAACCTTATGGGGATTCCCTTATGTGTTGTTTGTTGTTTTTCCCTTGCTGCTTTTAATATTTTTTCTTTGTATTTAATTTTTGATAGTTTGATTAATATGTGTCTTGGCATGATTCTCCTTGGATTTATCTTGTATGGGACTCCTGTGCTTCCTGGATTGATTAACTATTTTCTTTCCCATATTAGGGAAATTTTCAACTATAATCTCTTCAAATATTTTCTCAGTCTCTTTCTTTTTCTCTTCTTCTTCTGCGACCCCTATAATTTGAATGTTGGTGTGTTTAATGTTGTCCCAGAAGTCTCTGAGGCTGTCCTCAATTCTTTTCATTCTTTTTTCTTTATTCTGTTCTGCAGTAGCTATTTCCACTATTTTATCTTCCAGGTCACTTATCCGTTCTTCTGCCTCAGTTATTCTGCTATTGATCCCTTCTAGAGAATTTTTAATTTCATTTATTGTGTTGTTCATCACTGTTTGTTTGCTCTTTAGTTCTTCTAGGTCCTTGTTAAAAGTTTCTTGTATTTTCTCCATTCTATTTCCAAGATTTTGGATCATCATTACTATCATTATTCTGAATTCTTTTCCAGGTAGACTGCCTATTTCCTCTTCTTTTGTTAGGTCTGGTGAGTTTTTACATTGCTCCTTCATCTGCGGTGTGTTTTTCTGTCTTCTCATTTTGCTTAACTTACTGTGTTTGGGGTCTCCTTTTCACAGGCTGCAGGTTCATAGTTCCCATTGTTTTTGGTGTCTTTCCCCAGTGGCTAAGGTTTGTTCAGTGGGTTGTGTAGGCTTCCTGGTGGAGGGAACTAGTGCCTGAGCTCTGGTGGATGAGGCTGGATCTTGTTTTTCTGGTGGGCAGGTCCACATCTGGTGGTGTGTTTTAGGGTTTCTGTGGCCTTATTATGATTTTAGGCAGCCTCTGTGCTAATAGATAAGGTTGTGTTCCTGTCTTCCTAGTTGTTTGGCCTAGGGTGTCCAGCTTGCTGGTCATTGAGTGGAGTTGGGTCTTGGCATTGAGAAGGAGATCTCTGGGATATTTTTGCCATTTGATATTACGTGGAGCTGGGAGGTCTCCTGTGGACCAGTATGCTGAACTTCGCTCTCCCACCTCAGTGGCACAGCCCTGATGCCTGGCTGGAGCACCAAGAGCCTGTCCTCCACACAGTTTAGGATAAAAGGGATAAAATAAAGAACTAAAGAAGAAGATAAAATAAAATAAAATAAAGTAAAATAAAATAAAATATAAAAAATAATTATTAATAAAAAAATTTTGTTAAGTAATAAAAAAAAAACAGACAGAGAGAGCCCTAGGACAAATGGTAAAAGCAAAGCTATACAGACAAAATCACACACAGAAGCATACACATACACACTCACAAAAAGAGAGAAAGGGAAAAATATATTGTTTCTCCCAAAGTCCACCTCCTCAATTTGGGATGATTCGTTGTCTATTCAGGTATTCCATACATTCAGGGTACATCAAGTTGATTGTGGAGATTAATCCGCTGCTCCTGAGGCTGCTGGGAGAAATTTTCCTTACTCTTCTTTGTTCTCACAGCTCCTGTGGTTCACCTTTGGATTTGGCCCCGCCTCTGCGTGTAGGTTGCCTGAGAGCGTCTGTTCTTTGCTCAGACAGGATATGGTTAAAGTAGCAGCTGATTCGGGGGCTATGGCTCACTCAGGCCGGGGGGAGGGAGGGGTATGGAATGCGGGGCGAGCCTGGGGCTGCAGATGCCAGGGTTATGTTGCACCAGCCTGAGGCACACCAAACGTTCTCCCAGGGAAGTTGTTCCTTGATCACGGGACCCTGGCAGTGGCGGGCTGCATAGGCTCCCGGGAGGGACGGTGTGGATAGAGACCTGTACTTGCACACAGGCTTCGTGGTGATGGCAGCAGCAGCCTTAGCGTCTCATGCCCATCTCTAGGGTCTGCGCTGATAACCGCGGTTCACGCCCATCTCTGGAACTCCTTTAAGCGATGCTCTTAATACCCTCTCCTCACGGCACCAGGAAACAAAGAGGCAAGAATAAGTCTCTTATCTCTTCAGCAGCTCTAGACCTTTTCCCGGACTCCCTCCTGGCTAGCTGTGGTGCACTAGCCCCCTTTAAGCTGTGTTCACGCAGTCAACCCCTGGCCTCTCCGGCATCCGACCTCCGAAGCCTGAGTCTCAGCTCCCAGCCCCTGCCCGCCCCAGTTGTTGAGCAGACAAGCCTCTCGGGCTGGTGAGTGCTGGTCGGCACCAATCCTCTCTGCAGGAATCTCTCCACTTTGCCCTCCGCACCTCTGTTGCTGCACCCTCTTCCATGGCTCCGAAGCTTCCCCCCTCCGCCACGCGCAGTCTCCTCCTGAGAAGGGGATTCCTTGTGCGTGGAAACCTTTCCTCGTTCACAGCTCCCTCCCACTGGTGCAGATCCCATCCCTATTCTTTTGCCTCTGTTTTTTCTTTTTTCTTTGGCCCTACCCAGGTATGTGGGGAGTTTCTTGCCTTTTGGAGGTCTGAGGTCTTCTGCCAGCGTTCAGTAGGTGTTCTGTAGGAGTGTTCTACATGTAGATGTATTTCTCATGTATTTGTGGGGAGGAAGGTGACCTCCGCATCTTATTCTTCTGCCGTCTTGAAGCTCCTCCTCCACTTGTTTATTTTTGTTTTTATTTACATTTCTCTAGCAGGTGGGTCAAAAAAGATCTTGTTGTGATTTATGTCATAGAGTGTTCTGCCTATGTTTTCCTCTAAGAGTTTGAAAGTGTCTGCCCTTACATTTAGGTATTTAATCCATTTTGAGTTTATTCTTCTGTATGGTGTTAGGCAGTGTTCTAATTTCATTCTTTTACATCTAGCTGTCCAGTTTTCCCAGCACCACTTATTGAAGAGGCTGTCTTTTCTCCACTGTATATTCTTGCCTCCTTTATCAAAGATAAGGTGACCATATGTGTGTGCGTTTATCTCTGGGCTTTCTATCCTGTTCCATTGATCTATATTTCTGTTTTTGTGTAAGTACCATACTGTCTTGATTACTGTAGCTTTATAGTATAGTCTGAAGTCAGAGAGCCTGATTCCTCCAGCTCCATTTTTCTTTCTCAAGATTTCTTGGGCTATTTGGGGTCTTTTGTGATTACATAAAAATGGTGAACTTTTTCGTCTTAGTCTTGTGAAAAATACCAGTTGTAATTTGATAGGGATTGCATTGAATCTGTATATTGCTTTGGGTAGTATAGTAATTTCCACAATGTTGATTCTTCCAATCCAAGAACATGGTATATCTCTCCATCTGTTTCTATCATCTATAATCTCTTTCATCAGTGTCTTATAATTTTCTGAATACAGGTCTTTTGTCTCCGTAGGTAGGTTTATTCCTAGATATTTTATTCTTTTTGTTGCAGTGGTAAATGGGAGTGTTTTCTTAATTTCACTTTCAGATTTTTCATCATTAGTGTATAGAAATGCAAGAGATTTCTGTGAATTAATTTTGTATCCTGCTACTTTACCAAATTCATTGATTAGCTCTAGTAGTTTTCTGGTAGCATCTTTAGGACTCTCTATGCATAGTATCATGTCATCTGCAAACAGTGACAGCTTTACTTCTTGTTTTCCAATTTGGATTACTTTTATTTCTTTTTCTTCTCTGATTCCTGTGGCTAAAACTTCCAAAACTTTGTTGAATAATAGTGGTGAGAGTGGGCAACCTTGTTTTGTTCCTGATCTTAGTGGAAATGGTTTCAGCTTTTCACCATTGAGAACTATGTTAGCTGTGGGTTTGTCATATATGGCCTTTATTATGTTGAGGTAGGTTCCCTCTATGCCTACTTTGTGGAGGGTTTTTTTCATAAATCGGTGTTGAATTTTGTCAAAAGCTTTCTCTACATCTATTGAGATGATCATATGGTTATTCTCCTTCAATTTGTTGATATGGTGTATCACATTGATTGATTTGCCTATATTGAAGAATCCTTTCATTCCTGTGATAAACCCCACTTGATCATGGTGTATGATCCTTGTAATGTGCTTTTGGATTCTGTTTGCTAGAATTTTGTTGAGGATTTTTGCATCTATGTTCATCAGTGATATTGGCCTATAGTTTTCTTTCTTTGTGACATCTTTGTCTGGTTTTGTTATAAGGTGATGGTGGCCTCGTAGCATCAGTTTGGGATTGTTCCTCCCTCTGCTATATTTTGGAAGAGTTTGAGAGGATAGGTGTTAGCTCTTCTCTAAATCTTTGATAGAATTCGCCTGTGTAGCCATCTGGTCCAGGGCTTTGTTGGAAGACTTTTAATCACAGTTTCAATTTCAGTGCTTGTGATTGGTCTCTTCATATTTTCTACTTCTTCCTGGTTCAGTCTCGGGAGGTTGTGCATTTCTAAGAATTTGTCTGTTTCTTTGAGGTTGTCCATTTTATTGACATAGAATTCCTTGTAGTAATCTCTCATGATCCTTTGTATTTCTGCAGTGTCAGTTGGTACTTCTCCTTTTTCATTTCTAATTCTATTGATTTGAGTCTTCTCCCTTTTTTTCTTGATGAGTCTGGCTAATAGTTTATCAATTTTGTTTATCTTTGCAAAGAACCAGCTTTTAGTTTTATTGATCTTTGCTATCGTTTCCTTTATTCTTTTTCATTTATTTCTGATCTGATCTTTATGATATCGTTCCTTCTGCTAACTTTGGGGGTTTTTTGTTCTTCTTTCTCTAATTGCTTTAGGTGTAAGGTTAGATTGTTTATTTGAGATGTTTCTTGTTTCTTAAGGTAGAATTGTATTCCTATAAACTTCACTCTTAGATCTGCTTTTGCTGCATCCCATAGGATTTGGGTCATCGTGTTTTCATTGTCATTTGTTTCTAGGTAGTTTTTTATTTTCTCTTTGATTTCTTCAGTGATCTCTTGGTTATTAAGTAGTGTATTATGTAGGCTCCATGTGTTTGTATTTTTTACAGATTTTTTCGTGTAATTGATATCTAGTCTCATAGCATTGTGGTCGGAAAAGATACTTGATACAATTTCAATTTTCTTAAATTTACGAAGGCTTGATTTGTTACCCAAGCTATGATCTATGCTGGAAAATATTCCATGGACACTTGAGAAGAAAGTGTATTCTGTTGTTTTTGGATGGAATGTCCTATAAATATCAATTAAGTTCATCTTGCTTAATATATCATTTAAAGCTTGTGTTTCCTTATTTATTTTCATTTTGGATGATCTGTCCATTGGTGAAAGTGGGGTGTTAAAGTCCCCTACTATGATTGTGTTACTGTCAGTTTCCCCTTTTATGGCTGTTAGTATTTTCCTTATGCATTGAGGTGCTCCTATGTAGGGTGCAAAAATATGTACAATTGTTATATCTTCTTCTTGGATTGATCCCTTGATCATTATGTAGTGGCCTTCTTTGTCTCTTTTAATAGTCTTTGTTTTCAAGTCTATTTTTTCTGGTATGAGATTTGCTACTCCAGCTTTCTTTTAATTTCCATTTACATGGAATACTTTTTCCATCCCCTCACTTTCAGTCTGTATGTGTCCTTAGGTCTGAAGTGGGTCTCTTGTAGACAGCATGTATACGGGTCTTGTTTTTGTATCCATTCAGCCAATCTATGTCTTTTGGTTGGAGCACTTAATCCATTTACATTTAAGATAATTATCGATATGTATGTTCCTATGACCATTTTCTTAATTATTTTGGGTTTGTTTTTGTAGGTCGTTTTCTTCTCTTGTGTTTCCCACTTAGAGAAGTTCCTTTAGCATTTGTTGTAGAGCTGGTTTGGTGGTGCTGAACTCTCTCAGCTTTTGCTTGTAAAGGATTTAATTTCTCCATTGAATCTGAATGAGATCCTTGCTGGGTAGAGTCATCTTGGTTGTAGGTTTTTCCCTTTCATCACTTTAAATATGTCCTGCCACTCCCTTCTGGCTTGCAGAGTTTCTGCTGAAAGTTCAGCTGTTAACCATATGGAGATTCCCTTGTGTTTTATTTGTTGTTTTCTCTTGCTGCTTTTAATATTTTTTCTTTGTATTTAACTTTTGATAGTTTGATTAATATGTGTCTTGGTTTGTTTCTCGTTGGATTTATCCTGTATGGGACTCTCTGTGCTTCCTGGACTTGATTAACTATTTTCTTTCCCATATTAGGGAAGTTTTCAACTATAATCCCTTCAAATATTTTCTCAGTCCCTTTCTTTTTCTCTTCTTCTTCTGGGACCCCTATTATTCGAATGTTGGTGCATTTAATTTTGTCCCAGAGGTCTCTGAGACTGTCCTCAATTCTTTTCATTCTCTTTTCTTTATTCTGCTCTGCAATAGTTATTTCCACTATGTTGTCTTCCAGGTCACTTATCCGTTCTTCTGCCTCAGTTATTCTGTTATTGATCCCTTCTAATGAATTTTTAATTTCATTTAGTGTGTTGTTCATCACTGATTGTTTGCTCTTTAGTTCTTCTAGTTTCTTGTTAAAAGTTTCTTGTATTTTCTGCATTCTATTTCCAAGATTTTGGATAGTCTTTACTATAATTATTCTGAATTAATTTTCATGTAGACTGCCTATTTCCTCTTCTTTTGTTAGGTCTGGTGAGTTTTTACATTGCTCCTTCATCTGCAGTGTGTTTTTCTGTCTTCTCATTTTGCTTAACTTACAGTGTTTGGGGTCTCCTTTTCGCAGGCTGCAGTTTCTAAGTTCCCGTTGTTTTGGTGTCTTCCCAGTGGCTAAGGTTTGTTCAGTGGGTTGTGTAGGCTTCCTGGTGGAGGGGCCTAGTGCCTGTGTTCTGGTGGATGAGGCTGGATCTTGTCTTTGTTGGGCACGTCCATGTCTCGTGATGTCTTTTGGGGTTTCTGTGGCCTTATTATGATTTTAGGCAGCCTCTCTGCTAATGAGTGGGGTCGTGTTCTTCTCTTGCTAGTTGTTTGTCCTAGGGTGTCCAGCACTGTAGCTTGCTGGTCGTTGAGTGGAGCTGGGTCTTGGTGTTGAGATGGAGATCTCTGGGAGATTTTTGCTGTTTGATATTATGTGGAGCTGGGAGGTCTCTTGTGGACCAATATCCTGAAGTTGGCTCTCTCACCTTTGAGGCACAGCCTTGATGCCTGGCTGGAGCATCAAGAGCCTCTCATCCACACGGCTCCGAATAAAAGACAGAAAAAGAAAGAAAGAAGACGATAAAATAAAATGAAATTAAATGTTTTTGAAATAAAAAATAATTATTTAAAGAAATTTTTTTAAGTAATAAAAAAAAAAGAAGGAAGGAATGAAGAGAGCAACCAATCCAGAAAACAAATCCACTAATGATAAGATGCTCTAAAAGCTATACTAAAAAAAGAAGAAAAAAAAAAAAACCGGACAGACAGAACCCTAGGACAAATGGTAAAAGCAAAGGTATACAGACAAAAATCACACACAGAAGCATACACATACACTCTCACAAAAGAGAAAAAGGGGGAAAAATATATATATCGTTGCTCCCTAAGTCCACCTCCTCAATTTGGGATGATTAGTTGTCTATTCAGGTATTCCACAGATGCATGTACATCAAGTTGATTGTGGAGATTTAATCCATTGCTCCTGAGGCTGCTGGGAGAAATTTCCCTTTCTCTTTTTTGTTCGCACAGCTCCTGGGGTTCAGCTTTGGATTTGGACCCACCTCTGCGAGTAGGTCACCTGAGGGTGTCTGTTCCCTGTCCCCACAGGACGGGGTTAAAGAAGCAGCTGATTTGGGGGCTCTGGCTCACTCAGGCCTGGGGGAGGTGGGGCAATGGGTGCGGGGCGAGCCTGTGGCGGCAGAGGCCGGCATGACGTTGCACCAGCCTGAGCCGCGCCGTGCTTTTTCCCGGGGACGTTGTCCCTGGATCACGGGACCCTGGCAGTGGCGGGATGCACAGGCTCCCGGGAGGGGCCGTGTGGATAGTGACCTGTGCTTGCACACAGGCTTGTTGGTAGCGGCAACAGCAGCCTTAGTGTCCCATGCCCATCTCTGGGGTCCGTGTTGATAGCCACAGCTCACGCCCATCTCTGGACCTCCTTTAAGCAGTGCTCTTAATTCCCTCTCCTCGCGCACCAGGAAACAAAGAGGTAAGAAAAAGTTTCTTGCCTCTTCGGCAGCTCCAGACATTTTCCCAGACTCCCTCCCAGCTAGCTTTGGGGCACTAGCCCCCTTCAGGCTGTGTTCACGCAGCCAACCCCAGGCCTCTCCCTGGGATCTCACCTCCAAAGCCCGAGCCTCAGCTCCCAGCCCCCACCCGCCCCAGCGGGTGAGCAGACAAGCCTCCTGGGCACCGATCCTCTGTGCGGGAATCTCTCCGCTTTGCCCTCTGCACCCCTGTGGCTGCGCTCTCCTCCATGGCTCCGAGGCTTCCCCCCTCTGCCACCTGCAGTCTCCGCCCACGAAGGGGCTTCCTAGTGTGTGGAAACCTTTCCTCCTTCACAGCTCCCTCCCAGAGGTGCAGGTCCCATCCCTATTCTTTTGACGCTGCTTTTTCTTTTTTTTTTTTTTTTTTGCCCTACCCAGGTACGTGGGGAGTTTATTGCCTTTTGGGAGGCCTGAGGTCTTCTGCCAGAGTTCAGTAGGTGTTCTGTAGGAGTTGTTCCACATGTAGATGTATTTCTGATGTATTTGTGGTGAGGAACATGATCTCCACGTCTTACTCTTCTGCCATCTTCAACAATTAAGTTTTAAAATCAGTTTTTAAAAGATGCAGCAGAAGAGCTCTGTATGTGGAGAAATTATATGGATGCAGCCATACTTTATTATTTTTTTTATATAGCTTTATTTATTTAGATTAACTACAAATAATTTCACTACAATTATACAAGACAAAATCATTTCTGGACAAAAATAATATAAATGCATTTACCAATGCATCCCTTCTTTGCCAATTTCCTGCCCGTGATTTGTGTCTAAAAGCATCAAGGACAGGAAGTGTCCTATAAAATGCTAATTTGAGACCCTCCCCTTGTTGGGGATATTTATCCTGATAATCCTGAACAAACATCATCTCAGGGAACCAAATATTACTGAAGAATTTAGCAGCCCCTGATGTGCTACTCTTATTGGATCTTTGGAATACTCAAACTTTTTTTTGAAGTATAGTTGATTTACAATATTGTGTTAGTTTCCAGTGTACAGCACAGTGATTCAGTTTTTTATGTATATATACACACACATATATACCACACATATATATAAAACTGAATCACTGTGCTAAGAATATATATATATATTCTTTTCAAGATTCTTTTCCCTTATAGTCTATTGCAAAATACTGAGTAGAGTTCCCTGTGCTGTACAGTAGGTCCTTGTTGGTTATCTATTTTATATATAGTAGTGTATGTATGTTAATCCCAAACTCCTAATATATCCTTCCCCCCCATTTCCCCTTTGCTAACCATATGTTTGTTTTCTATATCTGTGCTCTATGTCTGTTTTATAAATAAATAAATTTATATCTTTTTTTTAAGATTTCACATATAAGTGATATCATCTGATATTTGTCTTTCTCTATCGGGCTTACTTCACATAGTATGATAATCACTAGGTCCATCCATGTTGCTGAAAATGGCATTATTTCATTCTTTTTTATGGCTGAGTAATAGTCCATTGTATATGTGTGCCACATCTTATTTTTTATTTTTTAAACATCTTTATTGAAGTATAATTGCCTTACAATGGTGTGTTAGTTTCTGCTTTGTAACAAAGTGAATCAGTTATACATATACATATGTTCCCATATCTCTTCCCTCTTGCATCTCCCTCCCTCCAACCCTCCCTATCCCACCCCTCTAGGTGGTCACAAAGCACCGAGCTGATCTCCCTGTGCTATGTGGCTGCTTCCCACTAGCTATCTATTTTATATTTGGTAGTGTATATATGTCCATAACACTCTCTTACCCTGTCACATCTCACCCCACCCCCTCCCCATATCCTCAAGTCCATTCTCTAGTAGGTCTGTGTCTTTATTCCCGTCTTGCTACTAGGTTCTTCATGGCCTTTTTTTTCCCCCTTAGATTTTGTATATATGCGTTAGCATACTGTATTTGTTTTTCTCTTTCTGACTTACTTCACTCTGTATGACAGACTCTAACTCCATCCACCTCATTACAAATACCTCCATTTCATTTCTTTTTATGGCTGAGTAATATTCCATTGTATATATGTGCCACATCTTCTTTATCCATTCATCTATCGATGGACACTTAGGTTGCTTCCATGTCCTGGCTATTGTAAATAGAGCTGCAATGAACATTTTGGTACATGACTCTTTTTGAACTATGGTTTTCTCAGGGTATATGCACCAGTAGTGGGATTGCTGGGTCGTATGGTAGTTCTATTTGTAGTTTTTTAAGGAACCTCCATACTGTTCTCCATAGTGGCTGTATCAATTTACATTCCCACCAACAGTGCAAGAGGGTTCCCTTTCCTCCACACCCTCTCCAGCATTTATTGGTTCTACATTTTTTGATGATGGCCATTCTGATCGGTGTGAGATGATATCTCATTGTAGTTTTGATTTGCATTTCTCTAATGATTAATGATGTTGAGCATTCTTTCATGTGTCTGTTGGCAATCTGTATATCTTCTTTGGAGAAATGTCTATTTAGGTCTTCTGCCCATTTTTGGATTGGGTTGTTCGATTTTTTGTTATTGAGCTGCATGAGCTGCTTGTAAATCTTGGAGATTAATCCTTTGTCAGTTGCTTCATTTGCAAATATTTTCTCCCATTCTGATGGTTGTCTTTTGGTCTTGTTTATGGTTTCCTTTGCTGTGCAAAAGCTTTTAAGTTTCATTAGGTCCCATTTGTTTATTTGTGTTCTTATTTCCATTTCTCTGGGAGCTGGGTCAAAAAGAATCTTGCTGTGATGTATGTCATAGAGTGTTCTGCCTATGTTTTCCTCTAAGAGTTTGATAGTGTCTGGCCTTACACTTGGGTCTTTAATCCATTTTGAGTTTATTTTTGTGCATGGTGTCAGGGAGTGTTCTAATTTCATACTTTTACATGTACCTGTCCAATTTTCCCAGCACCACTTATTGAAGAGGCTGTCTTTTCTCCACTGTATATGCTTGCCTCCTTTATCAAAGATAAGGTGACCATATGTGTGTGGGTTTATCTCTGGGCTTTCTATCCTGTTCCATTGATCTATATTTCTGTTTTTGTGCCAGTACCAAACTGTCTTGATTACTGTAGCTTTGTAATATAGTCTGAAGTCAGGGAGCCTGATTCCCCCAGTTCCATTTTTCGTTCTCAAGATTGCTTTGGCTATTCGGGGTCTTTTGTGTTTCCATACAAATTGTGAAATTTTTTGTTCTAGTTGTGTGAAAAATGCCAGTGGTAGTTTGATAGGGATTGCATTGAATCTGTAGATTGCTTTGGGTAGTAGAGTCATTTTCACAATGTTGATTCTTCCAATCCAGGAACATGGTATATCTCTCCATCTATTTGTATCATCTTTAATTTCTTTCATCAGTGTCTTATAATTTTCTGCATACAGGTCTTTTGTCTCCTTAGGTAGGTTTACTCCTAGATATTTTATTCTTTTTGTTGCAATGGTAAACGGGAGTGTTTTCTTAATTTCACTTTCAGATTTTTCGTCATTAGTGTATAGAAATGCGAGAGATTTCTGTGCATTAATTTTGTATCCTGCTACTTTACCAAATTCGTTGATTAGCTCTAGGAGTTTTCTGGTAGCATCTTTAGGATTCTCTATGTATAGTATCATGTCATCTGCAAATAGTGACAGCTTTACTTCTTCTTTTCCGATTTGGATTCCTTTTATTTCTTTGTCTTCTCTGATTGCTGTGGCTAACACTTCCAAAACTATGTTGAATAATAGTGGTGAGAGTGGGCAACCTTGTCTTGTTCCTGATCTTAGTGGAAATGGTTTCAGTTTTTCACCATTGAGGACAATGTTGGCTGTGGGTTTGTCATATATGGCCTTTATTATGTTGAGGAAAGTTCCCTCTATGCCTACTTTCTGCAGGGCTTTTATCCTAAATGGGTGTTGAATTTTGTCGAAAGCTTTCTCTGCATCTATTGAGATGATCATATGGTTTTTCTCCTTCAATTTGTTAATATGGTGTATCACATTGATTGATTTGCGTATATTGAAGAATCCTTGCATTCCTGGGATAAACCCCACTTGATCATGGTGTATGATCCTTTTAATGTGCTGTTGGATTCTGTTTGCTAGTATTTTGTTGAGGATTTTTGCATCTATGTTCATCAGTGATATTGGCCTGTAGTTTTCTTTCTTTGTGACATCTTTGTCTGGTTTTGGTATCAGGGTGATGGTGGCCTCGTAGAATGAGTTGGGGAGTGTTCCTCCCTCTGCAATATTTTGGAAGAGTTTGAGAAGGATAGGTGTTAGCTCTTCTCTAAATGTTTGATAGAATTCACCTGTGAAGCCATCTGGTCCTGGGCTTTTGTTTGTTGGAAGGTTTTTAATCACAGTTTCAATTTCAGTGCTTGTGATTGGTCTGTTCATATTTTCTATTTCTTCCTGGTTCAGTCTCGGCAGTTTGTGCATTTCTAAGAATCTGTCCATTTCTTCCAGGTTGTCCATTTTATTGGCATAGAGTTGCTTTTAGTAATCTCTCATGATCTTTTGTATTTCTGCAGTGTCAGTGGTTACTTCTCCTTTTTCATTTCTAATTCTATTGATTTGAGTCTTCTCCCTTTTTCTCTTGATGAGTCTGGTTAATGGTTTATCAATTTTGTTTATCTTCTCAAAGAACCAGCTTTTAGTTTCATTGTTTTTTGCTATTGTTTCCTTCACTTCTTTTTCATTTATTTCTGACCTGATTTTATAATTTCTTTCCTTCTGCTGGCTTTGGGGTTTTTTTGTTCTTCTTTCTCTAATTGCTTTAGGTGCAAGGTTAGGTTGTTTATTCGAGATGTTTCCTGTTTCTTGAGGTAGACTTGTATTGCTATAAACTTCCCTCTTAGCACTGCTTTTGCTTCGTCCCATAGGTTTTGGGTCATCGTATCTCCATTGTCATTTGTTTCTAGGTATTTTTTGATTTCCCCTTTGATTTCTTCAGTGATCACTTCGTTATTAAGTAGAGTATTGTGTAGCCTCCATGTGTTTGTATTTTTTACAGATCTTTTCCTGTAATTGATATCCAGTCTCATAGCGTTGTGGTCAGAAAAGATGCTTGGCTTGATACGATTTCAATTTTCTTAAATTTACCAAGGCTTGATTTGTGACCCAAGATATGATCTATCCTGGAGAATGTTCCATGAGCACTTGAGAAAAATGTGTATTCTGTTGTTTTTGGATGGAATGTCCTATAAATATCAATTAAGTCCATCTAGTTTAATGTATCATTTAAAGCTTGTGTTTTCTTATTTATTTTCATTTTGGATGATCTGTCCATTGGTGAAAGTGGGGTGTTAAAGTCCCCTACTATGATTGTATTGCTGTCGATTTCCCCTTTTATGGCTGTTAGTATTTGCCTTATGTATTGAGGTGCTCCTATGTTGGGTGCATAAATATTTACAATTGTTATACCTTCCCCTTGGATCGATCCCTTGATCATTATATAGTGTCCTTCTTTGTCTCTTGTAATAGTCTTTATTTTAAAGTCAATTTTCTCTGAAATGAGAATTGCTACTCCAGCTTTCTTTTGATTTCCATTTGCATGGAATATCTTTTTCCATCCCCTCACTTTCAGTCTGTATGTGTCTCTAGGTCTGAAGTGGGTCTCTTGTAGACAGCATATATATGGGTCTTGTTTTTGTATCCATTCAGCCAGTCTGTGTCTTTTGGTGGGAGCATTTAATCCATTTACATTCAAGATAATTATCGATGTGTATGTTCCTATTCCCATTTTCTTAAATGTTTTGGGTTTGTTATTGTAGGTGTTTTCCTTCTCTTGTGTTTCTTGCCTAGAGAAGTTCCTTTAGCATTTGTTGTAAAGCTGGTTTGGTGGTGCTGAACTCTCTCAGCTTTTGCTTGTCTGTAAAGGTTTTAATTTCTCCATCGAATCTGAATGAGATCCTTGCTGGGTAGAGTAATCTTGGTTGTAGGTTTTTCTCCTTCATCACTTTAAGTATATCCTGCCACTCCCTTCTGGCTTGCAGAGTTTCTGCTGAAATATCAGATGTTAACCTTATGGGGATTCCCTTGTGTGTTATTTGTTGTTTTTCCCTTGCTGCCTTTAATATGTTTTCCTTATATTTAATTTTTGACAGTTTGATTAATATGTGTCTTGGCGTGTTTCTCCTTGGGTTTATCCTGTATGGGACTCTCTGTGCTTCCAGGACTTGATTAACTCTTTCCTTTCCCATATTAGGGAAGTTTTCAACTATAATCTCTTCAAATATTTTCTCAGTCCCTTTCTTTTTCTCTTCTTCTTCTGGGACCCCTATAATTTGAATGTTGGTGCGTTTATTGTTGTCCCAGTGGTCTCTGAGACTGTCCTCAGTTCTTTTCATTCTTTTTTCTTTATCCTGCTCTGTAGTAGTTATTTCCACCATTTTATCTTCCAGGTCACTTATCCTTTCTTCTGCCTCAGTTATTCTGCTATTGATCCCATCTAGAGTATTTTTAATTTCATTTATTGTGTTTTTCATCATTGCTTGGTTCCTCTTTAGTTCTTCTACGCCCTTGTTAAATGTTGCTTGCATTTTGTCTATTCTATTTCCAAGATTTTGGATCATCCTTACTATCATTATTCTGAATTCTTTTTCAGGTAGACTACCTATTTCCTCTTCATTTGTTAAGTCTGGTGTGTTTTGACCCTGCTCCTTCATCTGCTGTGTGTTTTTCTGTCATCTCATTTTGCTTATCTTACTGTGTTTGGGGTCTCCTTTTCACAGGCTGCAGGTTCGTAGTTCCCGTTGTTTTTGGTATCTGTCCCCAGTGGCTAAGGTTGGTTCAGTGGGTTGTGTAGGCTTCCTGGTGGAGGGAACTAGTGCCTGAGTTCTGGTGGATGAGGCTGGATCTTGTCTTTCTGGTGGGCACGTCCACGTCTGGTGGTGTATTTTGGGGTGTCTGTGGCCTTATTATGATTTTAGGCAGCCTCTTTGCTAATGAATGGGGCTGTGTTCCTGTCTTGCTAGTTGTTTGGCATAGGGTGTCCAGTACTGTAGCTTGCTGGTCGTTGAGTGAAGCTGGGTCTTGATGTTGAGATGGAGATCTCTGAGAGATTTTTGCCGTTTGGTATTACGTGGAGCTGGGAGGTCTCTTGTGGACCAGTGTCCTGAAGTTGGCTCTCCCACCTCAGAGGCACGGCCCTGATGCCTGGCTGGAGCACCAAGAGCCTTTCGTCCACACGGCTCAGAGTAAAAGGGAGAAAAAATAGAAAGAAAGAAAGAAAGAGGCTATAATATAGTGAAGTAAAATAAAGCTATTATAAAGCAAAGCTATACAGACAAAATCTCACCCAGAAGCATATACATATACACTCACAAAAAAAAGGAAAAGGGGAAAAATTTATATATCCTGCTCCCAAAGTCCACCTCTTGAATTTGGGATGATTCGTTGTCTATTCACGTATTCAACAGATGCAGGCACATCAAGTTGTTTGTGGAGCTTTAATCCGCTGTTTCTGAGGCTGCTGGGAGAGATTTCCCTTTCTCTTCTTTGTTCGTACAGCTCCCAGGGTTCAGCTTTGGATTTGGACCCGCCTCTGCATGTAGGTCGCCTGAGGGCGTCTGTTCCCCGCCCAGACAGAACGGGGTTAAAAGAGCAGCTGCTTCGGGGGCTCTGGCTCACCCAGGCTGGGGGGAGAGAGGGGCACGGAGGAGGCAGGACGAGCCTGCGGCGGTAGAGGCCGGCGTGACGTTGCACCAGCCTGAGGCGTGCAGTGCATTCTCCCGGGGAAGTTGTCCCCGTATCACGGGACCCTGGTAGTGGCGAGCTGCACCGGCTCCCGGGAGGGGCGGTGTGGAGAGTGACCTGTGCTAGCACACAGGCTTTTTGGAGGTGGCAGCAGCAGCCCCAGCGTCTCACACCCGTCTCTGGGGTCTGCGCTGATCGCCGCGGCTCGCACCCGTCTCTGGAGTTCGTTTAGGCGGCGCTCTGAATCCCCTCTCCTTGCGCGCCGCGAAACAAAGAGGCAAGAAAAAGTCTCTTGCCTCTTCGGCAGCTGCAGACTTTTTCCAGGTCTCCTTCCCAGCCAACTGTGGTGCGCTAACCCCTTCAGGCTGTGTTCACGCTGCCAGCCCCAGTCCTCTCCCTGGGATCCGACCGAAGCCGAGCCTCCGCTCCCAGCCCCCGCCCGCCCCAGCAGGTGAGCAGACAAGCCTCTTGGGCTGGTGAGTGCTGGATGGCACCGCTCCTCCATGCGGGAATCTCTCCGCTTCGTCCCTATTCTTTTGTCTCTGTTCTTTTTTCTTTTGCCTTACCCAAGTACGGGGGGAGTTTCTTGCCTTTTTGGAGGTCGGACGTTTTCTGCCAGCGTTCAGTGGGTGTTCTGTAGGAGCAGTTCCACGTGTAGATGTATTTCTACTGTATCTGTGGGAAGGAAGGTGATCTCCGCGTCTTACTCTTCCGCCATCTTCTCTCCTCCCACATCTTCTTTATTCATTCATCCATCAATGGACTTTTAGGTTGTTTCCATGTCTTGACAATTGTAAATAGTTCTGCTATAAACATAGTGATGCATGTATCTTTTTAAATTAGAATTTTGTCTTGATATATGCCCAGGAGCGGGATTGCTGGATCATATGGTAACTCTAGTTTTTTAAGGAACCTCCATACTGTTTTCCATAGAGGCTGCACCAATTTACATTCCCACCAACAGTGTAGGAAGGCTCCCTTTTCACCACACCCTCTCCAGCATTTATTATCTGTAGACTTTTTGATGATGGCCATTCTGACCAGAGTGAGGTGATATTTTATTGTAGTTTGGATTTGCATTTCTCTAATAATTAGTGATGTTGAGCATTTTTCATGTGCCTGTTGGCCATCTGTAGGGAATACTCAAACTTAAAAAGTATCACTCAGAGAAATAATGTCAGAAGTAATTGCCTCACAGGAAAAACATGATTTGAAAAGGGAGCCACATAATGTTTGTAAAAGATGGTGTCACTGAATTAAAGAAGCGTCAGCTCTCCAAGATATTCCCAAAATTCTCTGGTGGAGATTTTCAAGGACCACAGCCATCTCTTGGGACACACATTTAAACTGTGCTCTTAAAGGAGACCCCAAAAGAACTGTTGTTGCACAAGAGTTCTTCACCAAATGTGAACATCACTTCTACTGCGTAGAAGTCTAAAGAGAAACAAAGGAAAGACTGGAGATAAACAAAGTAGTCCATTCCCCTGAGTAGGATGGCTGCAAGCAGAAGAGGATGCAAGGTTTCAACAAGGCAAAGAAGCCCATCAAATGGGGGGTGGGAGTGCTGCCATGTTTTATGCCCCCCAGGGAAGTGTCCATGAGCAGACGAATGAAGCCAGCTGCATTGCCAATGCAGAGATTTTTCAGAAAACGTTCCTCCCTGCTGACACAGAATGTTCCAGACCTCCATGGGCTGCATGGCGACAAAGCTAGAGAACACTGGATGACAGAATTACAGCACAAACTGAAGAATTTAAGAGAATGTTCGTATGTCTTGCCTCTCTGTGATTATGGACCAAGGAAAACAGCCAGGGCATAGTTGATGGCAGGAAGCCAGCCGCTGTTAAATACCTACAACCACAGCTTCAGGCTCTCTGAAATTAGACCAGGCTGCTGGAAAGTCCTGCTAAAGTAAAGAAACATCCTTGACTTAAAAGCATAAAGAATTTAATAAAGAAACAGGGCCAGAATGCATCTGCATCCAGAAGAGCCCTTTATGACTTCACGTTATATATGACAAATTTTGTTATCTTTCTTTTTAAACTGAGTGATTCTTCTGGTTCAAATGGTGAACCTGTTTTTAATAATGATTGAATTAACTGTGAGGCTACTCATTAAAATGCAATATTGCAGGTATCTTGTGGAGAATATATTACAAAACTTTCAGCCAGTATATGAGAAACAAAATGTTTTTATTTGTACAATAAAGACAAAGTAATTTTGCTGTCAGCTCTGTACAGTTTTATTAAGAACTTTTTATAAATCTGCCTTTAAAATTTCTTATAAAACCATTTGCAAATCACATACTTAGTTTAATAAAATGCTTTTCCCCCCTCCCCCAAAATTGCATATTTACTTGTATGTCAAACAAGTGTTAAGCTGTCCTTAATATCAGTCAATTTGCCTCCTTAGTTCTGCTGACTGTTTCTTTCAGCAGAGTTTTCCTTTGTTGTTCCTGAAAAGATTTGGGGGTATGTACTGGTTTTCTAGGACTGTTGTACCACAGACTGGGTGGCTTAACCAACAAAAATTTATTGTCTCACAGTTCTGGAGGCTGGAAGTCTGAGATCAAGGTGCAGCAGGTTTGGTTTCTTTCTGAGGGCTGTGATTCTCTTGCCTGGTAGAAGGTAGATGATCATCTTCTCTCTGCATCTCCACACATTGTTTTCCCTCTTTGTATGTATTTCTGTGTCCAAATTGTCCCTTTTTCTAAGGACAACAGCCATTTTTATTAGGTCTTTCCTAATGTTCTCATTTTCCACTCCCATCTCCAAATAAGGTCACATTCTGAGGTACAGGTAGTTAAGACTTTAACACAAGAATCTGGAGTGGGGATACATATAAATTCAACCTATAACAGAGTGGATTCCCTTCTGGGGGCTGAGCTACCCATAACCATCCCAGGAAGGGTACCAGGGCTAAGGAAGCTGAGGAATCATGGACTTTTTTGCCAAGCTTGGGATTTCTCTCTTGCAATACATACCCCCTATACATTTTGCAATTCATCAGGGACCCCCCAGTACCCAGTGATAAAGGCTAGTCTTTCTGTGTGAGGATCTATAAGCATGCACCGGCCCTTACAGTATCTCCAACTGTGGACATGTGTCCCTGGCCTCTCCTCCTGCCCCACATGTACGAGTTCTGCCTTGCCCTCTGCTTCTAACTGCAAGGAAGGAAGTACCAGCCTCCATGTGCTGGGCACTCACTATGTAACAGGCTGTGTGGTAAGCTCTCCACAGACATTGTCTCCTTTTATCCTCCCATAAGCCTAGGAAGTAGGTGATGGCATTTCTGTTTTATAGATGAGAAGACTATATTGTAAATAAATAGTGTTTTGCTCAAGGTTTGTGTTTATCATTTCATTAAATGAAATATATCCAATATGCTTTCTCATTTAGCAGAGACAAAATACCACTCCTGGTAAGGACAGAGAAAGGGACAGGTGCCAGAAAAACATAAGGAAGAGGGATTTCATGAGTCTCCAGGATGAGGACCAACACCCACATTTGAAAAGGAAGGGTAGTCCTCCTTCACACCAGCACTGTTCACAACAGCCAAAAGAAGGAAGCAATCCAAGTGTCCATCCATGGATGAATGGATAAGCCAAGCATGGAAGTGTGGTCTCTCCATACAATATTAATCAGTCTTTAAAAGGGAGGACATTCTGACACAAACTACAACATGGATAAACCTTGAGGACATCATGTTAAGTGAAATAAGCCATTCACCAAAGGACAAATACTGTATGACTCCACTTATATGAGTTCTTGAGTAGCTCAATTCATTGTGACAGAAAGTAGAATGGTGGTCCCCTGGGGTAAGGGGTGGGGGGATTACTGTTTAATGAGGACAGGGTTTCAATGTACAAGGATGACAGAGTTTTAGAGATGGATGGTAGGAATGGGATCAAAAATGCGAATGTACTTAACGCTGCAGAACTTTTCAGGACACTAACAGATGGTTATGATGGTAAATTTTATGTTATGTGTATTCTACCACAATTAAAAATAATTTTAAAAAAGAAAAAAAAGAAAGAGCATTGATGTCAACCCATACACTTAAAATAATCTTGAACTCAGATTTCCCCACAGTATTATAAAATGATCTTTTGATCAATCACTCAGAAAGGTCTAGAGGAAACTGAATTTTTATAGAGAAGAACAGCCTTGAGACGGAAGCAGAGTTTACGTGCATGAGTGTGTTTTCAGTAAATATTTGGGTAATAAATTCCCATTTCACCTAAAGGAAGGTCTCCAGGACCCAGAGGTAGGTGTGAGGTTGGTGCCAGGGTGCATACCCCTGAAGAGAGGCTTTAGGTGTGGACTCTAGGACTTCTCACTAAGGGTAAGTTTATCTTTTCACCAGTCTCTGCACAGGTGAGCCTAAGCAAGGCAGGGGGTGATAGGGAAGATGATGGAAATGGCAAAGGAGCATTCCCGGGCTCAGCCCTGATTGCAGAATGAGAGGGCACCTAGGTCAAGGAGATGGCTGGTCCTTAGAGGCTCACTGTTCCTGACCAAGGATGGGAGCAGAGCAGTGACCTCAGCACACCTAGAGAAAGGCTCCCTATCAACGATCTCTCTCTCTCCCAGCCTCTCTGCTATGACCTCATAGACTTTTGTCTGGCCTATTCCTCCCAGGTCTTCTGCTTTCCATCTTAAAATATTTCAATCTTTCTGCTACTTGCAGTCAATGATGATAAAATGTAAATCAAATTACATGATCCCACCACTAAAATTCCTCCCCATCTCTCCATTCCCTGTGAGACACCATCAAAACCCAGAAATGCAGGCTGATGAATGTGCCTTGCCCACTTGTCCGGCCTCGGGCCTTACCAGCTGTCACCCTGACACAGACTCACATAGGACATCTAGTCAGCAGCTGGCCCTCCAGCCTCAGTGCACGGAGCTTGGTGAGCCTGTACCTGGCTCCTGCCCTCTCACCCACCCACCACTGTCAACTCAGCCTCAAATCTCTCCTCAGCCGTAAGCCCCCAAGAAGGATTCCTGGAAGTTCCACCCCTTATCTTGGTCTTGGAAGTTCGCTTGTTGCTTTTGACTCCCACTGCCCATCTCTGGAAGGGGAGTCCCTGGACGGTGGGTCAAAGTCTTTGTTTCTGAACTTCCCACCCCTGCGATTGTGCCTGTTCCTTCATGAGAGTCAGGAAACAATGCATGTGAAAAGCATTGTGTTTTTGCCTCTCATTTAACCCTGACAAAGCCCTGTTGGTTTTTGGATGCACACGTCCGCTGAAAGTGGACTCATTCTCCACAGTGAGGTTCAAGTCCATTCTTCCAGATGCCCATGGGAGGTGCCACCATGGTGCAGTGCCCAGACCTGCACCTGGGCACCTGGCATTGGTTTTAGGCTTCAGTTTTTTATTCTGTAAAATGAACTGACTTCACCAAATGCAGTGAGGAAAAAACATAAATTCTATCTCACTTTTAGAATGAGTCTCAAAATATGAAAAAAATTCTCAAGTTTTGTAGACAATTATTTTGGCTTTCCACCCCTAGAATAACTGAATTCTTAAAAATCTAGCTCTGCAGGGAGAAATAAAACCAAACTCAGGTTCATGTCAATGAGACTGATAGCACACAGAGGTTAGTTGGTGATTAATAGTTGAGAGTCTGGCCTTCAAGTTCCCAGGCCCATCCTTGTTGCAGAAGACCTTGAGAGCTCACAGAACTGGATGAGCACACACTATTAGAAACTGTTTTAGGCTGTCAGCCTTGTGTATCTCCTCCAAAAACATGTAGCTCATAAAAACATACTCCAGTTCTCTTCAGCTGATTTGATGCAATTTCCTTCAATGCCATTTGGTTATGTCTTTTTTATACTTATGCCCAAAAAGTAGGAAAAATAATGCAAAGCAGGCCATATTCTAAAATAGAAAGCAGTAAAGGGTAAAGTAATTGAGGCTCTGCATCTCTCCCCACCCCCCCCCCCAAAAAAAAGAGCAAAGTAGAGTGAATCTCACTTTATGCATCTGAAGCATTTTATTTCTAAACTTTACAAAGCAAAGCAATAGGAAACTTGTTAACTTTTATAGCCAAAGAGATAATAGCATTTGTAGCTATGGAAATATAATTGGGCTTTTATTTAAATGTGGCAGAGAGTTGCTCCAAATGAGCAACAACAAATCATCCGTGGGCTTTATCATCCATGAGGTGCTGGGGCTGGCGGATCATCTCTTGTAATTGAACTATGGAGCCAGAGCTTGATGAAAGCCAGCTCTCTGCAAGTGTGAATAGTAATAGTCATTATTTTGATAATCATCATCATGACAAAATATTCCCTGTCCCCATTGTTGTGTTTAAGTAGAAAAAGTAAAGGAAGCTTGCAAATCATGAATGCAATTCGTAACTTTGCCAGTGGAAAACCCTGAATGTGATCATCTTCTTGTCTCTGCTTATAGCTAAGCTCCTTTCCTGAACTCTGATTCCTGTTTCTCTCCCAATCTGGCAATTTCCTTCTATCCTTATCATCTCCCTGCCCAGTGAGGTAGCCCCAGAGGAACATGGGGTAAAACCTATCTGAAAAGTCACTCAGATTTCTAATAGATCATGAATGTTGAGCTAAAGGTCCTTGACATGTCCTAAGTTCTTCCCAAAACAGGTAATGTCCTAAAAAATAAGCTTTAAATTCTCTTTTAAAAGTGGGTAAAGCTAGGTGAGTGTTTCTGATTTCTTACAATCTTATCCCCCCTCCATTTCATGGAAGGAAAATTCAAGGATGAGGATAAGAATTTACTCATTAAAAAGAATAAATTGACTTCTGTTTAAAGATGACTTTCCTTGCTCTCACTCTCCCTCAAAGCCCACCCCAAAAATACAAACAACAACAACAAAAGAGAAATAGAGAAAAAGATATATCCATCTTAAATAGGGAAAATGATCTATCCATCATATAAAACAAGATAATGGCCACAACCTCAAAAGAAAAGCTGTGACATCTTGACAGGAGTTACAGATCACATAAAAAGTTAACCTCTGCCACCTGAACCTCAGGCCAGCCCAGAGGTGCTCCTAAAAGGGAGGGTCCACGGTCTATGGTCCATCTGCATGTTCCTGCCCCAGCTGTTTTCACTACTGGAAGAGTGTCAGAGGTGTACAGGACACAAAGGGTGGTGACAGCTATTGCCAGCATCAAGTGGACATCCTGTAAAGGGCTTGAGAGGATATGCCTGCAGGGAGGAAGATCCTCAGGGCAAAAAAAAAGCAGATTTTATTGGAGGACCTCAAAGGAAAAATGTATGTGGAAGGGGGAGACAGGGTCCCTTACCCACTTCCTGCCACTTTCCCACTTCCACCTCACCCTCCCACTAACTGAATGGGGCTACTCACTGACCCCTTCAAAAATGAGTCATACAGAAATAAAGAGCCTGGCCTTAAGTGTAAACACTGCAAAAAGATACAAATTATTTACAAAACAAAAACAGGCTTACAAACTTATGTTTACCACAGGGAAATGTGGTTGGGGGAGGGATAAATCAGGAGTATGGGATTAACATACACACACACAGTATATAAATGTAGCAATATATAAGATATATAACCAACATGGACCTACTGTATACCACAGGGAACTCTACTCAATATTCTGTGATAACCTATATATGAGAAAAGAATCTGAAAAAGAATGAATACATGTATGTGTATAACTGAATCACTTTGCTGTACACCTGAAACTAACACAAGGTTGTAAATCAACTATACTCCAATAAAATTTAAAAAAAACAAAAACCACTGCCATCAAGCAGTCAAGTGGAGGGAGGAAAGACAAGAAGACAAGTCAAGGGCATATCAAGGGCATATGTCACAAGAGGCACTATTCAAGGGAACGGGAATTGTGACCAATCATTCTTCACTGCTGCCAAAAGATATGTAGAGCAGACAGTATTCCACCCCTGGAACAAGAGCTCACGTGAGAGTTAGGATTTTCAAAGAAGAGGCTATATGACAAAGGGGAAGGATGTGAGAAAAACCAGGCTCCAGGAGAAAATGGAAAAGAGGAAGCACACTGCAGAAATGAAAAATCTATATGAAGGGGGAAAAAGGCAGATGCTACAATTAGGTATTGATAGATCTGGGAGAAATCTTTTAAGTATTAAGAAGAACTAAAGAATTTAAAAATATGTGTTTATAAAAAAGGTGGCAGAGAGGCAAGCGTGCAAGGGTGACACAACTCTCACCCCGCTGCTTTTAACCCCTACCCTCGGCCTAACCGTTCACACTGCTGGCCTTGGCAGGGCAAGAAAATGCTGGCCCATCGCCATCACTTTGTACCTTTCCTTGGGTTAAGCTGTTTGACTGCAATCATCCTCCCTGCTCTCCCTGCCAGATATATAATATCCTTTGCTTTATCCAAATATATTCTTGTGTAGTTTTCTCTGTGAAACCTCCCTCATGAATTCTGATTCTCATGCCTTCAGCGGCTGCAGTGACAACAACTCATCTCTAAATTTCCTTCCCCTTTAAATCCCACAGTTCAGTGGTCATCTGCAGAGTCCCCTTTGACCTCGCGCTTGCCCTCACTGACCACAGAACACACGGGATGGCCTTCCCCAGGGAATCCCAGTGTTTTCACTCTGACACTTTCATGACATGCTTCACATCCAATGCCCTGGCTGCCGTGGCTCTGATCTAAGAGAAAACAAGTTCAATTTCATCGGATCCAAAGGAGGGCTCCTTAAAATAGGAAAGGATATAATTCTCAGTGAAGTGTACCAGTCATGAAAACTTGCACCTAATGAAATAAATCAACAATTAAAAAATGAAAACTACAGAAAATACAAGAAAGAGTGGTGGGAGACTTGAATGCACTTGGTCCTTGAGAAGGAAGTGTTGCCACCAAGGAGCCTAGAAACATTTAAATCACATAATTGACCAGGTGACTCATTTTTATTATTGATCAATGTGGAGTTTAGGGGGCGTGTGTATAAATGTATTTATATACACATGTATACATCAGTGACTTAAACGTATATGTGTGTATATGGATATGGATATATACATATAAATATGTATATATATGTGTGTGTATAATTCACTTGATACATATACATGTATAATTCACTATATATGTATATAATTCACTATATATATATATATATATATATATACATCATACTCCACACTTATAGATAATACGCCATCATTATTTCAAGTGACCAAGAAACATACACAAAACATAACCACATATTAAGCCACAGAGTAAAAACTCAAAAAGTTCCTGAGAATAAAATAGAAGGAATATTTTCTAATCCCATTCCTGTAAAACTAAAGTTTTACAGCAAAAATATCAAAAGCAAAAATCAAAAAGATAGAAATCTGGGTTTCCCTGGTGGCGCAGTGGTTAAGAATCCACCTGCCAATGCAAGGGACATGGGTTCGAGCCCTGGTCTGGGAAGATCCCACATGCTGAGGAGCAACTAAGCCTGTGCACCACAACTACTGAGCCTGTGCTCTAGAGCCCACAAGTCACAACTACTGAGCCCACGTGCCACAACTACTGAAGCCCGTGTACCTAGAGCCCATGCTCCGCAGCAAGAGAATCCTCTGCAATGAGAAGCCCACACACTGCAGGGAAGTGTAGTCCCTGCTCACCGCAACTAGAGAAAGCCCGTGTGCAGCAAAAAAGACCCAACGCAGCCAAAAATAAATAAATAAAATAAATAAACTTATTTTTAAAAAAGATAGAAATCAAAAACTCTTGGGTTAAAAAGTAAATTAAACCTGGGAATTCCCTGGCAGTCCAGTGGTTAGGACTCCATGTTTCCACTCTAGGGAGCACAGGTTGGATCTCTGGTTGGGGAACTAAGATCCTGCAAGCCAAGTGGCGCAGCCAAAAAAAAAAGCAAATTAAATCCAATGTTACATAATATAAAGAAATGATCATGGAAACACATATCAGGTCCTATGGGATACAGCTAAGACTATGCTCAGGGTAAAATTCATGAAACTCAACAAAATAAACTGGAGCAGAAAGACATTAGTCAGGATAAAATTTTTTAAATGACCTAGAAGTATAAAAACTGTATAACCAATAATTCTAGAATCAGATGTTTTAAATAAAATTTAAAACCATTAGCTAACATAATCAAGGGGGAAGAAAGTTTTTAAACACCAAAAAAGAGAACATTAATAAACAAGACTAATTTGCTCAGTTTTATGAAAATATATGGAAGAACCTGGATGAACTGGATGATTTCTAGGAAATTCTTGGAAAAAAATACCAGAAATGATCCCAGGGGAAACTAAAAATTCAAACAGAATGATTTTTCTAGAAAATTCAGAAAAACAAATTGTCAGTAAGCAAGTTAAACACCAGGCTAAGACACTCTCACATAAAAAAGTTTACCAAATCTTTAAGGACTGCATAAATGCTATATTTAAGCTTCACAGCTTAGTAAAAGAAGGACATTTCCCAAATTCTTTTAATGAAACAAACAAAATTTATAATAATCCCAACCAAGATGGCACAAAAAGATACAGATCAATCTTTATTATGAATATTAATGTAAATGTTATAAATAAAATATTAGACACAAAAGGCAGCAGTGTAGCATTTTCTCAGTAATACCAGGGTGGTTTAATATTGCAAAACCTATTTATCTAGTTCATTATATATTCACATGATGCATTATATTAAGTAAAAAATGGAAAAAGTAGAATCACTTTTACAAATGAAGAAAAGATATTTTAATAACCTTCAATATCCATTCTTGATTTGAATAATAGACTTATTAAAATTGTGACTGACAGAATATATATATCTTGACCCCAAATCCATTCTTATGCTTGATGGAAGAAAACGAGAAACATTGCCATTAAAGGCAGGGACCAGACTAGCATCATTATTACCATTGAGCATTGCTATAGTGGTACTGGCTGAAAATTTTAGGAAGAAGTAAGACATATGGAAACTGGAAGCAAAGAGGTAAAGTTATATTTGATTGTAGTTAATATGATTGTATACATGGATAAACCAGGAGAATCAACTGATATAAGACAAGTGAAAGAATTCAGTAAAGGGACTGCATAAAAAATAATAATATATAAAAGCCATCAACTTGCATGCAACAATCAGAAGTGATAGCAACAAGAATGAAAAAAAAAATTACCCTGGATTTAAGTAAGAAATCTGTAAGACTTTTAGGAAAACTATAAAATATTATTGAGAGACTTTTATTAAAAGGTCTTAAACAAATGGAAAACCATACAATACTCTTGGATTGAATGAGAGTAATTAGATGTCAATTGCATTTACCTGTATTTGAGATCCAATAAAAGTGCTAATAGGATTTATCTTTTTTTTTCTTCCCCCTTTGGAACCAGATAAGTTGATTCTAGATTCTAAAGAGAAAAACACAAAAGGAAAGTAGTTAGGAAAACTCTGCATGTGAAGAATAATGAGGGTGGGAAGCCCATTCAGATATTAAACTATACTATAAATGTACACTGAATACAAGATTGTGGTACTGGTACAAAATCAAGAAATCAACAAAACAGAATGAAAAGTCCATAAGTAGAATACTATATATTCTATATAATATAGTATATATATTTTATATATATACACACAATATATATATATAAAGGCATTGTTAAAAATAAAAATAACAGTCATGTTAAAAATAAAAAAAAATGGAGACCAACTGTAAAAATTCCCTGAGCAGATGAAACCAGTTTTATCTGCTTAATTTAGCTTGTTTTGTAAAGCTAACTTGACCTGGGTCATTTCTTCTTTATGCTTCTGGAAAACATAAGCAAAATTTAACCTCTTTCCCAAAATTGATACGATATAACTACTAACCAATTCCCTATCATTTAAGAAAATTCTAATATTGTAACCAACTACTGTGAAGAATAAACAGTCACCACTTTCTCACTATATAAGCTGCTTTATAACAATCTTCCCCTGAGCTTCATTCCATGTTTTGGTTTGAGGACTCCTTGTTTGTGAACTGTCTTTTTTTGGTGTGTACACAATAAACTTTTACTAATTACTGCTTCAGTGATTCATTGGTTTTATTTCCATTATTTCTGAACTTTTGACAGTTAGTTATCGTGGCAACATTTTAGGTTATTCAAAATATAATGTTGACAATTTGTGTCCATCTGAAAAGAGTTTTGGAGCACTACCTGATATGGCACACAAAATAAATCCTAAACAATCTAAGTCTCAAATTCTAAGAGAAAAACATAAAAATGTTAGAAAAGCAATGACATTTTTATTAGCAAGTGGAATGGGGAAGGCTTCATTTTAAACTATTACACAAAACCCAAAACCATAAAAGTATTGAGAAATTAACTATATGAATATGATAAATTCTGCTTGAAAAAATAAAGTCAAAAGAGAAATGAAAAACAGAAATGAAATATTTGCAACTTATGTGATTGTAAAAGAGTGATTATATATTCCCATACTATGTAAAGAGTATCTATAAATCAATGAGAAAAAAGACCAAACCCCCAATAAAAACCTGCAAAAGATAAGAAAACATTTCAGTGCATAAGAAAAGAACACAAGAACAACTGTCGTGCCCCTTTCTTCATTTAAAGATGCAGACTAAAACCAATAGTATAGTTTTTACTTATCAGATTTGATAAGTGATTGGAGAAGATATAGTTCATACTTTGCTGGTGGAAGTGCTCTTTGGTGCAACCACTATAAGAAACAGTAAGGTCCTGTCTTACCAGAAATTAAAAGTTCACATACTCTCACATAAAAGTACACATCTACTTTTCACAAACTCACACCGGACTACATGAGGTGTGAACAAAATTACTTATAGCAACATTGTTTGTAATAGCACTATGTTGGAAATGCATAAATATCCATCATTAGAGAGCTGTTGACTTGAATTGCAAAGGATCCATGAAATTTAATATTATACAGCAAAAGAAAAGAAGGAGAAAGCTCTACATACACCACAAAAGAATGAAACAAGTGAAAACCGCAAAGTGATGAGGTGGAAGACAATGTATCTTGTGTGAGCACGATGTAGGCCTGAAGAACCAAGAAACCAATCACAGAGGTTGCCCCTTGGAAAAAGAAATGCCTGGAACACAGGGAGGAAGGATGACTTTTTTTTCACTACAGATTCTCTATTCTTTTGTATTTTGTACCATGCATGTGTTTCCAGTTTAAAATTAATAAATTAAATGGCTATTTCAGAATTCAGCGGAGAAGAAAAGAAACATGATAAAGTCCCACAACACTTGGATTTAGGACCATCTTAGCTCTACTGCAACTGCTACTGTTTCTTCTTCACTGTGTGTCCATGAGTCTTTCATGTCAATGCAGGAAGAGAAGAGAATCTCCAGCAGGGGGCCCCAAGGTGTAAGAATCCAATCTGCAAAGAGCAGGGAAGCTGGTTGGAGCATGGGAAGAAGTAAAGACAGAAAGAGCATGAGCAACAGATAATAAGGGAGCTCACGCAGGATACACTACTACAGCACAAATTCTGGAATTTGCTTAAAAAGTCATTGAAGTGTTCTAACCAGCACAGTGACAATGTCAGATTTAAATTTTTTAAAGGGCATTATTTACAATCCCCAAGACATAGAAACAACCTAAATATCCACTGACAGATGAATGGATAAAGAAGATGTGGTACATATATACAATGGAATATTACTCAGCCATAAAAAGAATGAAATAATGCCATTTGCAGCAACATAGATGGACCTAGAGATTATCATACGAAGTGAAGTAAGTCAGATAGAGAAAGATAAATACCATATGATTTCATTTATATATGGAATCCAAAAAAATGATATAAACTTATTTACAGAAAGAGATAGACTCACAGGCATAGAAAACAAACTTATGGTTATTAAAGGGGGGATGGATAAATTAGGAGTTTGGGATTAACAGATACAAACTAATGTATATAAAATAGATAACCAACAAGAGCCTACTATATAGCACAGGGAACTATACTCAATATCTTGTAATAACCTATAATGGAAAGGAATGTAAAACAGAATATATATATATATATATATATATATATATATATATACACACACACATATATATATTATTTATATATATATATATATATATACACACACACATATATATATTATTTATATATATATATATATATATATATATAACTGAATCACTGTGTTTTACACCTGAAACTAACACAACATTGTAAATTAACTATATTTCAGTAAATTTTTTTTAAAAAAAAGAAAGGAAAAGGGAGAGCAGAAAAAATTTTAAGGGCATTCTTAATGAAAAAAACAGCAGATGGGGCAAAAATACTGGTAATGTGAGTATCAAAAAAATAGAATTGGTAAGCAGAAATTTTTTAAAACTCCTGAAAACAATACAAATAAAATTGGTTGGAAAACATAAATAGGCAATTTTGAGGAAAAGGAGATATAATTGACTGATAAACATTGAAAAGATGGTGACCATACTGTAAGGCCTAAAATTGAATGTGCCATCTTGACATCTTCGAGCCTCACAGGCCCCAAGGTCTAAGCATGAGTTCTCCTGCCTTCCAGATATGCCCCCACCTAGTGGGAAAGTCTCCCCACTGCCTACTAGTCCCCTATCAGCAGGACCAGCTGCATTCCACCTGGTCCTCACCTTAAAGGGCTTGATTTCCCTGCCAGCCCATGAAGTTATTCAAGCAAGCCAATCACATCCTCCAGTGTGGATGGAAGGCAACCCAACTCCTTGATACTGCAAAGCCTGCCTCCCACAGACCCTGTTTGTTCACTCTGTTCCCAAGCGCAATTCCGGTGTGGACCTGTGTGTGTGCCATGTCCTCCTCCCCCAGACTGTGAACATAGGTGAGTAATAAACTTCTGCACATCTTGCCGTCCCAGTGTCAGGTGTCATGTGTCTCATCGTATTTAGGGCAAGGGATCTCTCCCTCACCAACATAAGAGGTGATCAGAACCGTCACTTCATTGGATATCAGAGAAACAGTAAGTGAAACAACAATAACATGGAATATTTTTACCCAACAGACTCACAGAATTATGAATAATAATAACCAGTGTTGGCAATAGTTTGGATGAAAATGTAAATCGTTGTTTTCTGGATGATAACTATGCATAGCCTGTGACCTCTAATTGCCTTCTATTTACCTTCTAGAAACTTTTACTTAGATGCACTGTTGATAAAAGAGAAAAACTGGATAAGGTTCAGAGGTCCACCAATAAGGGGATGGTTAATGAATGTTAATACAACCACCTGTAGGTCATTCCTGTGGAACGGCTCAGTCAATATCATTTTCAACGTTCCTCTTGTATGTTTCTCTGTACTTCAGGGGCTGGAAAGCTGGAAACTGCATTTTTCTAGGCTCCTTTGGTTACAAGCATGACTTAGGTTCACCAATTAGAAGCTCTCATGTATGACTTGGCTTTGGATGTCTGTTAAAGGAGATAGAGGCAGCATGAAACATCATTTTTTAAATAAAATATTTTAACTTTTAGAACAGAATTCTGTTCTAAAAATTTTACATTACAGAAATACATTTACAGAAAAATTGAGAAGCTACTACAGAGAGCTCCCATAATACATACTCAGCTTTCCCTATTTTTACCATCTTACCATTTAACATTTGTTAAAATGAATAAACCAATAGGATTTTTTACTATCATTATTATTAACTAAAATCCTTAGTTTACTCAGATCTTCTTAGTTTGTACAGAATGTCTTTTTCTGCTCCAGGATCTCATCCAGGGTCCCATTATATTTACTTGTCATGTCTCCCAGGCTCCTCTTGGCTGTGACAGATTCTTTGTTTTTGACAATCTCGACATATCTAAGGGTAGAGGTCAAGTATTTTGTAGGATACATCTCAAATGGAATTTGTCTGAAATTTTTCTCATGATTGGAGTGGGGTTATAGGTTTTGGGGACAAGGACCACAGAGGTAAAGTGTCATTTTTACCTCATCACATCAAGGATAATTTCTACCAACATCACTAATCACTGTCAATGTTGACTTTGACCACCTGGCTGGGGTAGTGTTTGTCAGGGTTCTTCACTATCAAGTTACTCTTTTTTTTCCTGCTTTCCATACTTTACTTTTAGTAATGGAGTCACTATGTTCAGCTCACACTTAAGTAGTGGGGATTTAAGCACACCCAAAATTTCACCACTCTGAAATTCCCCTGTGCTTCACCTAGTCAACCTTCCCACAATCCTTAGCCCCTGGCAACTACTGATCTTTTTACTCACTCTTATTGTGCATTTTTGAGAATGCCATACAATTAGAATCATACAATATTTAACCTTTTCAAATTGATTTCTTTCACATAGCAATATGCATTTGAAATTAATCCATGGCCTTTCTTGGCTTGATGGTTCATTTCTTTTATTGCCAAAATAATATTCCATTGTCTGGATGTTCTACAGTTTCTTTATCCATTCACCTATTGAAGGACATCTAAGTTGCTTCCAGGTTTCTGTGTTTATAAATAAAACTGCTAAAAACACTTGCATGTAGGCTTTTGTGTGAGCATACATTTTCAAATCAGCTATTACTGAGGGATGTGATTGCTGGGTTTATGGTGAGACTATTTTTAGCTTCGTAAGAAAATGTCAAACTGCCTTCCAAAGTGGCTGTACCATTTTTTACTCTCACCAGCAATGATGTGAGTTCCTGATCCCACATCTTCTCCAGCAACTGGTAGTGTCACTTTTATAAATCTCAGCTATTCTAATATAGGTATAGTAGTATCTCATTGTTGTTTTGATTTGCAATTTCCAATTGACAAAATCATTTCAGAAAATATTTCATATTGCCATCAGTATATTTTCTTTGATGAAATTTATGTTCAGATCTTTTATCCAATTTTGTTTTATTTGGTTGATTGATTTCTTACTGTTGCATTATAAAGTTCATTGTATATTTTGAATATAAGTCCTTTATCAGATACGTGTTTTGCAAATGTTTTCTCCCAGTCTGTGGTTTGTCTTCTCATTCTCTGAACAATATATTTTGAAGAGTGGAGTGTTTAATTTTAATAAAGTCCAACTTATCAATTCTTCTTTCAAGGATTAAGTCTTGGAAGGTTGCCTTGATTCTAAGAATTTATTTGCTTCTTCTAGGTTGTCCAATTTGTTTGTGTATAGTTTTCATAGTATCAATATTTATTCTCTCATAATCCTTTGCATTTCTGTGGTGTCCATTGTTATTTCTCCTCTTTCACTTATGATTTTATTTATCTGAGCCTTGTCTCTTTTTTTCTTAGTGAGTCTAGCTAAAGGTTTGTCAAATTTGTTTATCTTTTCAAACAACCAGCTGTTAGTTTTATTGAGCTTTTCTATTGTCTTTTTAGTCTCTATTTTATTTATTTCTTCTCTGATCTTTATAATTTCCTTCCTTCTACTGATTTGGACTTCATTTGTTATTCTTTTTCTAGTTCCTTTAGATGTAAGGTTAGACCGTTTATTTGAGATTTTTCTTGTTCCTCAAGGTAGGCCTGTGTGTTGCTATAAACTTCCCTCTTAGTACTGCTTTTGCATATTACATGAAGTTTGTTGTTTCTTAGATGTTTATATTCATGTCTCTCATAAAATTTAGGAAGTTTTCAGTCATTATTTCTTCAAATAATCTCTCAGCCCCTTTAGGTCCCTCTTCTCCTTCTGGGATTCCCATAATGCATATATTGATCTGCTTCATGATGTCCCACAGGTCCCTTAGGCTCTGTTCACTTTTCTTCAATTATTTTTTTTCTTTCTGTCCCTTAGACTGGACAATTCCCATAGTCCTGTCTTCTAAGTTGCTGTTTCTTTCTTCTGCTTGCTCACATCTGCCTTTGAATTCCTCTAGTGTATTTTTCATTTCATTTATTGTACTTAGTGGCTCCAGAAATTTTGTTTCTTTTTAGGTTTTCTGTCTCTTTATTGATATTTCCATTTTGTTCATACATCATTTTCTTGGCTTTCTTCACATCTTTCTTTAGTACTCTGAGCATCTTGCATACAGTTGTTTTACATTCTTTGTCTAGTAGATTTGCCATCAGGTCTTTTTCAAGGACAGTTTTTATTGATTTATTTTTTTTCCCTTTGGATGGGCTATAAATTCCTGTATCTTTGCATGCCTCATGATTTGTTGTGGTTGAGAAATGGACGTTTGAATCTAATAGTGTGGTAACACTGAAAATGAGATTCTCCCCCTTTCTCAGGGTTCACTGGGTTTTATTATTGCTGTTGTTTATCTTTTTTAATTGTTGAAGTCTGTCTCTGTGTTAAAGATCAGCCTGAGGTGTAGACTTAAGGTCTGGTCAGATCTTTTCTAAGCCTGCACCTTTCCCTGGGCAGGTGCATCTACCTTTTAATTTTCCATATATATGAAGTTTTTGTTGTTGTTGTTTTGTTGTTTGTTTGTTTTTTAATGTTCTAGTCTTTAATGCTTGGATCCCAAAAGGAAAAAAAGAAAAAAAATTAATGGGAAGGGGAAAGGGTGTCTGCTCTTTAAATCCCCTGAAAGTTATTTCAGCCAGAAGGGGAGGGGATTGCAACACAGGGGGCAGGTGCAACAACAATGGCCACCTGCCTCTTTGTCTGCACTTCTGTGATCAGAAGCAACAATCAGAACACAGATTCCTTATACTTGAAGAACAGTGTTCTTTTCTTCCACTCTTGTTCCTGTAAATTGTGTGCAGATATCTGGTGAAACATGTATACAGCTGCCTGCATGGGACAAGGGGTAGGAGATGGGTAGCTGCTACTCTGATGAAAGCTGAAATCATCTGAAGTTAACTGCAATTTACTGTTCAACTCTTCCCCTGGTAGTTGCAAACCTTTAATAGACTCCTGGAGTCCAAAATAGTTATATTGGACAGATTCTGCCAGTGCAATTGTTGTCTAGTTGGGAAGACAGTTTCCTGATGCTTCCTTCTCTGTCATCTTCTTCCACCCATTTACTGTTAATGTGTCTGTGTCTTTGTATGTAAAGTGAGTAAGTTGTAGACAACATACAGTTGGGTCTTGTTTCTTTCATCCGTTCTGACAATATATGCCCTTTAATTGGTATATTTAAAACTATTGCATTTAATGTGATTTTTGATATAGTTGGAATAATATTTACCATGTTTGTAACAGTTTTTCTATTCATACACTTCTTTCTTTTTTCCCCTCTTTTTCTATCTTCTCTGGTTCTAATGTACCACAAAATATAATTATATTTTTCTTCTTTCTTAGCATAGCAATTATGCTGGTTGCTCTAGAGTTTTCTATATACATTTACAACTAATCTAAGTCTACTTCCAAATAACATGATACCACTTCATTGGTAGTACAGGTAGCTTGTAACAGAATATTCCCAATCTCTCCCTGCCTCCTCTTATAAAATTGCTGTGTTTTATTTCACTTGTCTATTTTATATAATTACATAATGCATTGTTACTATTATGGCTTTGAACAAATTTGTATCTATTGAATCAATAAGAACTTTTTAAAAGATTTTATTTTACCTTCATTTATTCCATCTCCAATGTTTCCCTTTTATTTTTAAAATGTAGACCCAAGCTTCTGTTCTATCATTTTCCTTCTCTTGAAGAACGTCTTTTAACATTTCTTGTGGGAGGATGAATTCATTCAGTTTTTGTTCATCTGAAAAATTCTTTATATTCTCTTTTGAAAAATATTTTTTGGATATAGAATTTTATATTTGTGGGGTTTTTTTCCACTTTTTTTTATTGGAGTAAAATTGCTTTACAATGTTGTGTTAGTTTCTGCTGTACAATGAAGTGAATCAGCTATATGTATACTTATATCCCCTCCATCTTGGACCTCCCTTCCCCCTTCCCCCTTCCCCCCCATCTAGGTCATCACAGAGCACCAAGCTGAGCTCCCTGTGCTATACAGCACGTTCCCACTAGCTATCTTTTTACACATGGTAGTGTATTTATGTCAAACCTAATCTCCCAATTCACCCCACCCTCCCCTTCCCCCCCGTGTCCACATGTCCGTTCTCAATATCTATGTCTCTACCCCTGCCCTACAAATAGGTTCATTTTTTTGGATATAGAATTTTATATTTGTGGGGGGGGTTTTCTTTCAATAGTTTGAATATTATGGCATGCCTGGGTGCAGATTCTTTGTTATTTATCCTGCTTTGTGTTCTCTGAGCTTCTTAGATCTGTGGTTTGGTGGCCATCATTAACTCTGGAAGGCTCTTAGCGATTATTACTTCAAATATTTATTCTACTCCATTCTTTCTTTTTTCTTTTACTGGTATTCCATTTTGCATGCATGTGTTACACCTTTTGAAATTGTCCCAAAGTTCTCAAAGTTCTTTCTTGGATATACTGTTCTTTTTTCCCTTTTTTCTTTTTTTTTCTTTTTTTTTTTTTTTGCATTTCAGTTTGGTAAGCTTCTGCTGACATACTTTCAAGCTTACTGATTCTTTCCTTGGTTGCTGTTGTCCAATCTATTCATCAATCCATCAAAAGCATTTTTCATTTTGTTAACAGTTTGTGTGTATGTTTATTTCTATCATTTTCTTTTAATTTTCTTAGAGCTTTCATCTCTTAACTATCCATCTATTCTTTCATATTTTACTTCTTTTCATTAGATTTCCTAACAAATTAATCAAAATTATCTTAAATTTCCTCTCTGATAAGTCCAAAATATGTGACATATGTGAGTTTTGTTCTGATATTTGCTTTGCTTCACATACTGTTTTATCCATCCTTTTAACATGCCTTATAATGTTATTTTTCTTGATATCTGAACATGATAGGTTAATACAAACTGAGATAAATTTGCCTTTACTCTGAGGTATTATGTTAATCTGGCTAGAAGTGTTTAATGCTTATTGTAGGTGTAGGTGCCAGGGGCTTCAAATTCCTCTAGTTTTCTTGTTTTTGTCTCCTTTGTTGTCTGAGTTTCTCTAAGAACTTCTTAAGTAGAGTCTGAGCCTTGCAACTCTTTTAGCTGTAATCCACTGTTAACTTATTGGAGCCCTGTTGACATAGTGGTAAGACAGGCAGGGAAGTGTTCTATAATCTTATGATTCAATCTCAAGTGGTTTTTTGGGGTTTTTTTTGTTTTTTGTTTTTTGTTTTAGTGGGCCTCAGTCTCTTGGCAGTAACTTTAAGGTACTTTAAGTGAGACAGGAAGGTTAGAGGGGGCTGGAATTGGATAATCGCCCTTCCACCTAAGTGAGACAAAGTCTTTTTCTGTGGAGAGTAGGTCTTTGTTATAGTGAATATTCTGGGCATTTCAAAATGGTTACTTTTCCCCTCTCCCTGCCTAGGCAATGAGGTGATTTTTCTTGGCTTCTTATGATAAGAACCTGATGAGGTGCCTGGAGGTAAAAATCACAAAAGTGTGGAAACCCTGTAAGACTGTGGCCCCCAGAAGTTTCTTGCTCTCAAGTTATTGTATACTCTTTGTCTATAAATTCATCAAAATTACTATTTATGAGATTCTACCAGTTTATGGTTCCAGAAACTTTTGTTCCTCGCAAATTTATCTGCACTCTTTTTCTCTGTATTCACCTGTATTTCTAGATTTCAGGGAACAATTTTCCCTGTGACTTCAATTCTCTCTTGGGTTCAAAAAAAGTCTTTGAATTTAAGTTTGTTCAGCTTTTTTCTTATTGTAAATTTGGTTGACTTCCAATCTCTTTACATGTTGAGGCTAAAACTAGAAGTCCCTGAAGCATCATTATTACATCATGTGCTCCTAGAGCTGGCAGCTGAAGTGGCAGCATTCTGACTTGGTGACTTGGCAAGAGTGATGTGATGGTTAATTTTATGTATGAAACACACTGGGCTATGGGATGCCCAGATGTTTGGTCAAACATTGTTCTAGGTGTCTCTGCAAAGTATATTTGGTTGAGATTAACGTTTTAATCAGTAAAGTAGTGTACAGTAGAGTGCAGCAGACTGCCCTCTGTAATGTGGGTGGACCACATCCAGTCAGTTGAAGGCCTGAACATAAAAAGACCAATCTGCTCCAGAGTAAGAATTCTACAGTATATTTCCTTAAGACTTCAGTTGAGCCATCAGTTATCCTGGGTCTCCAGTCTGCCAGCCTCAGGACCAGAACAGCAACATCAGCTCTGCTGGGTCTTGAGCTTACCAGCCCATACTGCAGATTTGGATTCCAATCACCACAATAATGAGAGCCAATTTCTTATAATAAAACTTTTTCAATCTATACACACGTTTATTGGTTGTGTTTCTCTGGATAACTCTAATATGGATTTTGGTACTGATAGCAGTTCTAGAGGAACAGACTTTTAAGTATGAATTTTCAATTCATCAAGATGATATAACAATTATAAGCATATATGTGTCAAACAACAGAGTCCGAAAATGTATGAAACAAACATTTACAGAATTAAAGGAAGAAATAGACAATTATACAGTAACAGTTGGAGACTTTGTACTAGTTTTCTATGGCTGCTGTAACAAATTACCACAAACTGGGTGGCTAAAACAACATAGATTTAATCTTTCACAGTTGTGGCACCCAGAAGTCTGAAATCAAGGTGTCAGCAGGGCAATGCTTCCTCTAAAGCCTCTAGAAAAGAATACTTTCTTGCCCCTTGTAGCTTCTGGTAGTTGCCAGCAATCCTTGGCATTCTTTGTTTTGTGACACTAGGACTCTATTCTCTGCCTCTGTCTTCACATATAATTTTTTCCTGTGTGTCTTTAAATCTCTCTCCTTATAAGGATGCTAGTCATTGGAAGTAGGGTCTACCCTAATCCAGTTTGACCTAATCTCAGCTTGATTACATCAGCAAAGACCCTACTTCTAAATAAGGTCTAGTCATGGGTACAGCATATCTTCTGGGGGAGACACAATTCAATCAACAACAACTGCAGTAATAGATATGTTAAAAATATGTTATATGCATACTACAGAAAAGATGTGCACATATCAACAAGGATACTGTAAGGACACATATCGGAGGGAAAAAGTGAGAAGCTGAACGGGATATATAGCAAAATCCCATTCATGTGATTTAAAACATATGCACACAAAATAAGTTTACATGTTTTACAATAGCACATACAAGGGAGTAATTAAAATGGGGTCTGCAATAGGCAGATGTAATGGAGTAGGGGATGGGGATAAAAGGTATAAAAAAAAGAGATGCTGTGCTCTAAGGGCACTGATGTGAGCTATATGATATTTTTGCACTTGAGGTCCAAAAAAGAATTAATAAACACATGAACACAGGAAAATAATAACAAATACACATTTAACACTTACTGTGTTTCAGGCACAGTGTTAGCTCTGGCAGCCATATATATACATACATACATATATATGTTTAAATATGTATATGTATAAAAATGTTCAACTAATTAAACAGAAGACCACTCTCACCACTCTTAACAACTTTACTTCTCACTTGATCCCTTAAATGGCATTTTAGAATGTTGTATTATTAATCAATATAAATTTATAGAAATGTTAACAGTTGAGGAGACTCAATGAAATCTCTAAAGCAAATCTCTAAAAATCTCTTTGAGGAGAATATCTGATAGTGGTTTGTTCTATATTTGTCACTTTCTTAAAGTAGTATGTAATGTAATATAGGAGGGAACAATTCTGAATATTGAGTCTTCCTTTTGTTCTGAAAATTAATGAATTGTTCCTCATTTAAATCTCATGCTATAGATTGACTCCTTTCTAAGATTCCCTTGTACATGGATTGTGTTTGTTCTTGATGCTATATTCTCAATTCTGAAAGCTTTATATAATGCCTGATACCCTGGGGTCATTAAATGATTTATAACAGAAAGGACTCATTTAGATGCCAAAGGTACCTTAGGTGATAGAGATTGCAGCTTCCCCAACCCTGATGGGTTCGAAGCCACAAAATAAAGAATCACAAGGTCATCAAGAGAGAAATAAAGTAGGTGTAGATTTTCCTCACTCCCATTTGATTTCCTTGGAGAAGAGAAGGCTTATAGAAGACCTGACACTTTATATCTGTCCCCAGAGACATACTAGAGCTTCTGTTCTGTTCTCAAAGTGCACTGTGGATAATATGAAAATGTGTTTCTGGGGAGATTTCCCAGTGGCTACAACTTTCTCAGATGACCTGGTGCCATATTAATAAAATGTTAAACTCACAAACTCCCCACAAGTCAATAAATAATGCAGGCTGAAATCATTAAATATTATGCTTCTGAGGGCCATTTCATTGAAATTCACTGATTCAACACTTTTCCAAGTAAGTTCTGCCTCATTCAGCATTCTTACTATGAAGTTGGCCAGCCTGAATATCAAGGTCCTTAAAGGCCCTTCTTGCTGCTGTCACCCTTTGCACACAAACGATGGGGATATAAAGCTGGTTCACAGAAAACTGCAATTACATTGCGTCTCCAAAGTCTGGTTCATTTCTTCTCAGTTTCCAAGTCTGTGGAAGGGAATCAGATATGCTCACTCTGCCTTTCTAGCATATTGTGCTCCTCTCCACACCCAGCATAAAGTTCAAAGCACAAATTGAAAAGCCTTGAAAAGGCTGACTCAATGTCTTTCTCCTCTGTTAAAAATCTCTTAGAGTATTATGTTCGGAAGACTTAGTTTCTTAATTGTATCTGTGCTCTTATTCTGGAATTTCCAGAGCCAATTCTTCAGAAATTATGTGCTATTAATACATCTACTAACAACAAGAGTAAAAAGTCTGCAACCCTGTTGCTGAAATTCAGCCGCTGTTCAACAGTGCCAAATAGAAACACAGAGACAGAGTTCTGAGTGAAGTAGAAAAGAATGGCTTTATTGCTTTGCCAGGCAAAGGGGGCTACAGCGGGCTAATGTCCTCAAGACTGTGTGAGCCACCCTAGAGGGGGTAGTGAGGCGTCTTATAGTGTTCAAGGAGCTGGGTGTGGTCAGCTTGTGGACATTATTCTGATTGGTTGGTGGTGAGGTAATCCAGAGTCAGTATCATCAACCTTCTGGTTCCAGTTTGTCTGAGGTCTACATGCTTGTCAGCAGCATACGGTTTACTTCTTCCACCTGGTGGGGGATTCAGTATCTGCAAAACAGCTCAAAGGACATGGCTCAGAATATTATCTATAGTCTTTGAGGAGGAACTAAAGGTCCTTGACTTTGTTTAATGGCTAAAGTATTATTATTTTGTTTTGCTTAACTGTATTCCTTTCTTTCTGCATTTTCTCAGTTCTCTGATTAAATTTATTCTTTGACTAAAGTTTTTCTACAGACAAAAGGCAGGCAGAGGTGGGGGTCTATTCTGGGAAGGCCTCATAGGGTCCTGCTCGGTTACAACCCTTTGCAAGTTCTTTTCCATAAGGAGGTAGGCGGGCGGCCACAGATGGAGGGATTGCTGGGAGAGAAGAGAAAACATACCCGATTGCACCCTCATGGCTATTGCTGATGAAAAACAAAGGAAGCTTTGGGAAAAGCACCCTGACTTTTCACTTTCAAATTCCCACAACATCACGTGTCTTTCAGGTGCTGTGTGTCCATAGGCACAGAGGTGCCTTGGCATTTGTCCTTGGCTCCTGAGCAAAAAGAGAGTTGCAAGGCAGGTTTGTATATTCCAGGCAGGTTTTATTCCCCGTAAATCTGTGTGTTGGTCTTTGCACTCCCTTCTTTCCACTCCAGCAGTCAATGGTGATTTATAAGCATCCTTCTGAATGCACTTCTGGTGTCAAGGAAAGACCCAAGAACATCACAGTTAAAAAACAAATGGGGGTCTAAGTAAAACCTGAACCTTTCTTTGTCATGAGTTTTATGGAAGATCCCTTCACCTTCTTAACTCTATACTTCCTCACCCCTAAAATGGGGCCAGTGATGCCTACCATACGTGGATGCTGTCAAAGGAGATAATGGGTATTTGCAAATAATTGAAAACATCAGGGAAAAAGTAATCTACATCTACTATGCCTTCCACTCACCTTTCAGTATGTCATACATTTCTTATAACTTTATTTAGGCATGTTACGAGGGTTAAGACTTCCTGCAAGCCAATTCAAAGACTGACTTTTGGTAAGAAATTTTATAGAAAACAATGGTTAAATGGTTGAAGGTGTGGATGCAAGGAACAGCACACCTGCTGAAGGCAGAGTGGAATCTTTGTCCAGTCCTAGGAACCCAGTCAGGGTTGTCAACCCCTCTCAAAGCTGATGGTCAGCAGAGCAGGTATGCAGCTAATGTCTAGAAGAATTCTTTTTTTTAAATTTTATTGAAGCATAGTTGATTTACAACGTAGTGTTAATCTCTGCTGTACAGCCAAGTGATTCAGTTATACATATATGTTATTTTTCATACTCTTTTCCATTATGGTTTATCACAGGATATTGAATATATTTCCCTGTGCTATACAGTAGGACCTTGTTGTTTATCCATTCTATATATACTAGTTCGCATCCACTAATTCCAATCTCCCACTCCATCCCTCCCCCACCCTCCCTCCCCCTTGGAAACCACAAGTCTGTTCTCTATATCTGTGAGTCTGTTTCTGTTTTGTAGATAGTTTCATTTATGTCATATTTTGGAAGAATTCTTAGTCCATTAAAATCCTTTGTAAAAATGCTAAAGCACTTAATCCAGAATTCTAATTTCTTCCTAGGATAAGGTTTATGCATTATGTCACACAAAAAGTTCTGTTCCAGATCAGGACTAGAACAAGATTTTTTTTAAATAAATGTTTGCAAAGAACATAAGTCTCTGTTAGTAATCTGTTAAAAAGAAAGCTGCACTAGCCTTTTAATTTGTGTTTGCTCTTTGAGTCTTGTCGACTGAAAAAACTGCACAACCAGAAAGTTGAGAATCATGTTTTATTCAAGGACATTACTGAGGACTACAGCCCAGGAAGGCAGCCTCTCAGATAGCTCTGAGGAACTGTTACAGAGAGGTAAGGGAGGAGCCATATAGAAGTTTTTCTTGAAAAAAAAAAAAAAAGCATGCAGTCTAATATCAAAATATTACTGCTGATCACAAAAAAAACCTCAGACATCTCAAGTTAATGATTTTAGTGCTTTTCTACGTATGACAAGATGCAAGATTCTGGCCTCATTGAAATTATTCCTTTGATATGCATCTTAACTATCTAGGGCCAGTATCCTGTTTTTCTCCATCCTGAATTCTCAGGGTGCACTTTAGGGGGCAGCTGCAGTAGCTGATAACTCCATGGCCACAGTGTTCTTTGTTTACTGACATTCTTTGTCCACAGTCTGAAGGAAGCCATATTGCCTGAGTGCCACTTTATGGACACCACTTGGCATGCTGCAATCTAGGAAGAATCAAGTGAATCCAGGAGCTCAGTTTGCTAATTTGTAGCATAGGGCAGAACCTCCCATAGTCCTGGATGGGATGGCAGGCCTTGGCAAGGTTCACCCACCTCCCTCCCCACATGAAGCCCCTGCCTTTTGGTTCTCTGAGCCTAAATCCAGATGAAACTGGCCATTTCTAGCTAAAGGTCAAATTATCCTAGGCATAATTTGAAGTAAGAGAATCATCTTCATTGCTGGTTGCATCTTTTCATCTTTCTTTTTTTCTCTTCTCTTGGGGTCTGTGAGAGGTAAATTTTGGTGAGAGGAAAAAAACTAAACATTTACTAATTTGAAATAATGGCTTCTGTTATCCTTATGCTAGTTCTGTGGGACCTGTTCCTTAATAAGGTCATCATTTAAGACTAAATTTGCAGGTCATGGCTGGGTTCACAGGGGCCACTGAACTCACCCTATAAAGTAACAAGCAGAATCATAAAAATTATCCAGAGGATAAAAGGTGCATGATACAATCCAGTCCCCAGACACTGTGACCCCCAGGCTAGCTGGAGATCAGCAACAAAAATAGTACAAGCCCCCACCTGCCCCAGTGAGAGGGTATGAAAAGTCACTGCATCAGGAAACACTGCTCTGACCTTTTCCATGCCTTGTGGTCACTCCTCACTGGCTGATGAGTTCTGAGTTCTTGAGCCCCAGACTAACAGCCACAGCCAGCCCCAGGCCTGAAGGGTGTCAATGACTCATCCTTATCCTCAAGGAGTTCCTACTCTTGGCCTTCGAGAGAGAAGACCCCAGGGAAAAATCATCTGATCACAATGGGGAAACATTTTAGTAGTTGTCATTAAATATTCATGTTTCTTTTGCTATAGATTTAATCTCTCTGACCCTCAGTTCTTTGTTTTTTTATTGTTGTCTTCTGTTACAATGAGTAGGTAGTCCTAAAGCTGTGGATCTCAAACTATGTTTCTAAGGCATCTGAATGCTGTTTCCAGGTGAAAATTAACCCAGTATATACACACACATTTACGTATACACATGTATATTCATATAAATGCACACATGCACGTGCATATCATGCACATTTCATATGTAAGTACATGTAGCCATATACACACATATCCTATGTGTATGCACATGTGCATATCATATCACATACACACATGTACATATACACAGACACATGCATATACATATGCAAAAGTGCAGCTGTGGTGGTTGAAGCTCGGTCTCTGCCCCCCTGCTTCCCAGTCTGGCCTTCATGGTGACACCTGGGCACCATCACAAAACTCTTGGGCACCATCCAGCTCTGCTTTAAAACCACTAGGTTTTATGATTGCAAGTCAAAGGCCTGGGGACTTCCCTGGTGGTCCAGTGGTAAAGAATCTGCCTTACAGTGCAGAGGATGTGGGTTTGATCCCTGGTCAGGGAACTAAGATCCCACACGCAGCAGGGTAACTAAGCCCATGCGCCACAACTACTGAGCTCTCATGTCTCCACTAGAGCCCATGTGCCACAAACTACAGAGCCCATGCGCTCTGGAACACGCTCGCCACAACTAAAGAGCCCACGTGCCCTGGAACCCGCTCGCCACAACTACAGAGCCCACGTGCCCTGGAGGCTGTGCACCACAGCTAGAGAAGAGAAAACCCACATGCCACAACTAGAGAGAAACCCACACGCCGCAATGAAGAGCCCTGCGCGCCACAACGAAAGATCCCACGTGCCGCAACCAAGACCCAACACAGCCAAAAATAAATAAATAAATAAATCTTAAAAAAAACAAAATCAAAGACCTGTTCCCACCAACCAGCTTGCTGGCAAATCTGAAAATGTGGACGTTTACATGAATCAGTGGTGCCTGAGGCCAAATTCTCTTGAAGGAACTGGGACAATACTTCAATTTTGTGGGATTAAATTTGTCAAAAAACAAACTTCCTTTAAGAACCAGTGAGTGAATTCAATGAGTTCAGTAAGTCTGGAGCTTAGACATCCTACACCCTTAGTTAGGACCCTTGGACCTCCCAAAATAACTTCGGTGTGGATGGTCTCTGTTTAAAGCTCTTTCTGTCACAGATGAATTAGAGTTTTCCGTGCTTTGTGACTTTGGGCAAATTGCTTAACCTCCAAAAGCCTCAGTTTCCTTATAAGTAAACTGAAAATAATGATAACACCTATTTCATGAGGTTAGCGTGAGGATTATGAGATGATCCAGGGAGAGTGCTCCACACAGTGCTGGGAGGACAGTGAACACTTACCGTATGTCATCATCTTTACAATTATTGCTCTTGTAATTGTAGAACTAGCGCTGACAGCACCAGTAAGAGTAGAGCCGGCAACAATAACAAAAATACTTTTGGAGAAGAGTAAATATAACTTAGTGACCTATCAACTTTAGCAGGCAAAGGAGACAAAAGGAAGAATTTCAAGACAGGTGGAGGAAATCTTAAGGAATATGGGAGCATGAGGTAATGAAACTGTCGACTAAAAACAAATGCACAACTTAAAAGTTGAGAAATATGTTTTATTTTCCAGACAAAACTGAAGACTTAAGCCTGGGACACAGCCTCTCAGGTAGCTCTGAGGGACTGTTCCAAAGAGGTAAGGGAGGAGCCAGAACATATAGGAGTTTTTTCAGCAAAGACCAGGTGGTCAGAACATCAAAAGATTACTGTTAATTAAAGAAAAGCAGACATCCAAGTTAATGAATTTAGTGCTTTTCTATGTATGGGGAGATGCAAGAGTCTGGGCTCACTGAAATCATTCCTTTGATATTTACCTCAGCTCTCTGGGGCCAGTATCCTGTGCTTTCTCATCCTGAGTCTCCTCAGGGTGCACCATTGGGGGTGGCTGCAGTGTCTGATGGTTTGGTGGTGGGCGTCCTCTTCCATCCTGAGTTCCCTCAGGGCTCACCATCCATCCATGTGGCTGTAATGTGAAGGCTTGATGGCTGCAACATTCTTTGTTTACTGATATGGCAGGCAATATCTTTTCATTGACAAACAAAAGCTCATAAACTGAATGGAGAGGAATTAAACACACATTACACGATACTAGCGAGTTAGAGCCATGTGAGGATGTCACAGGAGGTATGGTACATGAATAGAGCATTTTGGAAATTGGTGAGTTTCTGGGTAAGTGGAGGGTAGTATTGAGGGAGGAAAGATGTGGCTAGGATCAAAGCTGTGATGATCACAGAATTCATGGGACTGGAGGAGTTCATGCAATGGGAGGAAGACAGCTTGTAATTGAGATCAGCGAGAAGATGAAAGGAGCTCATGGGAGCTTCTTTATGGGGAATGTGTGGAGGGCTGAGAAGGGGCGGGACTGGTTCTGTCCTTCTGACAGAATGTGGACCCCATTATGAGTGAGGTGAGAACTCTGCCACTGAGTTTGGGACTGAATGAGTGGGGACAGGGGTCTCACCCAGCATCTGCTATGAGAGAGCAAGCAAGTGACTCAACGGAAATGGCAGAGATTCCCTCTTTAGGTCCCTGTTGGGGGGGCACCTTCTGGTAAAATTGGTGGTAATTCATGTCACCTTCACACTGAACATATGCCACATTCTCATACTAAACACTTACACACTCCTATCCAAAAGTTTAAATGGACACACACACACACAAACAAACATGCCCCTAAGGAAGAGGTGACCCAAACTTTAATTCCTGAAGGGTCTAAGTCCTTAGCTGTCTTGCCTTTATGGAATTGCTATTGTCATTTGTATCCATTTCCAAGGGCTGCTGGAACAAATTACCACAAACCAGGTGGCTTAAAAACAACAAAAATTTATTTTGTCACAGTTCTGGAGGCCAGAAGCCTGCAATCAATGCATCAGCAGGGTGGGTTTCTTCTGGAAGTTCTGAGGGAGAATCCATCCCATGCCACTCTCCTAGTGTTGCCAGGACTTCTCCAGGTCTTTGCTCAACACCCTCCAACCCCTACCTTTAGCAAGAGTTAACATAATTTTTTTAAAGTTTTTAATTTTATATTGGACTATAGTTGATTAACAATGTTGTGTTAGTTTCAAGTGTACAGCAAAGTGATTCAATTATACATGGATACATATATCTATACATGTATACATCTATACATACATACATATATACATACATACCTCTATACATGTATCTATTCTTTTTCAAATTCTTTTCCTGTTTAGGTTGTTACATAATATTGAGCAGAGTTCCCTGTGCTATACAGTAGGTCCTTGCTGGCTACCCATTTTAAATACAGCAGTGTGTACATGTCAATCCCAAACTCCCTAACTATCCCTCCCTCCTCAGTAACCATAAGTTCATTCTCTAAGTCTGTGAGTCTGTTTCTGTTTTGTAAATAAGTTCATTTGTATCATTTTTACATTCCACATATACACAATATGATATCATAAGATATTTGTTTTTCTCTGTCTGACTTACTTCAGTTAGTATGATCATCTCTAGGTCCATTCATGTTGCTGCAAATGGCATTATTTTGTTTTTTTTATGGCTGAGTAATATTCCACTATATATATGTCTCACATATTCTTTATCCATTCATCTGTTGATAGACATTTAGGTTGCTTCCATGTCTTGGCTATTGTAAATAGTGCTGCTATGAACATTGTGGTGCATGTATCCTTTCAGACCATGCTTTTCTCCAGATATATGTCCAGGAGAGGGATTGCAGGATCATATGGTAGCTCTATTTTTAGTTTTTTAAGGAACCTCCATACTGTTCTCCACAGTGGCTGTACCAATTTGCATTCCCACCAACAGTGTAGGATAGTTCCCTTCTCTCCACACCCTCTCCAGTATTTATTTTTTGTGGGTTTTTTGATGATAGCCATTCTGACTGGTGTGAGGTGATATCTCATTGTAGTTTTGATTTCCATTTTTCTAATAATTAGTGATGTTGAGCATCTTTTCATGTGCATCTTGGCCATCTGTATGTCTTCTTTGGAGAAATGGCTATTTAGGCCTTCTGCCCATCTTTTGATTGGGCTGTCTGTTTTTATGATATTAAGCCACATGAGCTTAGTTCTCTGACCAGGGATCAAACCCATGCCCCTTGCAGTGGAAGCACAGAGCCCTAACCACTGGAGCACCAAGGAATTCCCTAAGAGTTAACATAATCTTTAAGTTAAAGGGTTCAGAGATAGAGGAGCCTCAAGATGGCCGAAGAGTAAGACTTGGAGATCAACTTCCTCCCCACAAATACATCAGAAATACATCTACATGTGGAACAACTCCTACAGAACAGTTACTGAAAGCTGGCAGAAGACTTCAGACCTCCCAAAAGGCAAGAAACTCCCCACGTACCTGGGTAGGGCAAAAGAAAAAAGGAAAAACAGAGACAAAAGAATAGGGACGGGACCTGCACCTCTGGGAGGGAGCTGTGAAGGAGGAAAGGTTTCCACACACTAGGAAGCCCCGCCGCGGGCGGAGACTGCGGGGGGCAGAGGGGGGAAGCTTCGGAGCCACGGAGCAGAGCGCAGCTACAGGGGTGCAGAGGGCAAAGCGGAAGGATTCCCGCACAGAGGATAGGTGCCGACCAGCACTCACCAGCCCGAGAGGCTTGTCTGCTCACCCACTGGGGCGGGTGGGGGCTGGGAGCTGAGGCTCGGGCTTTGGAGGTCAGATCCCAGGGAGAGGCCTGGGGTTGGCTGCGTGAACACAGCCTGAAGGGGGCTAGTGCACCAGGGCTAGCTGGGAGGGAGTCTGGGAAAAGGCCTGGGACTGCCAAAGAGGCAAGAGACTTTTTCTTCCCTCTATGTTTCCTGGTGCATGAGGAGAGGGGATTAAGAGCGCTGCTTAAAGGAGCTCCAGAGATGGGCGCGAGCCGCAGCTATCAGCGCGGACCACAGAGACAGGCATGAGACGCTAAGACTGCTGCTGCCGCCACCAAGAAGCATGTGTGTGAGCACAGGTCACTATCCACACCTCCCCTCCCCAGAGCCTGTGCAGCCCCCCACTGCCAGGGTCCCGTGATCCAGGGACGACTTCCCCGGGAGAACGCATGGCGCTCCTCAGGCTGCTGCAATGTCACGCTGGCATCTGCCAATGCAGGCTCGCCCCACATCCGTGCCCCTCCCTCCCCCTGGCCTGAGTGAGCCAGAGCCCCCAAAGCAGCTGCTCCTTTAACCCCGTCCTCTCTGAGGGAAGAACAGATACCCTCAGGTGACCTACACGCAGAGGCAGGGCCAAATCCAAAGCTGAATCCCAGGAGCTGAGCGAACAAAGAAGAGAACGGGAAATCTCTCCCAGCAGCCTCAGGAGCAGCAGATTAAATCTCCACAGTCAACATGATGTACCCTGCATCTGTGGAATACCTGAAAACACAACGAATCATCCCAAATTGAGGAGGTGGACTTTGGGAGCAATGATATATATATATTTTCCCTATTTATCTTTTTTGTGAGTGTGTATGCGTATGCTTCTGTGTGTGATTTTGTCTGTATAATTTTGCTTTTATTATTTGTCCTAGGGTTCTGTCTGTCTGTCTTTTGTGTGTGTGTGTGTGTGTTTTTTTAGCATAGTTTTCAGAGCTTGTTACCATTCGTGGATTTGTTTTATGGTTTGGTTGCTCTCTTCCTTCTTTCTTTCTTTTCTTTAAATTATTAAAAAAAAATTTTTAACAATTAATTTTTGGTTTTTATTTTAATAACTTTAATTTAATTTAATTTAATCTTTTTCTTTCTTTATTTCTTTTTTTCTCCCTTTTATTCTGAGCCATGTGGATGACAGGGTCTTGGTGCTCCAGCCAGATGGCAGGGCTGTGCCTCTGAGGTGGGAGAGCCAACTTCAGGACACTGGTCCACAAGAGACCTCCCAGCTCCACATAATATCAAATGGCAAAAATCTCCCAGAGATCTCCATCTCAACACCAAGACCCAGCTCCACTCAAAGACCGCAAGCTACAGTGCTGGACGCCCTAGGACAAACAACTAGCAAGAGAAGAACACGACCCCACTCATTAGCAGAGAGGCTGCCTAAAATCATAATAAGGACAGAGACACACCAAAACACACCACCAGACGTGGACCTGCCCACCAGAAAGACAAGATGCAGCCTCATCTACCAGAACACAGGCACTAGTCCCATCCACCAGCAAGCCTACACAACCCACTGAACCAAACTTAGCCACTGGGGGCAGACACCAAAAACAATGGAAACTACGAACATGCAGCCTGCGAAAAGGAGACCCCAAACACAGTAAGTTAAGCAAAATGAGAAGACAGAGAAACACACAGCAGATGAAGGAGCAATGTAAAAACTCACCAGACCTAACAAAAAAAGAGGAAATAGGCAGTCTACCTGAAAAAGAATTCAGAATAATGACAGTAAAGATGATCCAAAATCTTGGAAACAGAATGGAGAAAATACAAGAAACGTTTAACAAGGACCTAGAAGAACTAAAGAGCAAACAAACAGTGATGAACAACACAATGAATGAAATTTAAAATTCTCTAGAAGGGATCAATAGCAGAATAACTGAGGCAGAAGAACGGATAAGTGACCTGGAAGATAAAATAGTGGAAATAACTACTGCAGAGCAGAATAAAGAAACAAGAATGAAAAGAATTGAGGATAGTCTCAGAGACCTCTGGAACAACATTAAACGCACCAACATTCAAATTATAGGGGTCCCAGAAGAAGAATAGAAAACGAAAGGGACTGAGAAAATATTTGAAGAGATTATAGTTGAAAATTTCCCTAATATGGGAAAGGAAATAGGTAATCAAGTCCAGGAAGCACAGAGAGTCCCATACAGGATAAATCCAAGGAGCAACATGCCAAGATACATATTAATCAAACTCTCAAAAATTAAATACAAAGAACAAATATTAAAAGCAGCAAGGGAAAAACAACAAATAACACACAAGGGAATCCCCATAAGGTTAACAGCTGATCTTTCAGCAGAAACTCTGCAAGCCAGAAGGGAGTGGCAGGACATATTTAAAGTGATGAAGGAGAAAAACCTATAACCAAGATTACTTTACCCAGCAAGGATCTCATTCAGATTTGATGGAGAAATTAAAAGCTTTACAGGCAAGCAAAAGCTAAGAGAATTCAGCACTGCCAAACCAGCTTTACAACAAATGCTAAAGGAACTTCTCTAGGCAGGAAACACAAGAGAAGGAAAAGACCTGCAATAATAAACCCAAAACAATTAAGAAAATGGTCATAAGAACATACATATCGATAATTACCTTAAACGTAAATGGATTAAATGATCCAACCAAAAGACATAGACAGGATGAATGGATACAAAAACAAGACCTGTATATATACTGTCTACAAGAGACCCACTTCAGACCTAGGGACACATACAGACTAAAAGTGAGGGGATGGAAAAAGATATTCCATGCAAATGGAAATCAAAAGAAAGCTGGAGTAGCAATTCTCATATCAGACAAAATAGACTTTAAAATAAAGACTATTAAAAGAGACAAAGAAAGACACTACATAATGATCAAGGGATCAATCCAAGAAGATATAACAATTGTAAATATTTATGCACCCAACATAGGAGCACCTCAATACATAAGGAAAATACAAACAGCCGTAAAAGGGTAAATCAACAGTAACACAATCATAGAAGTGGACTGTAACACCCCACTTTCACCAATAGACAGATCATCTAGAGATGGGCGAAATTTAATAAGGAAATACAAGCTTTAAATGATACATTAAGCAAGATGAACTTAATTGATATTTATAGGACATTCCATCCAAAAACAACAGAATACACTTTCTTCTCAAGTGCTTATGGAACATTCTCCAGGATAGATCATATCTTGGGTCACAAATCAAGCCTTAGGAAATTTAAGAAAATTGAAATCGTATCAAATATCTTTTCTGACCACAACACTATGAGACTAGAGATCAATTACAGGAAAAAAGTCTGTAAAAAATACAAACACATGGAGGCTAAACAATACACTCCTTAATAACCAAGAGATCAGTGACAAAATCAAAAAGGAAATCAAATAATACCTAGAAAAAATTGACAAGGAAAACGCTACAACCCAAAACCTATGGAATGCAGCAAAAGCAGTTCTAAGAGGGAAGTTTATAGCAATACAGTCCTACCTTAAGAAACAAGAAACATCTTAAATAAACAAGCTAACCTTACACCTAAAGCAACTAGAGAAAGAAGAACAAAACATCCCAAAGTTAGCAGAAGGAAAGAAATCATAAAGATCAGGTCTTAAATAAATGAAAAAGAAATGAAGGAAACGATAGCAAAGATCAATAAAACTAAAAGCTAATTCTTTGAGAAGATAACCAAAATTGATAAACCATTATTCAGACTCATCAAGAAAAAAAGGGAGAAGACTCAAATCAATAGAATTAGAAATGAAAAAGAAGTAACAACTGACACTGTAGAAATACAAAGGATCATGAGAGATTACTACAAGCAAATATATGCCAATAAAATGGACAACCTGGAAGAAATGGACAAATTCTTAGAAATGCACAACCGTCTGAGACTGAACCAGGAAGAAACAGAAAATATGAAAAGACCAATCACAAGCACTGAAATTGTGACTGTGATTAAAAATCTTCCACCAAACAAAAGCCCAGGACCAGATGGCTTCACAGGCAAATTCTATCAAACATTTAGAGAAGAGCTAACACCTATCCTTCTCAAACTCTTGCAAAATATAGCAGAGGTAGGAACACTCCCAAATTCATTCTATGAGACCTCCATCACCCTGATACCAAAACCAGACAAAGATGTCACAGAAAAAGAAAACTTCAGGCCAATATCACTGATGAACATAGATGCAAAAATCCTCAACAAAATACTATACTAGCAAACAGAATCCAACAGCACATTAAAAGCATCACACACTATGATCAAGTGGGGTTTATTTCAGGAATGCAAGGATTCTTCAATATATGCAAATCAATCAATGTGATACACCATATTAACAAATTGAAGGAGAACAACCATATGATCATCTCAATTGATGCAGAGAAAGCTTTTGACAAAATTCAACACCCATTTATGATAAAAACCCTCCACAAAGTAGCCAAAGAGGGAACTTACCTCAACATAATAAAGGCCATATATGACAAACCCACAGCCAACATTGTCCTCAATGGTGAAAAACTGAATCCATTTCCACTAAGATCAGGAACAAGACAAGGTTGCCCACTCTCACCACTATTATTCAACATAGTTTTGGAAGGTTTCGCCACACAAGTCAGAGAGGAGAAAGAAATAAAAGGAATCCAAATCGGAAAAGAAGAAGTAAAGCTGTCACTGTTTGCAGATGACATGTCACTATACATAGAGAATCCTAAAGAAGCTACCAGAAAACTACTAGATCTAATCAATGAATTTGATAAAGTAGCAGGATACAAAATTAATGCACCGAAATCTCTTGCATTCCTATACACTAATGATGAAAAATCTGAAAGTGAAATTAAGAAAACACTCCCATTTACCATTGTAAAATAAGAATAAAATATCCAGGAATCAACCTACCTAAGGAGACAAAAGACCTGTATGCAGAAAATTATAAGACGCTGTTGAAAGAAATTAAAGATGATACAAATAGATGGAGAGATATACCATGTTCTTGGATTGGAAGAATCAACATTGTGAAAATGACTCTACTACCCAAAGCAATCTACAGATTCAATGCAATCCCTATCAAACTACCATTGGCATTTTTCACAGAACTAGAACAAAAAATTTCACAATTTGTATGGAAACACAAAAGACCCCAAATAGGCACAGCAATCTTTAGAAAGAAAGCAGAAACTGGAGGAATCAGGCTCCCGGACTTCACACTATACTACAAAGCTACAGTAATCAAGACAATATGGCACTGGCACAAGAACAGAAATATAGATCACTGGAACAGGGTAGAAACCCCAGGGAAAAACCCATGCACTTATGGTCACCTTATCTTTGACAAAGGAGGCAAGAATATACAATGGAGAAAAGACAGCCCCTTCAATAGCTGGTGCTGGGAAAACTGGACAGCTAGATGTAAAAGAATGAAATTAGAACACTCCCTAACACCATACACAAAAATAAACTCATAATGGATTAAAGACCTAAATGTAAGGCCAGGCAGTATCAAACTCTTAGAGGAAAACATAGCCAGAACACTCTATGACATAAATCACAGCAAGATCCTTTTTGACCCAGCCCCTAGAGAAATGGAAATAAAACAAAAATAAACTAATGGGACCTAATGAAACTTAAAAGCTTTTTGCACAGCAAAGGAAACCATAAACAAGACGAAAAGACAACCCTCAGAATGGGAGAGAATATTTGCAAACAAAACAACTGACAAAGGATTAATCTCCAAAATTTACCAGCAGCTCATGCAGCTCAATATCCAAAAAACAAACAACCCAATCCAAAAATTGGCAGAAGAGCTAAATAGACATTTCTCCAAAGAAGATATACAGATTGCCAACAAACACATGAAAGAATGCTCAACATCATTAATCATTAGAGAAATACAAATCAAAACTACAATGCGATATCATCTCACACCTGTCAGAATGGCCATCATCAAAAAATCTACAAACAATAAATGCTGGAGAGGGTGTGGAGAAAAGGGAACCCTCATACACTGTTGCTGGGAATGTAAATTGATACAGCCACTATGGAGAACAGTATGGAGGTTCCTTAAAAAATGAAAAATAGAACTACCATACGACCCAGCAATCCCACTACTGGGCATATACCCTGGGAAAAGCATAATTCAAAAAGAGTCATGTACCACAATGTTCATTGCAGCTCTATTTACAATAGCCAGGACATGGAAACAACCTAAGTGTCCATCAGCAGATGAATGGATAAAGAAGATGTGGCACATATATACAATGGAATATTACTCAGCCATAAAAAGAAATGAAATTGAGTTATTTGTGGTGAGGTGGAGGGACCTAAAGTCTGTCATACAGAGTGAAGTAAGTCAGAAAGAGAAAAATAAATACCGTATGCTAACATATATATATGGAATCTAAAAAAAAAAAGGTCATGAAGAACCTAGGGGCAAGATGGGAATAAAGACGCAGACCTACTAGAGAATGGACTTGAGGATATGGGGAGGGGGAAGGGTAAGCTGGGACAAAGTGAGAGAGTGGTAGTGGACATATATACACTACCAAATGTAAAATAGATAGCCAGTGAGAAGCAGTCACATAGCACAGGGAGATCAGCTCGGTGCCATGTGACCAGCTAGAAGGGTGGGATAGGGAGGGTGGGAGGGAGGGAGGTGCAAGAGGGAAGAGATATGGAGATATATGTACATGTATAACTGATTCACTTTGTTATAAAGCAGAAACGAACACACCATTGTAAAGCAATTATACTCCAATAAAAATGTTAAAAAAAAAAAGATAATAGAACTTCTCTATCTAAAATAAATCCCATTTCTGAGAAAACTAAAAAAAAGGGTCCAGAGATAAAAAAGGAAGCTACAAACAAACAAACATAAACCCAGATGGCACCAGCCTGGACTAAGATGGCAACTGATCGGACCTCCAACAGACCCTGAGTCTCATTATACATTGATTTTACCATATGAGTATATTAAATGACACACCAACCAATGGCCATGACTGAACATTAAGGACCAAAAAAGGATGAAAAGGGGGTCACCCTCCCACTCCCTCGAATGCTCCTTCCCCGGTAGACTAATGCATATGCCTTTCCATCATTAGCCTCACTCCTCCTCCGTTTGTCTCTACTGTTTAAAATTAGCTTCAGTTTCGTTATTCACCTATTCAAACCCAAATGGGAAAAGAGCCCTCCCCCACCAAGGTAGAGGGCCTCAGCCAAGCTAAGATTCATAGGAATTAATTCGGTAACACTATCTTCTGGTGGTGGCTGGAAACCTTGTCATTACATGCTTTGTTCCTACATAACTCCAATCTCTGACTCTGTTGTCAGGTGGCATTCTTCCTGTGTGTGTTTGTGTCTCTTCTCTACCTCTTATAAGGGCACCTGTCATATTGGAGGTCATATTGGTCCCCCACCCTAATCCAATGTGACCTCATCTTAACTTGATTACAACTGCAAAGACCCTATTTCCAAATAAGATCACATTCACAGGTACCAGAGTTTAGGACTTAAACAGATCTTTTGGGGGGACACAATTTAACCCACAAGATTGTCCACTAACATTTCCTATTGGACATGGGAGAGGCATGTGAGAGGCACTCCAGTGCATCTTCCAGGTATGTCCTCCCTACCTCCTTTGTGTAACAGAAACCCAGTTTCTCTGTAGTAATCAGAATCATCTACCCCGGCCAGGACAGTAACTCTCCTCTTTACAGTGTAATAAAGAGTCCCACGTGACAGGATACAGCCTCAGCTTCCAATCCAATGGACACATCGTTGAGTTCTCTGACAGAAGTATCCCTCCCCTTAGAACTAGGACCTCCAAACCAGCAAAGCACACAGTTCTAGGGATGGGAGGCAACAATTCTGCAGAAGAGATATTAGGCATACTAGTGAGAAAAACCATTTCCAAGTATGCTTCTTTGATTTCTAGACTCACGTATTCTGATGATTGCTTGCTGGTTCAAAACGTATACCACATATAGGGTGTTGCCTCCCAATGGGTACCATAATGGAGTCTTCTCAGGCCATCCTACCAACATATAATGACCACTGCTTCTGGGTAACAGGGAATAGAGTAGGATGTGTGAATTTCATGAGCTTATTACCCTGTTCCTTTGATTGTGAAGTGAATGCCTTGATCAGAAGCAGTATTGTATGAAATAACACCATAGCAAATGTGGCATTCCAGACAAAGCGAAAAACTAAATGTCCTGCTCAAGGTTTTACCCACTTGGAGGATATCCCTTGCCCTGTTCTTTAGGGCCTCACTTGAGTGAGGCTGTTGTGGTCCAGCGGTCCACTTAGAGTTAGTTGGTGCCAGCATCTCAGGCAGAGCCATCTGTGAACCAGCCTGTCATAAGGAATTCCCCATGAGGTCATACATGTAAATCGTGGGTAAAAAAGATAGAGAAGCAGAAGATGTGATAAGAGTCTGAGCCACCTGCTCATGAAATCTACTTGTGCTTCCCAGACTTGCAAACCTGTTCTCTTACAAACAACTTCTGCACTTTGGCTCCATGTGTCAGAGCATAGCCAATTCGTGGTGATCAGCTTCAGTCACAGGGTCACTGAGTCCCCGTTCTGCTACAAAGTTCAGTTGCATAGCAAGAGCTGATTCTTAAAATAATAACTTTGCACCCCAAACCTAGATATTTTCATTGTTATACACAGAATCCCTGTTGGAAACAGCCATTTCAATTACTGTGATGCTGTTCCACAAGGCCCAAGACACCTCATCCAGGCCCCACTCAAAATCTGGAGCTTTGAAGATTTTCAGTAAATGGATTGGGGCAGCCCTTTCAAATATGGCATATGTTGCCTCCAAAGAGACCCACTCAAAACTGTCCATTTTTGAGCAGTAGGCAATCAAAGAAATAGCAACTTTTCTTTCACTTTGGAAAGAATGTTCCAACATGCTTCAGACCACCTGGTCCTTAGAAACCTCCCCACGGTCTGGGCCCTGTAGTTTCATGGGGTTTCTCGCTCACCCTCTGCCACACACGTGTCTCAATATGACATTTAAGGCTCTTGCTCTTCCTGCTCACCAGGTTCAATCATCTTGATATCATGGGTGTAGTGGATGAGCGTGGTCTTCTGTAGAATGCAGAGATTTCTGCACACAGGCCATCACAGAGAGCAGAGATGGCCTTATCAGATGTGGGCCAACGTCCAGTCTGGATTTCACCCCAGCAACCAAGCAAGCTGAGAGCTCCCCTAAGGAGCTCCATTAAGTCACTCGGCCTGAATCTCTTGTCGATGAAAATAATCAATAAACAATCAATAAGAAGAATAGAAAAGAGTTTTATTGGCGTCAAACTGAGGATTAGCCCGGAAGCCCACTTCCCAGATGACTCTGAGAAACTGCTCCTGAGAAGCAAGGTTTTCAGCACAGTTTTATATCTTGTCAGAACAAAGAACATTAAACAAGTCAGGGTTACATTTATTCAAGGTTTCAAAAAAAAAGAAAGAACAGCCCAGCATGTACACAGCGAGCCAGCATGGCCTTGGCACCTGGGAAGGGAGTCTTATCATCAAAGGAGGACCAACATTGATATCCCAGGAAGGGAGACATTTAATCTTTTTATTTTTAACATGGACATTCTTCACTTCTGGCCAATGTGCCCTTTTTTTTAATAATTAAAGCAGATGTACAATGTATGTTTGATAGGCTACAAAGAGTCTATTTTAGTTAGCATCAAATTCAAGTTAACTCACGTATAAGCCAGAATGACTTCCCTATATCTCAATTGTGAACATTTCTTTTATCACTCTGGAAGGGCCCTCGCCTGGGTAAATTCAGCCTTATCTAGTACTGAATTCTGCACTTCATGGTTTAACCTTCTTAAAACCCATGGCCATTTTACCTGTGTCTGGTGGTTTGAATTAGCAAATCTTTCCCTTTTTATCTTTTCCCTTCCGCTTTCTCTCTCTCTCTCTCTTTCCCTCTTTCTTTCCCTCTCTTTCTCTCTCTCCCACCCTACTCCCTATTCCTCTCTCACTCCCTCTCTCTCCCTCACCCCCACTAAGTGTAAAAATCTCTTCATGGATCAGATTTTGCATTTGTCCCTGTGAACCCTACGTGATAGTTGTGACCCTAATTATGAGTTTCAAGGCAGTATCATTTGAGGGGGTGGGTTGGAGGATCATAAGCATCACCTTGTGAGGGGTCTCTCCCATGAAAGTTATTAAAGGATCTTCAGATAAGGGAAGGTTCTTCACACAAGGTGCATGGGCCACTTCTTCCAGCAAGGGTGGAACAGGGCATTTTGGAGAATTCAAAATTCCCAGCTTTTCTGGAATCCACACGTGTCCCAATTCCAAATCTCAGGGAGCCCCTGCACCACAATCCAGCCTCACTTGTATACAAGGGTATCGGCAAGTTACATTGTAATGATACCACCTACTCAGTTACATTCTGAGTCTGTGTTACAGCCATATCTGCCCTGTTGCTTTAAGAAAAGAAAATGTTTTATCCTATTTTGTCTTGAGTGTCACTGCAGAAGCTGTCTGATTCTCTGATCGTGACAGGAGCCAAGGGGTTAAAGTACTGAAAGCATGTCAGTCAGTCATGCCGGCTTGTGACTGCCCTCCTGTGCAGTCACATGTGGCTTTCCCATGCCTCCCTGCCGGCCTTGTCATTGTTGTCACCACTGTGAATGTCAAGTACAGCACCCAAGGCACTCGTGTCAATAGGCATTGCTTCCTTAGCAACCCCAGGTGGTAATTGAATCCTAATGCCACTGCACGCTGTAGATTATTGGAATCCCATTTTCTACTCAGCATTGCATTCAAGGTGAAGGACATCATCAAATCAGTCCTGAAATCCCACATCAGACATTAGTAACAGGCTGTATTTTATACATATTTTTCACTCCTAAAAAAGTCAAGTGGCGGGGGGACATCTCTGGGGGAGGAGCCCATTGCTAATGGGGTCCATGCTTATTTTTAAACTTCAAAAAATAGGTGTTTAAACACTACTTCCTGGATACAGGTAGGGGTATGTTTTGGTCATTGTAGATTTCCTGACAGTAACTATTAAGTACACAACCATACAAACTCATCATTAGTACTTATTAGTGCTCTTTTGACTTCATCCCCATCTCATCTTTGAAACATACATCCTGGAAGTATCCCAGAGGGTTGGCTACACCACAACCACCACACCTGTGGGCTCATGGCTGTGTATTGGGAATCTGTCTACGTCTAATCTTCAGGGTCCTTACCTAATGATATTGGCTGGATGCAGCCTGTGGTCTGTGTGAGGTCCAAAATGGCAAACCTGGTTAATGTGTTCGCTCAGAGAAGCAATCTTAATTTGTTACTGTGACTTGTAGCATCAAGTTTATTAAAATTCAAGGACTTAATAGATTTCTCCATTTATTGCATCAATAGTAATTACATGAATTAGCTGAAATGCACTACCATTAATGCAATGGGAAAATATTTTGTCTTTTAGGGAACTTGTCCCCACCGACCCCCACTTCTTTGATACTTAAAAGAGTGAGAAAAAATGTTTTACATCTGGACCATTTGGGGGCTGTGTGTGTGTGTGTATGTGTGTGTGTGTTATTTTCTATATAATTTAATTTGTTTGAATTCTATAGCAAGAGAGCTTCATTTTTTTCCATGCTATGTACTCCACCAGTGGTTTTGGTTTTCTGGCTATTTCTGTGATATCGGAAATAACAGGTACCATTCTGTGCCCAATAGATTTAATGGTTCTTCTTATTTGGGTTCAATCCCTCTGTGTCCTCTGAAAGGAGCTTCCAAGCTCTAGAATTGGGAGCCATGGCTAGGGGTACTTAAACTATCTATCCATTTTATAATTAATTGGGCCTTTCAGGCATCATCTTGATCATAATTTTCCTGATCCTTGCTTGACCCATCCACTTGCCAGTCATTGCATATTCCACAGAGCTCTTGATCTGTCTGTCATACCTTGGTTAACTGGAGAAGAGGCTGTTGGATGGGGCCAGGAACTGGGACAAGAGACCCACAGAACCCAGGAGATGATTCTGAGGGATCTCCTGTCATTGGAAGGAAGTCCAGCTCAGCAGGCACGAAAAAGTGCCAGAGCATAGGAACAGGAAGTGAGTTTCTGAAAATATCTGAAAATCCAAAGCAGGAAAGCAGGCAAGTACTCATCTGGTGTGGGTCTTGGGCTGGTGTCTGCAGTCCCTAGGGAGGCACCTGTCAGGGACATGACTGGGTTCTGTGGCCTCTCTGGAGAAAACCTTCTCCTCCTTCCCTTGTTCGTTCTGCCCCAACCACTATGGCCCCTCCTCTGTTTTGAACTTGCTGGTCATGCTCCTGTCTCAGGGCTTTGCACTTGCTGTTTCTCCATCCCTTGGAAGGCCCTTCCCCAATAACCAGATGGCTCATTTCCTCACTTCCTTCAGAGTTTCACTTAAAAGTCATCTTCTCAGTCGGTGGCTTTCCCTGACACATGATCTGAATGTTTATATTCCCTCTCCCTACAGACCAAATGTATGTCTCCTTTCTCTGTTATATTTTCCTCTTTAGCATTTATCACTATCTAACACACTACACATTTTCCTTATTTACCTCCTTTAAGGTGTCTCCTCTACTAGAATGTAAGGTCCATGCGGGAATGGTGTTTGTTGGGGTGATGTCTTTTGTTCACTGTTCATGGTCCAGTGCCAAGAACAGAGCTTCGTAATTAGTAAGGCTAGTCAATATTTAACAAATAAATGCATAAAATGATCATGCAAAATCTTCTTCTGAGGAATAACTATTGTTAACACTTTGGTCTACATAGTAGGTTGACACACTGGCCTCAGTTGTCCACTCCTTTGTGCATGGACTTTTGGCCTGAGTGTCTTGACTTTGGGTGGGCTGTGGGACTTGCCTTGGCCAAGGGCAGAAGGCAGAAGCAATTGTGTTCCAGTTCCAAGACAGGCATTAAGAAGTCTTACATGTTTCTGTTTAGGCTCTTGAGGGTCTGCCCCCAGCGTGAGAACTGCATGTCCTGGCCAGCCTGCTGATCCAAGGAGGGTGAGAAACACACAGAAGAGACTAGAACACGGCTTACATGTTGAGGCAGAGCTGCTCCATGACCCAGAGAGTCATCACAATAAGAGATGGTTGTTCAGGTTCACTGAGTTTGTGACACAACAGAATTGTGGCGATATCTAACCAAGGCAGTATGCATCTTTCCCATGATTTTATCAGGCACCTACAGAGTTGATTACGTGGATGCATTGGTTTTGTTTTTGTTTTTTAATGATATGTCTTAGGGATCCTCCAATGTCAGTACCTATAAGCCAACAGTATTCTTTGTAAGGGTTACATAGTATTATTCCATGGTATGGATGTAACACAATTTATTTAGCCAAACCCTGTTGATGAATATTTAACTTCCGCTGTTTCCTCAAATCAACAATGCTGCAGTGAATATTTTTATATATGCATCCCTTTTCACATATGGGAATATTTAAGATAGATTCCTAGTGGAAAGTTCATGAGTAAAAATACATACACATTTACAATTTTGACAAATGCATCCAGTTTTTCTGAAAAACTAGAAAGAACATGCGACTCCCAAGAGCGATGAATGAGAACATCCACTATTCTGCAGCCTTTAAACTAATCCCAAACTAATGAATGAGGAAAAATATTTCAGTATGGTTTTATTTTGCTATTTCTTGATTTTGAGTAAGAATTAACCCCATTTCATATGTTTATTGGCTATGTTCCAGTCTTCTGTGAGGGTCATGTTCATAGTTTAAATTTTTCTAGTAAAATGTTTTCCTTTCTTATTGATTTTTAGATCTCTTTATATATTCTAGTTATTAACTCTTTATTGATTAAATATGTTGCAATATCTTGTACTAGTCACTTACTTGCCTTTTAACTTTATGGTGACTTTCTTTTTCTAAAGGTGATTTCAGATTATATGAAGGCAAACATTTCATTAGATTTATTTATGGATTCTGAGTTTTACACTTTGCTTAGAAATACTTTTACACCATTCCAATATAATGAAGCAACTCTCTATATTTTCTAAGTGTACAGTTTTGATTTTTATTTGGCCTTTGCAACACCTCAATATTAGGAAAACACTCTAACATTTTTTCTAAGTTTACAGTCCTGCTTTTTATCAAAATTTTATTGTTTTTATAATGTAAGGGAACTTATTTTTTTCCAGAAGGAAATTATTTCTTGAATGCGTTATCCATTTACCACTGACTTGAAACACTTGAAACTTGAATTTTTTTTAATTTTAATAAGCTACTATCCTATCAATACAATAATATAAATATTTTTTAACTTAATAAATTTTCAATTGTGGTTAAAAAATAACATAAACCATTTTAAGTGTAGAGTCCAGTAGTGTTAAGTATATTCACATTGTTGTGGGAAAGATTTCCAAAACTTCTTCATCTTGAAAAACTGAAACTCTGTACCTCCTTAAACAACTCCCCATCCTCCTCCCCAGGCCCTTGGCAACCACCATCTACTTTCTGTCTCTATGAATTTGACTCCTCTAGGTACCTCATACAAGCAGTGTCATACAGTATTTGTGTGTGTGACTAGCTAATTTCACTTAATGTCCTCAAAATTCGTCCATGCTGTAGCATGTGACAGGATTTCCTTTTTTTTCTTAAGGTTGAATACTATGAAGAATATTTCCTGAATTCTCTAGTTTGTTTATCTCTTCTATTTATCTACTTTTGTACTGATACCACCATGTTTTAATTATAATTGATCTGTAGTGATAATCACACTATATTGCTCTCTTAAAAAAATTAGATATTCTCTACCACATGAAATTTAAAATCATTTTATCAGTTTCCATGAAACATTCCGATTTTGACTAAGATTTTATGCAATTTTTCGATTAATGTGGGGGAGAATTAACATTTTTACATGCCTATATCTTTCCATATCAGGACATAATATGTCTCTCCTCTTATTTAGTTTTTTTTTTTTAATGTCCTTTAACAAAGTTTGAAGTTTTATTCATATAAGGCTTGTGCATTCTTTGTTAGGTCTGGAGCAGAATTTGCTAGCAGTTCTTCAAAATCTAGTTGACTTTTCTTCTTGGGCAAGCAGCTAAACTTACAGCAATCTTTGCAATTAGGTTGGGTCATATAACTCATGTCTTAGCCAGTGGAAGGTGAACAGAAGTAATGGGTGTTGCTTCCAAGCCAGACCCCTAAACACACCCCCACTTTCTCCTAAGCTCTCTCCCTCTCCTGCCTGCCTGGAATAATAATCCCCAGAGGGTTCTTAGAAGAAATTGATGAGGATGGCAGAACCCTGTCAGGGGATCCCTGGGGCCCGGAATGATGGAATGGAGAATGTGGGCTGCTGCCTGGGGCTGTTAGATGTGTGAGAAATGAACTTCTCTTGGGTAGAACTGTTAGATGTTTAAGTCTGTTACCACAGCTAAATCTTGTATAATCAGTATAGAAATCTCCACCTTGAAGAGGGGCAGTGCTATAGACAAGGATTGAAATTCATGGCCTAACTTAGTGCTTGGGTGTTGGGCACAGGAAGATCCAGAAAGAGAGAGGCCCCAGCCAGCAGTGGTGGACGTTTGGTCCAACTCTTCCTGCTAACTTTATGCTTGCCAGATTTACCAAATAAAAATATAGGACACCCTGTTAGATTTAAATTTCAAGTAAACAATGAATAAGACTTCATGGAAGTATGGATGTGGTTGCTGGCATGTGAAATTGACTGACAGAAGATCAGAAGTCTACAAAATTTCTGAGGAAGTTATATTACCAAAGAAACCATGAGCTTAAAAAAAAAAACAAAAAACCTTGGAAATGTAAAATAAATTTGGGCCCCCAAATCGGCACCAGCAGGAAAACTGTACACACACCCCTACCCCAAGGGTGGCATATTCTCCAATGCCTACTTCAAATATAGTCATGAAAGAAAATGGAAGGAAAAAATAAACCTTGCCAAAGGGTAGAACCAGGGCAAAGGAGATTCTCCTGGAGCCCAAATCCAAAGTCTAATCAAGGCCCTTCTTCCAAGATGCTGACCTGATAAGAGTCCACTCTTGCTGGGGATGGTGATTGCTGTATGTTTCCTGGTATTTCCCCCTGTACGTCTCCCTTTTAAGGGCAGTTTCATTGGGGTTACTCTCTGCCTGTTCCACCACAGCATTTAGTTTACAGGCAGCTGGATGATGGTGAGCCACATCCAGATGGATGGAGAAGAGAAGACTTCACCCAGATCCCAGACTGAGCTGGATGAAACTTGGGGTTGGTCTCCCGGGGAAGGACTTGAATGAGTTCCATATGTGGGAAGAAGGGTGCAGACAGATTTTCACGACAAGATTAATGCAGAAGTTCCTAAAAATCTGTCCCTCCTCTTCCTTACCCAGGCTGCCTTGCACTCACACGTGGCTGTGTGGTTGAGCACTGGCCGCTGGAGAGTGAATGCCACTTTCAGCCCGGCTCATAAAGCACTTCAGTGCACATTCTTCTGTGTTCCTCTCCTCTTCCGGCCAGCTTGGAGGCAAGGTGTGGAAGACAGCAGAGTCATGGTTACCTGTGCACCAGGATGTCTGGTGCAGCAGAACCTCTGCACTTCCCTGGAACCACCTCACGTTGTCAAGTGAGACTTTAGGTATCTGGGCCTAGTTAAGGCTGCCCTGTGGCCCACCCAGAACCTGTAGTTTATTTCGTGGTATTTTGTGTTTACTTAAACAATTGACAATGGAATCCATTTTTTTCCATTGCGTTTTCTGATTGGTTATTATTGGTAAGTATGTTTTAAATGTTTATTGTACATCAGACTGTAACTGAAAGTGGGGTCTGGCTGCTCGCCGCTCAAAAGCCAATAAAGAGGCCAGGTTGGTGGAAAGGAAAGTTTGCTTTATTTTGGCTGCCGGCAGCCAGCGGGGAGGGCAGATGCCTGTCCAAAGGCTGACTCCCCTCTAACAATCAGGGGGCAAGAGTTTTTATAGGCAGAGGGAGGGAGCTACATGAAGAAACAACACAGTCAGCTCTGACAGTCATCTTGAAATCAGTCAAGCGGTGGTCTGACCAGCAACATCTTGATTGTTTTAGGTACAGTTAGTCTTCAGTTCCAGGGTCAGTTTGTTCCCATTTTCTTGAGGCCAGTTGTTGGAATTGTGGCAGCTTATGTCATGGCTACAGTCTGGTCATGATGTAGTTAACTTCTTCCACCTGGTGGGGGTTTCAGTATCTATAAGACAGCTCACAGGACATGGCTCAGAATATTATCTATAGCCCTTGAGGAGGAACTAAAAGTCCTTGACTTTGCTTACTGACTAACCTATTATTGTTTTGTCCTGTTTGACTGCTTCTTTTTTTTTTTTGCTTCTGCATTTTCTCACTTCTCTGATTAAACTTATTCTTTGGCTAAAGTTTTTCCACAGACAAAAGGCAGGCAGAGGACATGGGGGGGAAGGACCATAGGGTCCTGCTCCATTTCAAGACCATCTTTTTAGTTAATATTTTTTATCAATTAATTCTCTGGAGTTTTGGGGTAGATTATCAGATAAAAGTTTTTTAAATGGCAGGTTTGTCTCTTTTATTCCATTATTTTATTTTTTATTTTTTTAACATCTTTATTGGAATATAATTGCTTTACAATGGTGTGTTAGTTTCTGCTTTATAACAAAGTGAATCAGTTATACATATACATATGTCCCCATATCTCTTCCCTCTTGCATCTCCCTCCCTCCCACCCTCCCTATGCCCCCCCTCTAGGTGGTCACAAAACACTGAGCTGATCTCCCTGTGCTATGCGGCTGCTTCCCGCTAGCTATCTATTTTATGTTTGGTAGTGTATATATGTCCATGCCACTCTCTCACTTTGCCCCAGCTTACCCTTCCCCCTCCCCGTATCCTCAAGTCCATTCTCTAGTAGGTCTGTGTCTTTATTCTCGGCTTGCCCCTAGGTTCTTCAGAACCTTTTTTTTTTTAATTCCATATATGTGTGTTAGCATACGGTATTTATTTTTCTCCTCCTGACTTACTTCACTCTGTATGACAGACTCTAGGTCCATCCACCTCACTACAAATAACTCAGTTTCATTTCTTATACTTCTTTTTTCTTTTAATTTATTACTAAGATTTTCTATTCAAAACATTGAATAATGTAATAATGTAAGTAAAAATGACAATAGTCGGTGTCTTTTTCTTGTTTATGATTTTAATATGAGTACTTCTGATATTTCACCATTAGCTATTATGTTTGCTTCAGTTTTCTAGGAGATACTTTTTATATCAAGTTAAAGCTTTATTTCTAACTTTACTGTGTTATTTTATTTATATTTTTATCACAAATAGATGTTGAATTTTAGAAATGTTTTCTTAATATTTATTGAGATTATCTTCTTTCCCTACTTTAATTTGTAGACACAGAGAATTAATAGATTTTGAAACTACTGAATCATGTCTGCACTCTAAGTATTGTTTTGACCTGATATGTGAATCACAAAAATCATTACTGAGTAAAATCTGCTGAGATATTTTGTATTTAATTTGTCCATATCTATGTATTAGTGTGATTGGTTGATAGTTTTTAGATTTCTGTCGTCAGCCTTGTATAGTGTGGGAGTTAGTATTATATTAGCCTCATGGAATTCTCTTTTATTTATAGAAAAAAGGGCATATTTAGCAAAAGGCACACTGAAATAAGAGTCACTATGGTCCAGGAGACAAGGCAGGGAGGTGACAAGTATTTGGAGGCCCTGCTAGGGGAGGAGAGGGCTGGGACAAAGTGAGAAGCAGTACCCAGTAAGAGCACAGTGTGGGGGGTGGTGCACAGAGAGGAGAAAGGTCCAGATGGATCCACACTGATGTCAGATCATGGGTGGGACTCACAGTCATCTCACTGCTAATTATTGCTTCGGGGGGTGGGGGTGTCAGTTAGTGCTGCAGACTGGAGTGAGAGTCGCCCCCTGGTTCCTGGAGGGACACAGGCCAGGAAGCCCAGGATGGGAAGTGTAACTTGGGGTGGAGACCAGGGGAAGCAAGGGCTCTGCAGTGGCTGAGGCCTAGGTGCATCCTGTTGCAGGGGTTGGGTGGGGGGCGTCTGCACCGTGTCTGCCAGGCACTCTCCACTCCAACCAGGGTCCGAGCGGTGATGATGTCTCCCTTCAGGGGCTCCCTGGCACACTGTCGGCACAGGGGGGTTGGATGTCTTTGCCCTTCCTATGACCCACAGCAGGTGCGTGTAGCACTTGGGGGGACCTGGGCCCCGGTGATTTCATTGCCTGTGCATGGTCCCTGGAGGGCAGTCCAAAGTGGTTAAACAATGGGGTTTTCTTGTTTGGTTTTGTTTTTTCACTATTCAAGGTTTAGTTGGTATTTTAGCTGGTAGGACACTTGGATAGTTGGCCGCATTATTTATGTAGACTTTTCTTTTCACATTACATGGCAATGTACACTATTCTGATACATATAGTACATAAAATAAGATTCTTTAGAATAGTTATGCACGAGCCATGCAATGTTGGATTTATACATTGGATTAATCGGAGAAACAAAAGTTGGATTAGGCATCTTGACTAAAGGAACCAGAAGTTATATAACCCACAGTAAACACACATCCAGTTGGAAGGGCAGCTACAGCATCTGTGACATTGGCAGTGGTGCCTCTTGAGGAGGGGCTGAGTCCAAGGACCATGGGCCACGTCCACCTGTAGTGCCCAGGGTGCTGGGCCCAGGGGTGCTGCTGGGGGTGAGGGCAATGAGTTGTATGTCATCCCAAAACCCTGGCACAGGGATGCTGGCCAGCAGTTCGCCTGGGTTGATTGCCCATGTTCAGTCACATTCAGAACCTGGTGACAGTAACCCACAACCTTCTGTAGAGGCAACTATCTTATCACTCCTGCAGGACTCAGAAGCTGCATTGTTGGTTTCTGAGGGTAATCAAACAGTTTGGTATGAATATGGTTGTGTACGATCAAAACTGTGCAATGTAACACAGATGCCATTTGATATGCATTAGGCTTCTCATGCACTCTATGCTATGCAAGTGTGTCGATAATACAATGATCATCTATCAAATAAGGTTTAGTAAAATTCACTCAAGAAACTATCTGAACCTGGTGTCGTTCTTATGGATAGATTTTTCTTTCTTTTTATTACCCTTTCAGTTTTGGTTTTGATACTTTATTTGTTTGGATTTTGTCTCTTTGTGACTTAGAACTGATAATTCATAGATCGCATCTTCAAAAAATGTCCATTTTCCCTAGACATTTAAATGTGTTGGTATAATTTTTACACTATCTTCTTATATTTTTAAATATCCTCTCTCTTCCCCTCCCTCATCTCTAGATAGATAGATGGATAGATAGATGATAGATAGATGATAGATAGATAGATAGATAGATAGATAGATAGATAGATATAGATAGATAGATGATAGATAGATAGATAGATAGATAGATGATAGACATATACATACATAGCATTTGACATTTTTTCACAGAACTAGAACAAATAATTCTAAAATTTTTATGGGAACACAAAAGACCCTGAATAGCCAAAACAATCTTGAAAATGAAGGACCAAGTTGGAGTTATCAAGCGCCCTTATTTCAAACTACACTACCAAGCTATGGTACTGCAAACAGTATGGTACTGGCACAAAAACAGACATATAGCTCATGGAACAGAATAGACAGCCCAGAAATGAACCCACAGTTGTATGGTCAATTAATCTATGACAAAGTAGGCGAGAATATACAATGGGGAAAAGACAGCCTCTTCAATAAATGCCATTGGTATTTTAATAAGGATTGCATTGAAGCTGTAGATTGTCAGGAAGAGGGAGATTTAAGGACCTTAAAACCAAGCTCAGTCCTGGCTCACCCTTGTCTCAGCTGCCCAGCTCCAGACACAAGTTCTAGGCTGAGCCCCTGAGTTAAGAACTAGGACCTCACATGGCTTATTGGGCCACTGATCTGGAGCAAGAGCTGGGGACCTACAGGAGCCTCACATCCACCTCTTTTCTATGTGCTTGTCTTCATGCTGTCGTGAAGGCCAGAGCAATAATGCTACTTGTAAAAGCCAGCACTCCTGGGTGCGCAGAGAGGCCGGCATTCTGACAAGCCTGCCTTATATGAGGAAGTAGGACTAAGTACGGGGCAGGAGGGTCAAGCTCCAATTCTGGGGCATGCTGCACATTGAGGAAAGCGAGACTTGGGGGAGGACTTTTTAGAACTAGAGGATACCATGAGTGTCTCAGAATCTTAGTGCAGGAGAACAACACATAATGGAAAAGAGAAAGGTATGAGAGTTCCAAGGCAAAAGAGAGTTCTTTTTTTTAATTGAAGTATAGTTGATTTACAATATCGTGTTAGTTTCAGGTGTACAGCAAAATGATTCAGATATATATATATTTCAGATTATTTTCCATTATAGGTTATTACAAGATATTGAATATTGTTCCCTGTGTTATACAGTACATCCTTGTTGTTTAGCTATTTTATATACAGTAGTGTGCATCTATTAATCCCATACTCCTAATTTATCCTTCCCCTTGCTTCCCCTTCAGTAACCATAAGTTTGTTTTCAATGCCTATGAGTCTGTTTCTACTATGTAAATAGATTCATTTGTATTATTTTTTAGATTCCACATATAAGTGATATCATATATTTGTCTTTCTCTGTCTGACTTACTTCACTTAATATGATAATCTCTAGGTCCATCTATGTTGCTGCAAATGACATTATTTCATTTTTTTTATGGCTGAGGAATATTCTATTGTATATATGTACCACATCTTCTTTATCCATTCATCTGTCAATGGACATTTAGGTTACTTCCATGTCTTGGCTATTGTAAATAGTGCTATTATGAACATTGGGGTGCATGTATTTTTTCCAATTATAGTTTTCTCCAGAAACCATATGCCCAGGAGTAGGATTGCAGGATCATATGGTAGCTCCATTTTTTTTTTAGCTCTTCAAGGAAACTCCATTCTAAAGGCAAAAGAGAGTTCTTAACTGTGCCCAGGACTGTCTGTTACCCATCCCTTTCCTTAAGATATAACTTAATGCTAGTCACATTTCCTAGACTAAACACACAATATCTATTTTTCCTGTGGTTAAGCAGAGGTGTAAAAGACAAAACAAAGTCATTCTCTGGCCAGTGTCAGACAGCAAACACAGTATGTTACTTTATGCTGGTAAAAGATACATGTGAATTTTTCCCACACTTAAGAGGAAGTAGAAAAGGAAGAGGTTCAGTAAAAGTGTAAGAAGCAGCAATCAGAGAGGCTGGGGGCAAATCCTGATATTCAGATTTGCCCTGGGCACCCCTGCCCCAATCATTTTAAATTACAAATTATCCATCGGAAACCTGGAAACACTTTTAACTTTCTATTTCAATTTTTGGTCATATATTACCTTAGATAATTTTCTAAAATTGGATAACCTGGAGACTAATTTACTTACTTTTCACTTTCCCTTTAGAAGGTTGAATTCATTTCTGTTTTCATTACTGGTACACAGTGGCTTGTCCAAAATTGCCTTCACCCAAATCCCACATGGAGGAATTTACAGAATTTTAATAAGACGGCTCTTTGCTTTGGGAAGAATCTATAATAAATCTCCTTATCTTTGAAGTAATACCTCACTTGTGCCAGAAGATACACAGAGTCACAAAGGTTGTAGGTTAGCTTGAATGTGAGACCAAAGTATGTCCTGTGTACTTGTGCACACAATAATCCAGGATTCCTTCTTTAAAAGTTCAATACTGAGGGCTTCCCTGGTGGCACAGTGGTTGAGAATCTGCCTGCCAATGCAGGGGACACGGGTTCGTGCCCTGGTCTGGGAAGATCCCACATGCCGCGGAGCAACTAGGCCCGTGAGCCACAACTACTGAGCCTGCGCGTCTGGAGCCTGTGCTCCGCAACAAGAGAGGCCGCGATAGTGAGAGACCCGTGCACCGCGATGAAGAGTGGCCCCCCGCTTGCCGCAACTAGAGAAAGCCCTCGCACAGAAACGAAGACCCAACACAGCCATAAATAAACAAATAAATAAATAAAATTAAAAAAAAAAAAAAGTTCAATACTGAGGTTCTAATGCAGCATTTTATTAGATGGTAAAGAGCTCCCTTTCTTCATATACTATACTCCATAAACTGCTGAGCTGTCCGAGTGCTCCATAAATAATGCAAGTCCCCTGCCTATGATTAACAAAAGACACCACTAAGTGGACAGAAAATTCAATGATTCCCTTTTATGGAGATCACAGGACACACACTTAGCACAATTTGCTGGCCATGCCATCAAAAAATACTGTCTACAGAAAACGGCCTGGATCCTTTCACACTGAAAAATGGAGAGTGGGGGATTTTAAAGGGAGACACTGAACCCTGGTTAAAACTCTGACTTCACTTTAGAAGTGACCCACTGAGAGAAATGTGTAACTATTGCTTCTCTTCCATTCAGAGCACGCTCTTGTAGCAAAGGCATGCTGAGCCAGGAATCTGAGCTCTTTCAGGAAATCAGCTGGTAATAAGCCCAAGTGAACTGCAGAGTCCAGACCCCAGTGTGATAACAGTTATATTATCTGTGATAAGCTGTGAATCATCACTCTTGCAACGTCTTGTTTGTAATGTGACAAATATGCCAGACAAGCAAATTCACCATGCATCTGTCCCTGGAAATTTGGCTTGGGAAATGTAACACAGCATAACAGGCAACTTGCAAAGTTTATAAATCCAAAGAAAGCAGGGGCCTACGGGGTGAATGTGCCCGAGACCACCAGATGTCCAGGCACCTGGTCTGAATACGCTCTCCCCTAGCTGATAATACGTTCTGATGCTCCATTTCTCAATATTCTAAGCAATAACAAACCTCAGTTAAGTCTGCATTAACGTCTCTGGTGAATGCATGCTGCCCATCTACTTCCCGATTTGGAATATTTCTTAGTAGTTAGTAGATCCCATATTCTGGAAAGTCCAGTTAGACAGATTGTAACATAGACAATGCAGGGACCACTCTGGATTTCTTTCTGGCAAATGCACAAGCTTAGACTGTAGGCATCTCCAAATGTTACATTCCACAGCACGGAATCCACCTTTCACTGTTTCTCTCACTCAAATCAGAGCCCAGACTGAGCCAAGATTCTTCACCTGACCAAATCTACTGAAAGAACCAGAAATCTGTTAAGAATCCTTTGGCATTTTCTAATGGTGTGGCCACCGTGACTGGCTTCCTAACACACAAACCTACCCCACCCCCTTGCCCCACTGAAAGAAAGGCTAATCCTACAATCCAGAGAAAATGTATTACCCCGCTCATCCAGGTATCTTTCTTTTCTGTCCAATTGCATCAGAATCAGCTTCTGTTCACATTAAAAACTGGATTCCTGGTCTTCACCCTAGACCTGCTAATTAAAATCTCCCAGAATGAGGCTCAGGAAATTTTACTTTTTAATAAAATTCCAGATAGTTCTGTACACATTGTATTATACTTTGAGAATCATTTGGGATAGGTTTGCACTGAGACTCATCTCTGCCCTAATGTTCTGTGGCTTTGGAAACATCTAAAGATGTCAGTGTATATCACAAAGGAGCACCCACAGGGTCCCCTGCAGCCATCAGCCACCCCATCCTCAGACCATCACAGGACTGTGGTCAGGAGAACACACAGTGCGCAATAGGGCTGGGGAAGACGTGAGGGCTGGAAATCACGGATCTGGGTTCAAGTTCAGTGCCTCCATTTCTGATTTTGCAGTCTTAGTTCCAGCACTTAACCACTCTAATTTCAAGTTCTCTACCTGTAAAATGAGAGTAAACACAGAAAAAAAAATTGCTTCCCAGATTGCAAGAAGATTAAATGAAGTGATGAAAGTACAGGATCTTGTATACGGTGATGCTCCATTGATATTGGATTTAACTCAGTACATGTTAGTTCCCTTCCCAATTTCCTACCTGCAAGGTGATGATGACAGCACCCCCTGGCTTGTGGGTTGTTTTGAAGATCACGTTAGATGCACATTAAAGATACTCTCTACAGATAGCATTGTGAAGAGCGGGGGCCCTGAATTCCTTTCCCTGCCTTGAAAGAGGAACAGACAAGGCCACCAGTTCAATCTGAGAGAAGAGTTGTGTGACTGGACAAATAATGGGCCCCTAGGATGTCCATGTCCTAATCCCTGGAACCTGTATGTTACCTTACACAGCAAAAGGGACTTTGCAGATGTGATTAAGAACTTTGAGATGGGGAGATTATCTTGGATTATCCAGGTGGGCCCTAAATGTAATCATAAATGTCCTTGTAAGAGAGATGCAGAAGGAGATTTGACTATGAAAGGACAGAGGCAATATGACAAGGAAGTAGGGGATGAAAAAGTCATGTGTGCAAGGAAGGGGTCAGATCCAAACAATGTAGGCAGCTTCCAGAAGCTAGAAAAGGCAAGGAAACAGTTCCTCTCTTAGAGCCTCCAGAAGGAACCAATCCTGCTTATACCTTTTTTTTTTTTTAAAGTACAGTTGATTTACGAGGTTTTGTTAGTTTTAGGTGTATGGCCAAGTGATATATATATACTTTTTTCTTTTTCAGATTCTTTTCCTTTACAGATTATTACAAAATATTGAGTATAGCTCCCTGTGCTATACAGTAGGACATTGTTGTTTATCTATTTTATGTATAGTAGTTTGTATCTGCTAATCCCAAACTCCTAATTCATCCCTCCCCTTTCCCCTTTGGTAACCGTAAGTTTGTGTTCTATGACTGTGAGTCTATTTCTGTTTCATAAATAAGTTCATTTGTGTCATATTTTAGATTCCACATATAAGTGATATCATATGGCATTTGTCTTTCTCTTCTGACTTACTTCACTTAGTATGATCACCTCTAGGTCCATCCTTGTTGCGCAAATGGCATTATATCATTCTTTTTATGGCTGAATAATATTCAGTTGTATATATATGCCACAGCTTCTTTATCCATTCACCTGTCAATGGACATTTAGGTTGCTTCCATGTCTTGGCTATTGTGAATAGTGCTGCTATGAACATTGGGGTCCTGCTTACACCTTGGTGCTGTCCCCATGAGACTCATTGCAGACTTCTGACCACTAGAACTATAAGGGAATAATGCATATTGTTTTAAGTCCCCACGTTGATGGTATTTTGTTATATCAGCCATAGAAAACTAATACAGGTGGGTTTTAAAGTAAAAATATTTCTAAGAAAGTAAGGGAAATCCTTTAATAATTTATAGAGAAGTATCTGTAATTCTAATAAGGTGGTTTGGACTCATATCCATTACTCCACCAGCACTGACAGGGCACACGTTAAGGGCCTGGCACAGAGCAGCTCAATGTCAGTCTGACACAATCTAAGGTCGTATGTGTCCCCATTTCCTTCACCCTCCCACCCCGAAGCATCTCTGGGAAGAATGCCAAATGCAGATCTAGGATAGAGCCAGCCAGGCTCAGTCTCCCCAAGAGGCGGGTCGCAGTGTCTTCAGATACAGCTTCCTGTAATCTTTTTCTCGGGTCCATTCCTGTTCCTTAGGGGGTCTGCCCAGGTCAGGAGGCCCAGCAGGAAGAGTAGAGTTTTTTCCTCCCCATCCCTACCATTTTCTCTGCTAGCTGTCTCAATCTGTGTCCTTTTTGTTCCATTTTTCCTCATCCTCACTCTGTCTGCCAAAATCCTATTGCCAACCACTTGTAAAGCTGGGTTCTGTGGTTAAAACAAAGCAGATGCAGCCAGTTCAATGCACAGAGGCCCCTGGGCTAAGAATAGGATGATCATATAATTTATCATCCATAGCAGGACACTCCTGCATTCAAAGCAGCACTGCTGACTTGAGACTGGGTATCTGTTGGAACAGGCAAGCTCCAACCAGATAGTGGCACTGCCACCCAGAGTGGAACCACAGTCGGGCAGGGAGAGTAAGGGCACGTGGGCCCTCCATCAGAGGCCCGCATCTTCCCTTGTTCACATGGAGCATGCAAACCTGTGGCTGTCTTGGGTTTCCAGGAGAGCCCTCCAGAAGCCCTGAGGGCTGAGCAGAGAGCCCTCTTGGGGAAGTGAGGGGTAGAGAAACAGACATGGGTTTCCTCATTCCCTTACCCCTAGAACATCACCTGGACCAGAGCCAGCTGATTTCCCAGGCAGGGAACTTGACTCAGTTGAGACCAGCATGTAACCCAGCCTCCTGGGGCTGGTCTAGGCTCTGGTCTGTAACTAGACCTTCTGTAGTCAGCACTTCTCCACAACCCATCAGCATCAATCCCCTGCTACACACACAGTCCCCAAGTCCTCTTTTGGCCATCCACTAAGTTCCCAGTTCCTAAGACAGATGCCCAAAGCCCCTAGGTCATTGGCAGAGCATGCCTTGAATTCCATCACAGACCAAGCCTCTCTTAATTTAGAACTCCACTTCGACCTACCACGTCTTTAATATTAATTTTTGTGATGTCCTTCCCACTCTCCTTCCCCCTGGGGTGGTGAGATAAAACACAGGATGCCCAGTTAAATTTGAATTTCAGATAAACTACTCTTGGGGAGTATAAGTAGGTCTCATGTAATATTTATTTCATTCTCTATTTTTATTTGATAAATATACTAGCCCTACCTTCCCCCACTCCCTTTCCCCAGAACCCAAGGAGCTATTGTCCAAAATCCTATCACGATTGTATAGTATCAGTAAAACCTGATTTTCATTTTGTTGAAATTGATGTGGGAAGTAGAATAACGTGGCAACTATTTAGGGGGCCAGCCCACACCATGAATTCCATGAAGGCAGGGTCATCCAACGGTGTGAACTGCATGGGTTCAGATCATATGTCTCTGCCATGTCATACTCCTGAAAGGGGTGAAAAGAATTGCTGTGCAGATCTCAGCAAGATGTCTCCTTGAAGCTTCCCAAACTCCATTGTCAACTCCAGACAAAGAGATGCGTAGGCTGCTCAGATGTACGGTCAAAGGCTCCATATTACAAGCAAAGCCTCCCTGACTTTGAATATACTTTGAGTGCCATTTTGCTAAAAGTCTGTAACCAGAAACTTTAAGTAGATTGTATTTATTTATTTTTTATGTCTCTATGTTACTGTGTGAGAAGTTAATTTTCATGCCATTCAGTGAACTACACCGGTGCTGAACATCCATTATAACGTCTCTTTTGGTTTTCTGAAAGATGTTCTTTGAAAGCAGATACACAGTCATTGAAAATGAATGGAGTGTGCGTCTTAGGAACAGACAGCAGGAGAGCTGGGAAGAAGAGTTTAAAGGTCTGGGTGGTTCCCATTAGTCACTCTTAGACTCATTAGATGAATGAATGGAGAAAATATGATCTCCACTTTCATGAAGTTACTCCTGGTGTCATTTAGACACCACAAAAAATGCAAGGATGTTCTCAGCTCAGACATAATATCCTGTGTTCCAGAATCCTAGGGTTTAGTAAAAATTATACTATCATGGAGTTGGTGGCCAGTTGTGTGTGGAATATATAAGCTGTTTTATGTGTTTCAAAAGCTCTCATGGAAATTAGCCCGTGAATGCCATCCTATGTGAATATATTTTAACTGAAAATGTTCTCCAACTGAAGACCCCTAGGAACAGCCCTGCAGTTGAGTGAGTTGGGCTTATTATTTGCCAGAGCAAGAGAGACTACACACAAGTCACCCGAGGGGGAGCCAGGGGCATCCCAGTAAAAGGGAGCCAGAAGGGGCTCATTATAGGCTTGTGTTGGGTGATTTGGGGAGAGGGGTCCAGGAAGCTGGGCTTTGCTCTAGATTGGATGCTGTGATGCTGTCAGGAAGAGGGGAATCCTATGCTTGGACATCTTAATAAATCATGTCTAGAAGACGTGCAGATGAAAGCGAGGCAGCAGTCTTCACTGTATAGAAGCAGCCCCTCTCCCTTTACCTGCGGCAAGGTGGATGTTTGGCCCTTTGTGTGGCTTCCTGTTTCGTCTGTGTTCAGACGTGATGACATTGTGACCTTGCTCTCGTCCTGACCTGTCACCTTCACTGGGTGGCCTTGCCTGATGATGTTCTGTGAGGTTGTTCAGGTTCATCAGGAGACACCAAGCTGTGAGCGCCGGGCCAGCTTGGCCGGTCGGTCGGGACAGCTCTCCTCTTTCTCATTATGAAACAATAATAACTGCAAAATAAGACCAAGTTTAGCACTCGCTTTGTCGTTGTTTACTGCAGGGTTATTATGGAATAATGCTTCATCATATTCCTTTCTTTAGAAACACTGGAATAGAGTCATTAATGGGGTAGATATGCTATTTTAAAACATGGGATGCAGAAAGGAAAAGTAACAGAAAGGTCTTGGGCTAAAGACAGCCTAATCTTGCAATATACAAAGATGCAACGGTCTTGTGGCAGCCACTAAACCAAACCCCAGGAGACAACGGAGGCCGAGTCTGTCCTCATCAGGCCAGGCACCCCCTTCATTTTCCTCACAGCAGGCAGCCCCCTCACTTCTGCTGCCTCTCTGTCCACAGCCCCACACATATCTGTCCACCACGTAACCCTCCTTTACTCTGGAGTGTTTCTCAGCAGCCCCTGGCAGTGCATCCTCCCACCTCAAGGACAGTCTATGATAAAGATGAAAGCTGCCTCCATCTCACCACTGGTCCATCCCAGCAAGGTAGGGGAACCTCTGCCTGCTGCTCTAAGCACAGCTGGACACCTCAAATAACACCAGCAGCAATCAGAGGACTCTGAAAGCTGGTCGGAGGACAGAGGGCTGGCTTGAGACCCTAGGGAGGAAGGAACAGTGGCAGGGAAACTGGCTGCTGCCCTTGCCCTTCCTAATCTTCCCGCTGGGTAACTTCTAATCAGCTCTCACTGTCTGCTGCACACATTGCCTGCAGGGGGAGCTGGCCTGAACCCATTCCCCTGCTCCCAGGCCTTCACCCCATCACTCACTCTGTCACATTCATGTCCAAGTCTGTTTATTAATTTACCACCCTCTCTACCAGACTCCAGCTCCATGTGGATAAGCCTCTCTCCCCATTTATCTTGGGAACATGCCAGGCATGTAGAAGGCATTCAACAGACAGCCATTCTGTGAAGGGTCTCTGCTGGTTTCCAAGTGTAATGGCCCCTCCCTAAGGACCCCACCAGATTCTCCCAGGACTCACTGCCAAAGTCCCTTTCTTCATTTTTGACTTGTGTTTTTCAGTTTGGGGTCCCAGAAAATATCCCTAGAAAAAGACAGTTGACAGTGTCTCTCTAAGCTTTCCTTATTCTCACCAGAGAACTTGCTGCTTGATGTCATTGCCAACAGTGGTGGGAAGAGTTTGCTAAACTTGAAAGGGACACTTGTGACAGGACCAGGCAGCCTGTTTGTTTGCCGTAAAGCCTTTTAAGACAAGAATAGTGTGTTCCCTGTGTGGGAAGGCTGAGGTTTGATCCTGATGGAAATTAACTTAACTGACATTTTCTGAGTGTTTCCCATGTTCTGGGCTGTATCCAGGCTCCTGCCTCAGTGGGTACTAGTATTAGTTGTTTGCTCTTAAAAGATGGGGAAACTGAGGTTTGGATAAGGTGAGGAGCATGCTGGAGGTCAGTAGGGGCAGAAATGGGTTTGCAGGTGTGGCAGCCAACCTGGGGCGGCCACTTTTCATCTCTGCACTAGAGAAAGGAGGGAAGGTGTGTGGAGGGAACAGACTTGCCAACCTTAAAGAAAATCTTGGAGAGGTTTTCTTAATCACTGCCCACCCAAGCTTATTTTTTTCTTTTTTAATTTATTTTATTGAAGTGTCATTGATTTATAATGTTGTGTTAATTTCTGCTGTACAGCAAAGTGATTCAGTTATACATATATATACATCCTTTCCAAGCTTATTCCTTTGTGATGTGTTCACAGGGCCCTGAAGCACTCAGGAAGTTCTCACTGCCTGGTCCTCAGGACATTCATTCTCACCTGCCCCGCCACTGCCCAGGCCCCAGCTAAAGGCAGTTTTAGGGACCATGAGGGTCTTCCACCATCATGGTATTGAAGTATTAACTTTCAAAGAAAAATTGTTTTGGCCAAAAATTTCATTCACAGCTAATGAAGACAGCACATACCAGTGACAAAAACAATACTTGCATGAAAGCAAAGCTGGGGTGAACAAGGCAGCCTCTCCAGTTTCCCTTGCATTCCAGATCATTTCAGGATTCCACGCACCGTTCCCTGCCACTGCCACAGGGGGTGGGAGGGCAGAGATGTTGGAAGTAAATGAGAGCACTGTCGGGACATTTTCTCATTCTCTTTCAAAAACAGCCATTTGTGAGAGACGGAGCAAGCTGCTGGTGTGGGCCTCAATCCTGCTGTCTGGTTCTAGCTGAAGCACCACCATCTCTGGGAGGCTGGCCAGGATTTCTCAAGGCTGGGATTCCTCACTGGGTGGCCCTTGTCTGTTTACATATCTAAGCCCCTTACTGAGAAAGAGCTCATTGCAGCTGAGGTGTCATTCTTTCACAGGACTGTACCTGCACCCACCCAGTGCCTGGCAGAGGAGATGCCCTGTTGTAGGTGGTGCATTAGTCTGAGAGGGCAGTCAATAAAGTCCCACAGGCTGGGTGATTTAAAAAACACACGTTTATTTGCTCACGGTTCTGGAGGCTGGAAATCTGAAATCAAGATGTCAGCAGGGTTAGTTTTTTACTGGGGTCACTTTCCTTGGTTTGCAAATAGCCATCCTCTCCCTGTGTCTTCACAGGGTCTTCCTTCTGTGCACACCTGTGTCCTAATCTCTTCTTGTAAGGACACTAGTCATATTGGATTAGGCCCCACCCATACGACCTCATTTAACTTAATCACTTCTTTAAAGCCCTCATCTTCAAATACAGTCACATTCTGAGGTACTGGGGTGGTTAGGATGTCGACATATGGATTTGGTGGGGTGGAGGGACACAATTCAGCCTGTAACACGGCCCAAAATACTTTAAGTGAATGTATTATATCTCAGACTATGGTTCCCGTGGGGTCACGAAATCTGAATTTAAGTGGTAGGTTAGTCTCAGCCAGTGGCTTTTGCTCTCCTCTGCCCGTTTATTTCTAGGAGTCTGGAGGACTCTCAGGAGAGTTCAGAAAGCCCCCTTGAAGGAAAGCACCAAATGTTGGCTACCACCACTGCTCCATCCTGAGAGTGGGGTCCCCACCTCCCCCAAACACAGACGCAGTTGGAAGTGACCCCATGACCCCCTCATTGGTCCACCGCTTCCTGAGCCCACATTGTTTTGGCTGATGCCCTAATGTTTACTAAGACCCTTTTCAAAATGTTTCCTTCACAGCTTCTCTTTAGGGGCAAACCAGGCCCCCCAGACTCCCACTCTGGAACTGATAGTCTGTTCTCTTCAGTTTGAAGAAACAGTCCTTTCCCTCTTCTTTTTTTTAAGTTTGGAAATGGATGGCAGAGATGAGCTCTAAGCTTTTGTCTATTTTGGAAATTTTGAATCTAATTGAATATAGTGAACTTGCCCCTATCCATGAAGGATTTGAGGCACTGCCTCCTCAAATGAGTCACCAGGCCTCCCTCTTTAAACAGTATTGTTACCCACCAGGATCCTTGGCCTCCTTAATCAATAGAAATTGATAAGAGACCAGACAAGAAATTCAGGCAAGGCTTTATTGGGACTCCTGCTGCAGCAGGGGGGAGCTAAAACAAGTAAGAGATTCCCTTGTTTGCTCCCTGAGGGGAGGGGTGAGCTGGTTCCTTATATGGCCTAAGGGTAGGGGTGTGTCCAGGGGTAGGGGTGTGTCCAGGGGTCGGGCTGGAGGCGTGGCTTAGGTGGTCTGCCCATCCCTTTGGTGGTGCTGTGTGTGCAGGGCATGTGCAGTGCCCTGCTTTTGCTCCTGGCTCCTCAGAAGTGACAGTTGGATTTTTGATCTTTTTGTACCTTGTTCGAAATTTTCCCCAACTGTGCATGTGTGCAGTAATTTTTAGTCCCTTATAGCTTCTTGGTATTCTGTTGCTCGAGGAGACCTTTGTCCAGGTGCAAGCACTGCAGCAAAGGGTCCCAGGTCCCAGCCTGTCTCAGTATGCAGGGCTCTGTAAATTAGGGTGCTAAAGGGAGTATAATACTGTCACATAGAAGCCAGAGACTGAGGATGACAGTGTATAGGGAGCACACTGCAGTATGGATGGGACTAGCTCAGATTGTCATTTCAAGTGGGTGGCGATTTTCTGAGCCTTATCATGTTTGAAAAATGTAACAGCAATTCCTAATGTATAGTAACTACCAAAATGCACAGGCAGAAACATAACACTCATTTTAACTCTAAAGTATTTATTTCTGCCAGACTATCCTTATCTTAAGTGATAGTTCAAAGCAACATGCTTTAGAAAACAGCTATGCAGATAGTATTAATAAAAATATGTACTACAGAGAAATGGCTGATGCTTGGTTACTTTCATCTACCATAGAGAGAAAAATGGACAAATATAGGTGGAGAAATCCTAAGCCCAAAACTACAGAGGCTCCTTCAACATAAAGATCAACAGCTTCAACATAAAGTTGAAAACATCTGCCATGATACTCTCAAATTATTGATAATATAATTTACCACTAGCCTTGGTGCTTGAGTATATCACTGTCCACTGATACTCATCTTTTTTAACATAGGTCAAGGGCCTTAAAAATCATGGGTGGAGGAAATCAGGACCAGAGATGCTCCAGCCCCAAACAACAAAACTACTAACCAGCAGCAGCGAAATAAGTGACTTGACGGAGTCACATGCCACACTCTTCAAAATGCTGCAGCCAAGAAAAGAGAGTCAATCGTGGTGGGGAAAACCCTGCCTCAGGGAGACACCCCTACATACACATCCTACTGAAGGACCTGATTCCGTTGTCCCCACTCCATCCCCACCAACGTGGAGTGAGGTGACTGGGAAGGGAAGCTGTAATGTGGAGGGGAAAGTTTATAAAAATCTCACAAGTGCAGAATCCCCTACGGAGCCCTGGAGGGTCTCCATAGAAGCAGGAAACCCACCCAAGGTCTTCGTGTTTTCTTTTCCAGATGGGCAGAAAGAAACGGGGATGTGACTGTAACCACTTCCAAGGCACAATCAGAGCAAAAGATCATGCTCCCCCATCCTACGAACTGCCAGCACAGCACCCAATCCATGGTTATCTTCTTTCTGTCCTGACTGGAGGTGGGTTAAGGATAGGGGTTGGCAATGCTGCTGGGGAGATGAAGCTAAAATAACCAGCTGATGGGAGGCCCCAGGGTTTCATGCTAAATTAGAGAAGTAAATGTCAATGCAGGTCTCCTCTACCTGAGGGTGAGGGGCACTTAACAGACCAACAACTGCAGCAAAAGAGTAAAAACATACAAACCCAAATCCTCCAACCTTCCTTCCAGAACCTCAGGGCAAAAGAACAGAAAGAAGAGGGAGGTCTGAGCCTTCATCTCCAGCTTGAATGGGAGGA